>NC_134358.1:288614859-288961942 GCF_048569485.1 Anomaloglossus baeobatrachus
AATATTATTACTGTATTGGGACAATTGGGGGACATTATTACTATATAGGGAAGAATGACGAACATTATTGCTGTTTAGAGACCTGCTGTGGAACATTATTACTGTATTGAGCCAATTGGAGGACACTATAACTATGCAGGGCAGAATGAAGAACATTATTACTGTATTAGGCCAATTGGGGGACACTATAACTATGCAGGGAAGAATATAGAACATTATTACTGTATTGGGCCAATTAGGGAACACTATAACTGTATAGGGCAGAATGAAGAACATCATTACTGTATTGGGCCAATGGGGATATTATTACTATATAGGGCAGAATGGGGAACATTATATTGGGGCCAGCTGGAGAATATTATTACCGTAGTGGGCCAATGGGGAACATTATTACTATATAGGGAGGATAAGGAATATTATTAATGAATGGGGTCAAAATAGGGGACACTATTACTCCACAATAGGTGACATAATAATGTGTAGCAGTCCTATTTAAAAATAACAGCACTGCAGACAATCATTTGTAGCTATAAATGAGAATGTCAAGATTTGAACATATCCGCAATTCCCCAACAAATGAACAAAACATTAATTTATTGGATCAGCACGCCAGAAGAAAAATCATTGTTTCCGGCAATATTTCAGCCGGTAACACAGGCTCTATGCTGTTGATGACATGATACTATATGATATGGGGACAAAGCAAGCATACTAGCCATTGTTCTGTCTCCATAATTCTTCGGCAGCCTGTGTAAAGAGCCAGGAGCAAAAAAAAAGCGTCTTGAATATAGTCAATTTGCGATCGTTTAAGTTACGGAAATGAGCCATGTAAAGTGCACCAGAAATGTTTCTATGTGATGGTGCAGTGTGTTAGCATTTGTAGCCTGCACATTTTCGAGATATATAAATTTAATACTACACCCCACAAGCTGGCAAAATGAGTCCATTAACTTAAGTTGCCTACATTGATAAGAAGGAGAAAGCCTATTCCAATATACAGTGTTGTACTGCAATTTCTAATATACTGAATGATCAGCGTTCCAATGGGAAATGACTGGTACACTAATATCATATCAGATGATCAATGCGCCAACATATTCTAATGTCATTCCATGACCAACATTCTAATATCGCACCAAAGGATCAACACTTTGGTGTCACACTGAACGATTGACAACCTGATGTTACATGAATATATATGTATAGCCAAAACAAGCTCGTGGCTTGCCATAATATTCAGCGTCATTGGTATATATATATATACACACATTTTTCAGAGCAGCACCGAGAGATTATAGTCGGGTGCAAAAATCCTTCGCAAACAGCATCCTACCGTCCTTTCAATATATTCAAAAAAATCAGAAGGCAGTATTCCATTTTTCTTCAGGTTTGTCTTTCTTTAATGGCCCATAACACAGGACGTTTCGGTCAGCAACTGAAATATCTCCAACAGCTGATGGGGTGATGGAAGATTGGTAAATTACTGTCCTTTAGACTAATTATGCTTTGTGTGAATATTTATATTTTGCAAATCTATATATATAATTGCCTTATTCTGTCTGTCTTGCTGTCTGTCTGCCTTATTCTGTCTGTCTGTCTGTCTGTCTTGCTCCAAAATTGTGTCCTTACCGTGACATGTCCTTACGGTGACAAACAGCGGATTGGCCGCTGGCCTCGCCCTGGCCCCGCCCCCCCGCATTGATTGGCCGCTCGTCTCGCCACGGCTCCTCCCCCCCGCACGGATTGGCTGCTCGCCTTGGGTCAGCCCCCCCCGCACGGATTGGCCATGTCCTTACGGTGACAAACAGCGGATTGGCCGCTGGGCTCGCCATGGCCCCGCCCCCCCGCACGGATTGGCCGCTCGGCTTCACGGATTCGCCATGGCCCAGCCCCCCCGCACGGATTGGCCGCTCGGCCTCACGGATTGGCCGCTCGCCTCCTCCCCCCGCACGGATTGGCCGCTCGGCTCCGCCCCCCCCCCCCGCACGGATTGGCCGCTCGCCCAGGCTCCGCCCCCCATACGGAATGGCCTCTCGCCCCGAGGTGAGCGCATCAAGGTCCTGCAGCGGCGGAACACACACACACACACACATGCACATACATAAGAACAGACACACACACATCAGATCACACTCACTCTCACACACACCTCATACACACATCAGATCGCATCCACATACTCACAACATCCCGTGATATCGCTTGCTTCTCGGCGGCGATACTGTGCAGTGACCTTCCAGGACCTGCCGGAGGATCACATGGCCGGAAGCATGTGATATCTCCAGATGTTGCGATTGTGTCAGCGCGTATGTGCGATATCGTCAGTGTGAGTGTATGCGATCGGATGTGTGTGAGTGTGTTCTGATGTGGGAGTGTGTGTGTGTGAGTGTATGCGATCGGATCTGTGAGTGTCGGCAGAGGAGCATGGCGTGCAGCACAGCTGCTGGGACCGCCCACCGATGGGCACAGGGAGAAGTGGGGTGTGTGTGTGTGAGTGTATGCGATCAGATGTGTGCGTGTTTACTGTCTGATGTGTGACTGTGGAGCACGATGGGGAATGCGCAGCATGGGGGATGGAGCACGATGGGGAATGCGCAGCATGGGGGATGGAGCACAATGGGGAGTGCGCAGCATGGGGGATGGAGCACGATGGGGGGTGCGCGGCATGGGGGATGGAGCACGATTGGGGGTGCGCAGCATGGGGGATGGAGCACGTTTGGGAGTGCGCAGCTTGGGGGATAGAGCACGATGGGGAGTGCGCAGCATGGGAGATGGAGCACGATGGGGAATGCGCAGCATGGGAGATGGAGCACAATGGGGGGGTGCGCAGCATGGGGGCTGGAGCACGATGGGGGTGCGCAGCATGGGGGATGGAGCACGATGGGGAGTGCGCAGCATGGGGGATGGAGCACGATGGGGAGTGCGCAGCATGGGGGATGGAGCACGTTTGGGAGTGCGCAGCATGGGGGATGGAGCACGTTTGGGAGTGCGCAGCATGGTGGATGGAGCACAATGGGGAATGCGCAGCATGGGGGATGTTGCACGATGGCGTGTGCGCAGCATGGGGGATGGAGCACGATGGGGGGTGCACACCTCCCCCAAAACACACACACCGCCACACACGCACTGCACAACACACCACACACACACTGGGAACCACAAACACCGCCCTACACAGACACCCACACACACAGACTACGCCGCACACACACACAACACCCAACACACAAACAGCGCGGCACACACAAATATACGCACATACCGCACAACACACACATTGCACAAAACATACCTCCCACCAAAACACACACACACACCCCACACCCACACAAACCGCGCAACACACACACAGCGCTCCACAAACAACGCAACACACACAACGCAACACACAAACAACACCGCTCTCACCCCCCGCCACACCCAGACAACACCCAGAACATGTACAGCGCCCTACACAAACACTTGGTAACTACACACAATATCTATATATATATATATATATATATATATATAACAAAAATCATACATTAACTACACAATACGTAAATTCTAGAATACCCGATGCGTAGAATCGGGCCACCTTCTAGTGTATATATATTTGTGTCCTATTTAATGTGCACCATGAGACGCATTAGACAAATACCATATCTCACATATGTCCACTCCACAGTGGGTTAAACTAGGAGGAACAAAGAGCTCCCAGCAATTAAGTGCTACAACCTCTTCATTGCATTGGTCAGGAGGCAGCACAGTTCTCCAGAGCCATTTTTTAACTTGAAATACATTATTATTAAAGTTGTTGTCCGTTGTTGTGTTGAAAGTCTACAGTCACTTTGTCATTACAACCTTCTAAATCCATATAACACGCTAAGTCAGAATTCTTCGGTGTTGATGCAATTTGCTTACTTCCGGCCACATTCTAACTAGACCTGCTCGTCCGTGCTCAATTCACATGTCTAGTTGGCACATGAATGCATGTAAGTAAATCATATTCTTGCAGTCACGTGCCCACCTGGACTTGGCATCGACACTGGAGAAATCCTGACAGCGCACGGTGTGCAAGTGCTGTAGGATTCCAGAAGTCTGCAGACATCCGAGACAAGAGTGGACAAACCCTTCTAATCATCCAGTAATAAACTATGTGACCCTTCACCAGAGGTGCACACCCTTTTCTGGTCTGAGGAGTACATGCTAAGACTAAACCAGGTAGTGTTGCCATCTGAGACGCATATTAGAGGTATATGCCATACATGTCTGACAAGAGCCAGTTGGAGTTTCTCTGCCACCTATGGTGAGAATGTGGCTACTCTTATCGAGTGTGTGTACTCCAGGAAGAAAGAGGATATGAACGGTGTAATACTTCACTACTCTCATAGAACTTGAAAGAAGTAGCCACAAAGACACAGGAATCAAGACACCCCAATCTGATTAGGTGTCGCACAGCACAGCATTGCAAGCCGCATGTGACTGCATATTCTGCATTCTTGCCCCGCAGGATATAAATACACTTTGTAACTTGTCAGACACTACATTTTCCTGCCACCTACATACATAGTATTTTACATAGAAAACCCACCAACACAGGAGGGAATACACGTCAGCCATAAATTATACACAGTATTGATTAAGTCTAGACAAAGTGACTACAGAAAAGAATAAAATGATTGATTTGGTTCTTCGATTGTTGAATGCAAGAATGGAGGCAGAAGTATAGTGACTTTATTATATCAACCCGCAATATACTGCATGTATCTTGTATAATAAAAATACTGATTCCTAGCGGATGTGTGGTTGCGGAAAAGTGCATATAATGAATGTGCTTCCGATAATCGTCTGTGGTTCTATCATATGGACTCTGATCACCAATGCGATGTATGGATCCCCAACTACATATTATTTATTTATAATGATTACTTATATAGTGCTATTAATTTTTCAGCGCTTTTCACACATCATCATCGTTGACCCCATTGGGGCTCACAATCTAAATTCCCTATCAGTATGTTGTTGGAGTGTGGGAGGAAACCGGAGAACCCCAGGAAACACAGACGGATGCCATCTTGGTGACACTTTAGGGCTTGATGAGGATTTGTGCCCAGATTTTAAAAGCAATACTCATCAAATCTACTAACATTGGGTAGAATCCATATGTGCATCTAAAGAACATAGCAGAAAATAAAGCTGCTAGAATGGCTCTACCAATCACCTAACCTGAATTCAATATGTAATTTAAGGAAGGAACTAAAGCTTAGAGTTCATAGAACGAGGCCACAAAACCTTCAGGATTTAGGTCTCTTTCACATGTCCGTGAAAAACACACACGTTTTGAGTGCGTAAGGCCCTCCGTGTGCCATGATTTCGGCACATGGGTGTTCTCCATGTGGTATCCGTGATAACATGCAGAGGACAAGAACTTTCTGCTCCCCTGTCCCTGGCACTGCTGTCCGGGGTGCTGATGTCTCTGCTCTGTGGTCTTCGGCCCTGCTGATTTCCTGTGCTGCTGCTTCCGGTCCTCAGTGCAGTAAATATGCGATGAGCATAATGAGTGGGGGTCGGAAGCAATGCAGCAGCGGCAGAGACAGCAGCGCTGGAGAAGGGGAGTATAGAAATTCATTTTATTTCACAGAAACGTGTTTTTCACAGGTACAAGTCACACTGATGTCACATGGAGCACATCTGTGCGGTCTGTGTGACACCCGTGTTGCCAGATAAAAATGGACAGGTCTACGTGTGGAGCACACAGACACACATATGCAGCACATGGACACACGGCCCATGGGAAAACACCCATTGATTTTAATGGGTTTACGTGTGCCCGTGTCTCCGGTATGTGTGAAAACGGATGTCACACGTACCGGAGACATGGATGTGTGAAGGGAGCCTTAAAGAGTGTTTGTGTGGAAGAATGGGCCAAAATGACACCTAAGCAGTGCATGGGACTAGTTCCTCCATACAGGAGGCATCTTGAAGCTGTTATCACCCACAAATGCTTTTTACAAAGTATTAAATAACTTTCAGTAAATGTGTTCAATACTTTTTTCCTGTGTCCTTTCTCATTATTACACATATCTTAATTTATGGACATCTATGGTTTAATTTCTTTGCCTGTGTGGATTGGATGGGTTGTTACCAACATCTGGTGAGAAATTCATGTTACTAGCACCTTTAGAAATATATTTACTTAGAAAATTGGTGACGTGTTCAATACTTATTTCACCTGCTGTATGTGTTGGATTTGCCAAATTTGTACGGGTATGTGCACACAAAGAATTTGGTCCAGAAATTTCTGCACCATTTTTGCATCCCTTGGCAGGAAAAATGAAGCGTAAAATACACACATTTTATGCCCACGTTTTTAACGTGTTTTTGGTGAAGATTTTACCTTACTCACTAGTATAGGTGAAATCTGGAGCAAAAACGATGAAAGAATTGACATGCTGCAGACTGAAATCTGCAAGGAAAAAATAAGCAACGTGTGCATGAGACGTCAGGAATCTCATTCACTTTGCTGGAATCAGGATGCCCTTCAGGGTTTGTGACAAACAGGCTCTAACATTTGGATGTAACATTGCCATTCACTGGTGTAGTAGAGGGGAGTTTATCATCTGACACCACAGAATGGGATATCAAAATGATATCACATTGCACAAAAGGGAACCTGTAAGTACTGGAGCACTTCTCATCCACCTGGCACCCTTTACAACTGCCCTAAGGCCACTTTACATAGCAGTATGTCAGTCATGATGGGTTTCAGCCAAAACCAGGAGTGGAACCTTACACTGGGGTCACACGAGCGTGTGTTCTCTCATGCGAGAGAATGGGCCCGATTACGCTAATGACACTGATCAGTCTCTACTGTGAGCGTGAGCGGAGTGTCATTAACTGTGATCTATTCTCTCGCATGCGTTAATCAGAGCACATGTGACGGGAAGAGGGAGAACTGAATTTCCCCATCTTCTCCATTGTCTGTGTCGGTATAATGATATCTGAGTGCACTCCAATGTTTTACATACACCCATAGACTAAAATGTGTGTGCATGATTTGATACATGCTGTCACTCGCAGCACGCTGTGCTCCTTTTCTCATACCTATTATGAAAAAAACGCAGGTTGGCAGTGCGCCACAGTATAACACAGGAGCGAATGCTATACGATAAAACATCGGGTACCACTCTTCTGTGTTATATGAGGTGTGAGCGATCCCTCAGAGAAAGTATCACGGAAGTATTTGTATTTATATGGTGTTTTGAACTCATTTACTTTTTGGCTCACAAATGCTGACACATGAAAGCAGCCATTCTCATCAATTGGGTCACAATGATCCCATATGTCATGTAAAGAAGAATTACCTGGCCAATTACTACACTGGCAACAGTCTAATTTGCTTTCAGTACACCCTTTGGATCCGAATTCTCAAATACAAATATCAAAAAGCAACTAAAATATCCATCCAGCCCAGAAAAGAGAAAGTATTATATTCACATTAAGCAGGTGAGCAACTTCTAATGCACAAGAATGTTTCTAGATCTTTAAAGGGAATCTGTCACCAGGTTTTTGCACATAATCTATGAGCTTTATAACAGAGACAGCGATCCTGATACTAGCCGTGTTTCGCTTACTGGGGGTTTACTGTAGTTTTGATAAAATGACTGTTTTATCAGCATAAGATTACCGTATTTTTTGCTTTATAAGACGCACCAAATTATAAGACGCACCCCCAAATTTGGTGAAGGAATAGAGAATTTTTTTTTAATAAATGGGGTCCGTCTTATAATGCCAGTGTCCGTCTAACAAATCATATAGAGTATATGTCCCTCATAGCCCCCCATCCTAAAATTAGCCCCTTAATCTGGATATGGCCACCTTATATTGAATATAGCCCCCTTGTGCTGGCACACGTCCCCCAGTGATACATGTCCCCTATTGCTGGCACACGTCCTCTATGGCTGGCACACGGCCACCTGTGGCTGGCACATGGCCCCTACGGCTGGCACACGGCCCCTGTGGCTGGCACACACGGCCCCCTGTGGCTGGCACACACGGCCCCCTGTGGCTGGCACACACGGCCCCCTGTGGCTGGCACACAATGCCCCCTGTGGCTGGCACACACTGCCCCCTGTGGCTGGCACACGCGGCCCCCTGTGGCTGGCACACGCGGCCCCCTGTGGCTGGCACACATCACCCTGCTTTTAGTAAAATAAACTCTTTCCTTACCTTCTCCAGCACTGTGCTCCCTTGTGTCCCCCTCCTTGGGGTTGAGCTCCGGGCTCCTGCCTGAATTTCCTGGTTCACAGTCCCGGTCATGTGATCGGCACAGCAGAGTGAAATCTTGGCCTGCATGATCACAGCACCAGGAGGGAGACCGGGGAGACACGCAGGAGGAGGTAAGTAAAGAGTTTTTTTTATTTTACTATGGGCAGCAGCATGGGGGCCATATCTAACACAGGGGGGCATGTGCGATCAAAGGGAGTCGCAGGGACATATAATATGCACCGCTCCCCCTGCCCATCGCCGCGGTGCGGTTTCAGCACCACAGTGATGGACAGCGGCTGTGCATATTATATGAGATCAAAGGCTCCCTCCCGCAGCTTTACAAGCCTCTACCAGCCTCCACCAGCCCCCTCAGCACCGCTCCAGAGCGGTCCCCACCTCCCCTGGACCCTGAAGTATATAATCCGTACATTCGGTTTATAAGACGCACCCCCTACTTTCCCCCAAAATTTTGGGGAAAAACAAGTGCGTCTTATAAAGCGGAAAAATACGGTAATCACTACATCAGGGGTGGGTAATTAACTGAAATACTCAAATAGCCCGCTATATATAGTATGAGCCCCGACATAGCCGCCTACATAAAGACACCCATACCATACACACACGCATATTATATATATAGTGGAACCTTGGATTACGAGCATAATTGGTTCCGGGAGTCTGCTCTTAAACCAAGTTACTCTTATATCAGAGCTGATTTTCCCATAGAAAATAATTGAAACTCAGACAATTCGTTCCACAACCCAAAAATATTTACTGTATTTATACAATCTTATTACAGTAATACAAAATAATGTAATGTGTTCATATAAAATTATTACAGTACATTAATACAAAATACTGTACATAAAGCAAGTTAAACTGCACTTTAGCTTACAATAAAATTGTTGGTGTGCGAGAGGTACAGCATAAGCAATATGCTGTTCTGGTTAGCAGAAAGAAAGTACAATATTGTATCCATAAATGTAAATTGATAGACATGCTATATAGTATATATTGTACTGTACAATGGTATACTGTATACAGTACATATATACAGAAAGTTACCTCCAGAGCGGGTCAGAGCGTGGTGAGAGGACAGAACAGGAAGTGTGCACGGTGGGAATTTGCTCTTCTTGCAAAGCATTGCTCTTAAACCAAGTTATACATTTGTAAAAAGCTTTGCTTGTCTTTCAAAACGCTCTCAAACCAAGTTACTCTTACACCAAGGTTCCACTGTATATATATATATATATATATATATACACACATACATACACTGTACTTTTCAATTTAGAAGACACAACGGATTATAAGACGCACAGCACGTTTAGAGGACAGACGGTAAAAAAAAAAATATATATGGGGTCCGTCTTATAATCCAGTGGTGTCTTACTGGGGGAGGGGGGGGGCAGCTGTAATGGAGCAGGGTCACAGGAGACAGGGGCGGTTGTGAAGTTGGGCGATGCTGTAGACAGTGCGGTGGATGTCCTAGATGCTCGCTGCGGACGCTGTGAGGCAGGAACATCCTGGATCTGTCGTCAGTGCGGGATTCAAATAAATGGCGCCCAAAGTCAGTGTGTGCGTAGATTGAGTTATCGGCTCAATGATGAGTTGAGATCGCATCTGCGCACACGCCACCCACCTCCAGGCGCCATTATCCTTAAGTCCGCAGCTGGGAGATCTATAAGCCGGAGGCGGAACATGCACAGATGAGGTCTTGGGCCGAGAAAAATACGGTGTATATATATATATATATATGTGTGTATGTATATATACATCCATACACACATACTACCCCCACTCCCTTTCCCTGGGCACAATGGACGTGATGTAGTGACATCATTGCATCTGCTGTCTCATTTGCAGACACGGATTGGTGGTAAAAGGAGCCGGCGGTTCTGTCCTTCACCACTGTATTCACTGCTATCTGCATCTTCAGGATGCTGATAGTGGTGATACCAGGACTCGGGTGGGGGAGGGCATGATCTCTCCTGTGGTCCACTGTTTTCAGCAATATGGCTCAATCTGCGAGCCAAACAAAAATAGCCAGAGGACCAGATGTTGCTCACAGGCTATATGTTGCCCAGTTCTGTACTAGAGGATTAGTAAACCATTTAGTTCTCATTTTTCTTAAGCTCTATATAACACAGCCTCACCACTGATTGGCAGCTTTCTGTGTACAATGGTGCATAAGTAGAAAGCTGCCAATCAGTGGTGTGGGTGGAATTATACAGAGCAGCATGGGGTAAGCACCACAAGTCCTTTCTAGGTAATTTTGCAGAGAACTATAGTTTTGATAAAATCACTGTTTTCTCAGCAAAAGATTATCCCTAGAGGCCTAGTAAACCTGCTGCTATATAATCCTGTATATTCATGAGCTCTGTATAACCCCCCCCCCCATTGACAGCTTTCTGCCTACACACAGTGTACACAGAAAACTGTGAATCAGTGGTGTGGGCGGGATTATACAGAGCTGAGCATTCAGATACCTGAAGCAGATAAAACAGTAATTATCAAAACTGCAGCAAGCAGCATAGTAAGTGATTTATGTCAGAAATCGAGGTCCCTGCCCCTACGTCAGGCTGCTCTCAGATGTGAATACATTAAAATACAGCAAGTGAGTCCTCAAGGGGTTAACTGAACTGCTGGATTAGGTCAGTAACAATAACAGTAGTTGTGGACAGTTAGCAACATGACATACATGCAAGAGATCATCGTTTTTAGTTATAACAAGGATGTAATACAGTGGTTTACACATAAGCACACACTGAGATTTCCTACAAAAAACTATTTAAAGGTAATGTACCCTACTTCAAATATTAACAATATGATCACATTATCTATATGTCAAGTCCATAGCATAGTTGTAATACGGCCAAAGCCTTGGTTAATTAGCCAGGAATAGTGCCGGCTAACGCACCCACAGCCCACAGTTTTTCACAGTTATAAAGCCAAAGGCTACTAACCACTTCACAGCAAGTCCAGGCAACCACCAGTCCCTACGCGCGTTTCACCTCTTCTTCAGGGGACGTATAGTGGACTGTTGTGCAGGTCAGGTATATATAGTGTACTGAATAAGTCCTAATTGGGAAAGGATGGACTTCCTGCAAGTCTGTGCAAACTTGCTATAGGAAGGATCAAATGTCAATCAATGACGTAATTGTGCTCAATGGTGTGGGCGGCTGCACACAACCCAGGTGATTACTCTTTAACCGAACCGCCTGTGATAGCATAATGTGCTTTCAATAGTGAGACGTGTCTCTTAGCAACAGAGGACGCTGTGTCTGATGACGCTAATAAAGGGGCCGAGTCAGCTGCGTCATAGTATACTCGTGCCATAAGACACGCCTCTTAACAACAGTACACATTAAAACTGAGGACGCTAATGGAAGGGGCAAGGTCAGTCATGTCACAAAATGTGACGTATACTTAAAATGAAAGCCACCCGGCACCTGCATGTCATCGCAATGATGCTAATAAGGGGGCCGAATCCACCGCGTCATAGTATGCTAATGCCTGAAGACACGTCACTTAGCAACGACAAACATCACCAGCCAAAGACGCTAGTAAAGGGGGCGGGATCAGCCGCGTCACAAAACGTGACGTTTATTTAAAGTAATAGCCATCCGGCACCTATACATCATCGAGTAAACAGTATGTTGCCATAGCATGGCCTGGACTTGCTGTGAAGTGGTTAGTAGCCTTTGGCTTTATAACTGTGAAAAACTGTGGGCTGTGGGTGCGTTAGCCGGCACTATTCCTGGCTAATTAACCAAGGCTTTGGCCGTATTACAACTATGCTATGGACTTGACATATAGATAATGTGATCATATTGTTAATATGTTAATATTTGAAGTAGGGTACATTACCTTTAAATAGTTTTTTGTAGGAAATCTCAGTGTGTGCTTATGTGTAAACCACTGTATTACATCCTTGTTATAACTAAAAACGATGATCTCTTGCATGTATGTCATGTTGCTAACTGTCCACAACTACTGTTATTGTTACTGACCTAATCCAGCAGTTCAGTTAACCCCTTGAGGACTCACTTGCTGTATTTTAATGTATTCATAATAAAGATTATTTTTATTTAAAAAGGATTTATACCACATTTTCTCTGTGTATAAAGTTGTTTAGTGGTGTTCTGACACTTCCAATGAGTTTGAGGAGTGACCTAAAGTAAATGCTCTCAGATGTGGTAGCAAACACCTGGTGACAGGCTTAAGACCATAGTCTACAGACTAGTTTAATACGTGTTCCCTCAATAGAACAACCATGAGAAGCCGGATGAGAATAGTCGGCACATGCTCATAAGTATGCAAACTGCATACATTTGGTCAAGTGACCACTCACTCAGAAGGGGAATACATGGAAATCATGACAGTGTGCACATCACACACTGCAGAAATAATTAGATATGTTCACTCCAAGAAAATATACAGAATTGATAACCCAATATTTTATCTAGTACCTGAAATAGATACAGATGAACATGAGTTTAATATACACATAAAATATAGACAGACTATAATTTATAAAATGCCGTCCTGTTAGGCAATCTAACGCATCTAGGCATACACGTGGGGTGAATGTCCACAGGCACTGGCAATCTAATGAGTATGGCAGGACCCCAGCTATTGGAAGCAGATCTCCAATGTATTATACTGTATATGGATTACAAGCATCCTCAATAAGGCTAAGTTCACACTTCCGTTGTTTTGTATCAGGCTAGTTTCACACTTGCGTTGGACGGGATCCGTAGCAACGGATGCGTTGCATATAGTGGCACAACGCAATGCTAGGGATCGTACAAAATAACGCAATCCGTTATAGTTTTTTTCCTTGACTTTACACATCTGGGCATGCGCAGTTGTGTAAAGATGGATGCGTTAACGGAATCCGTCAAATGACGCATTCTAACGGAATCCGCCACCATTATAAAAACAACGGACGCCAAACGGTTTCCTGCAGGTTGCGTTTTTTTGACACTCCGCCAAGTGCAGAAAAACGCTACATGCCGCGTTCCATCCGCCCGACACAGCGTCAAAATAACGATGCTGCGTCGTCCAGCGGATGTAACGCAGACACTTGCGTTACAGTGCGTCGTCCATATAAGTCTATGGAGAATAGCGCAGTGCGTTAACGGACTGCGCTATTCTCCATAGTGACGGACTGCGCTGAACGCAAGTGTGAAACTAGCCTCAGTCACATGCGTCACAATTTAACGGAAGTGTGAACTTAGCCTAATAGTAGTAGTTTGTATTAGGCTAAGTTCACATTTCCGCTAAAATGTATCAGTCACAATCCGCTGCTCTTGTAAACAACGGAATCCGTTTAGCAGATTCCGTTGCTCCCATAGACTTGTATGAGCAGCGGATTGTGACTGATGATGCTGCGTTGCACCCTCCGCCCGACTGATCAGTCGTGGAACGACTGACCGCCGGGCGGGAGGAACGCAGCATGTAACGTTTTTTGAGCAGCGCGATCCGTCGGATTTCACTGCGCATGCTCTCTGGCTCCCTGCACACGTAACCAGCTTTGGTTGGCTACCCGATATTTACCCTGGTTACGGTACAAGGAGCCAGCGCTAAGCGGTGTAGGCCCGTAACCAAGGTAAATATCGGGTAACCAAGGTAAACATCGGGTGTTTTGCTGTTACCCGATATTTAGTCTGGTTACATGTGCAGGGAGGCCGACACTACCCCGCTCGGCCCCGCCCCTCCCGCACTCCGCACATGTATGTACACACACACACACACACCTGTCCCCAGCCATGCAGACAAGCACTGCCACTGACACCCTCGTCTGGCCCCGCCCCCCGCTCGGCTCTGCCCCCTCCCGCACTCCGCATGTGCACGCACACACACACACACACTCACCTGTCCCCAGCCATGCAGACCGCAGCACTGCCACTGACATCATCAGCACCTGGCCCCGCCCCCCGCTCGGCTCCGCCCCCTCCCGCATTTAGCATGTGTATACACACACACTCACACACACACACACACTCACCTGTCCTGCAGTCCCTGTGGCACTGACGTCCTCAGTGCCACGGCCCCGCTCGGCTCCCCCCCCCCGAACTCCGCCCCCCTCACACAACGGAATCCGACAAAGAATTCTGTTCTTTGTCATCCGTTGTACAGCGTTGTACAGCGCATCAGTCACATGCGTCAAGCGACGCATGTGACTGATACAAAACAACGGAAATGTGAACTTAGCCTTAGGTGAATCATCTAGTATAATTTTGCTTGGTTTTACTATCAGCAGGCTCATTACATTCATCTAACAGAAGGTCACAGTTAAAGTCCAACGACACTAAGTTCAGTCTAGCCTTAAAACCAAATTCCTGAAACCTGACAAGGCACCTGCAGAACACTGATACAGCGCAACCCAGGGATATAATGCAGGCTTTGTTTTCTCATGGAACCGATCCGATTCTCCTTGTGCAGATCCAGCCGGTGTCTGACAATATGTGGTACCAGAAGGTTTTCTTCCTTACTGGGGAAGAGCAGTTTTTCATTCTTCTACTTAGGTATAACCCAATAGGAATTTTGAACACAGTATTTTTGTCTGTAACCTATGAGTATTTTAAATGTGGGAAAATAATTACTTATATTTTTTTATTTCCATGGGACCTCTGAAAACAACCTCAACAGTAATATACGTGGCTGTATCCACTAGTGCCAAAAGTGCATTGCTCAAATTGCCTTGTCTGCACTTTCAGGGCACAGCCAACAAAGATACATTTAGCCTGCCGTTGTACATGATAGTCTTAAATGAAGAGGCATGGTGGAGTTGGATGCCTCAAATTCATTAAAGGGAATCTGTCCGCAGGTTTTTACCACCTCATAAGAGCACAGCATGATGTAGGCAAGGAGATTCTGAATCCAACAATGTATCACTAAAGCGGGCTTTACACACTGCGATATCGGTCCCAATATCGCTAGCGTGGGTACCCGCCCCCATCTGTTGCGCGACACGGGCAAATCGCTGCCCATGCCACACAACAACGCCCAGACCCGTCACACATACTTACCTGCCCGGCGACGTCGCTGTGACCGGCGACCCGCCTCCTTTCTAAGGGGGCGGTCCGTGCGGCATCACAGCGACGTCACTGAGCGGCCGCCCAATAGCAGCGGAGAGGCGGATCTGAGCGGGACGTAACATCCCGCCCACCTCCTTCCTTCCGCATAGCGGCCGGGAGGCAGGTAAGGAGGGCTTCCTCATTCCTGCGGTGTCACACGGAGCGATGTGTGCTGCCGCAGGAACGAGGAACAACCTCGTTACTGCTGCAGTAACGATTTTTGAGAATGGACCCCCATGTCACCGATGAGCAATTTTGCACGTTTTTGCAACGATGCAAAATCGCTCATCGGTGTCACACGCAACGGCATCGCTAATGCGGCCGGATGTACGTCACCAATTCCGTGACCCCAACGAGTTCGCATTAGCGATGTCGTAGCGTGTAAAGCCCCCTTTAGATTACTGGCTGTAACAGTTCTTACACAATCAGAATTGTTAGATTTAGCCATGTAGCAGAGCTGAATGAACTTCCCCCGCCCACACCAGGCTCTCAATATAAAGATTGTACATTGACAGTGAGATGTGAATCAGAAGAGGAGGCCGAACTGCCATGCATGTGACTTTGTAGTCCTGCTACATACCAAATAAACAACAGATCAGAAATTGACAAGACAGGCATCCATGCATTCTATGCTTTAACCCTTGCAGCATGCTGTCTTCAGCTTACATAACAAAAACCTGCTGACAGATGCCTTTTAAGTAGCGCTTGCCACTTAATGAATTAGTGATGTGCAACTCCATGAGTCTCACCAGAAAGGCTACTCTAATCAGGTAACATTTTTATGTCAAGTACCTTGTGATAAATCCAGCATGCAGGCACTGCCACGCCTATCCATGTTCCACCCATTTTGGGGGAGCTGGACATAACTGGCCTGATAATGCCAAGAAGTCACAACAGTTTAGCACAACTTTGCATTGATACTTTTCAATGTGTACTCTGCCTTGGCTTTAACATTTTAATGAATCGGTCCTATACTATCCAGCAGAATGTAAGTGAAATGGCCTTAACATCTCAATGACCTAGAAATGATAGCTGAAGAAAAATCTAGAACACCCGTGACTTGTAATTCTCAAGAAAGTTGTAGTTATTCTAAGAAGTCAGAAAGGTGTGTGACAAATAACCAATGGGGAGTTTAGTGAGAAGGAAATGTAATATTCTAGAGTTATTACGGCACACCTGCACTCGTTTTATTACTCCCTTCTCGTAGAATTGTGCTCCTCACTGTCTACGTCCAGCAGAGATTCATTGATCCACCACTCTAATACACATTCCTGGCATGTGACAGACCGGATGTCTCATTCCATGCACATTTCAAACAAGAAGCACTCACAATGTATGACAGCAGGGCAAGACAGAAAAGTAAAGTAATCCTAAACTTACTGGTGAAATACCGACATATTCTAAAATACACATGTATACACCACCTGCACACAAAAGGACAAGTGGAACGCTTTATTCCGTGATAACTAAACCTTTTATTTCCATAAGATTAGAAGCGTTGTAATACACAGAGAAATCTGCTTCATTCTCCACTTATCGGTCTTCTCTTGTCTCCTGCATTGATCATCTCAAAACTGCTCATAATCAAGATCAGAATCTAAAGGTCCACTTTCTCCTACGTGTAAAAAGACGGAGCTCTGAATGACAAGGACAGTTCATCAATATTTCATCAGCCTGATCTCAAGGATATTGGCAGAACGAAGAGGCCATAGTGTCCCGGTGAGTAACTTGCCCCCTTCATTGCTAAGAGAGGCAGCTAAGTGGGTAGAGGCATAGCTGGTACAGTAATGTCCAATTTAGGTGGCATTCATCAATGTGGACAAATAAAGCAGCAAAAACTAAAAATGAATAAGAACAGATGTGTCAATACCACTAACTATAAGATTACAATGGCAACTTTGTGGGTTTTATTGTAAAACATTGGATCTCTTGCTTCCCTCTCCAAATTCAGTGTGGAACCCCTCTTAGGGAATAAATATGGCAACAACTTGTATGGCATCTGAAACGACATTCCATCTGGAGCACACAACTCATTTCAAATCATTTAGGTTAGATTCAGAAATTTTTATTTTAGGATAAAAAAGCTGCTTTTCTGAGGCTTTTTTTCTTTTTGGACATTTTTGCAGCAGTATAGAAACATAGTACAAACTGTATGCACTTTCTTTTGTTTGTCTGTTTTTGTTTAACTAAACTATCTGTACTATTGATTTATGAAATAAAAATGAAAACAGAGGTTACGCTAAAGGAGGTCTTCTAGTGTTTCTAGGACAGGGTAGATAGATAGGGTCTGGCATCCTAAAGGCCCAGTCACACACAACGACTTACCAGCGATCCCGAAAACGATGCGACCTGATAGGGATCGCTGGTAAGTCGCTGGGAGGTCGCAGGTGAGATGTCACACAGTCAGATCTTACCAGCGATGCAGGAACAATACAGGTCGCAGTAGCGACCTGTATAACGATCTCAGCAGTCACTGTGACCCTGTCACACAGCGTCAAACACAGCGATGTGTCCTGTCCAGCAGGACATCGCCTTTGAAGAAAATGGCCTGGACCATTCTGCAACGACTAGAGATCTCACAGCAGGGGCCTGATCGCTGGTAGGTGTCACACATGACAAGATCGCTAACGGGATCGCTACTGCATCACAGAAACCGTTACTTATCAGCGATCTCGCTAGCGATCTCGTTATGTGTGACGGTACCTTAAGAGAGTCTACCTCCAGATAAGATAAGCCTATTGTAAAAACACAGGGTACACTATGTTTCTTTCCAATCTCCTTGTCTTCATTTAGACGTTGTGGGCATTCTACAAGATGAAGTTCTGCTAAAGAGTGGCCATTAGTGTGCCACAAAGTGCACCATCGCAGCTGTCACATTCCAATACCTAGAGCCAAACATGGTGATGCATTCGTTATTTGGCACTCTCTGACAACAATGACAGCTTCAGGAAAACAAGTGAACACGTGGTACAATGACAGAATTTGACTATTATTTAAAGAGGTGGGCCACTACTTTTTCATTGAGGGTCTTTCCTTAACCACACGTAGCACCCCCGCCGATCAGCTAATCCTGGTGCTTACCAAGATCGCTCATATCCTGCCGGAACAAAGTCCGTCAAAGCTATATTGGCTGTGAGCAACTATGAATAAGGGAGGGATCTGTACCGGCCGCAGTCACTATAGAATTGACGGAGTTGCTGTATTCGCCACCTGCACCGATAACAGCTAATTGGCAGGAGTGCTGAGTGTCACCTAAAGAGAGGCGATTAATGAAAAAGTAGTGGCCAGACCCTTTAACTATTTTGCATGAAATATAGTATGCTATGTTAAGGGCGCTTTACACACTACAATATATCTTACGATGTGTCGGCGGGGTCACGTCGTAAGTGACGCACATCCGGCATCGTAAGTTACATTGTAGCATGTAACAGCTACGTGCGATTGCGATTGAACGGTAAAACGTTCATCTTATGCACGTCATTCAATTCCTAAAAATTGAACGTCAGGTTGTTCATCATACCCGGGGTAGCACACATCGCAGTGTGTGACACCCCGGGAACGATGAACAGATCTTACCTGCGTCCTGCTGCGGCTCCCGCCGGCAATGCGGAAGGAAGGAGGTGGACGGGATGTTTACGTCCTGCTCATCTCTGCCCCTCCGCTTCTATTGGTCGGCTGCCGCGTGACGTCTCTGTGACGCCGAACGTCCCTCCCACTCCAGGAAGTGGATGTTCGCCGCCCACAGCGAGGTCGTATAGACGGGTAAGTACGTGTGACAGGGGGTTACTCGTTTGTGCGACACGTTCAACAAATTGAATGTGCCGCACATACGATGGGGGTGCGTACGATCGCATACGATATCGTATGCTGGATCGTATGGTGTAAAGCAGGCTTTATTGCTATGTATTATGATCTTAGCTGCATATGTTTCCTATTTACACTATATCACAAAAGTGAGTACACTCCTCACATTTTTGTAAATATTTTATTATATCTTTTCATGGGACAACACTGAAGATTGTATAACACTGTAAATTTGGTGTGCCCTGTAAATAACTCAACACACAGCCATTAATGTCTAAACTGCTTACAACAAAAGTAAGTACCAAAAAATTCAATATTTTATTTGGCCACCATTATTTTCATGCACTATCTAAGGCTACTTTCACACATCCGGCTTGAGCCCTGCGGCTCAATCCGGCTGTGCAAGCTATGCAACGGATGCGGTGAAAACACCGCATCCTTTGCATAAGTTTTTACCATGCGGCCCGCCCGGTTTTTGCCGCTTGCGGCATGCTACTGAGCATGCGCAGTGGCAAAAACCGCATGCGGCGGCCGGATGCGGTATTTGCCGCATCGCGCCGCATCCGGCCGCCATAGGCATGCATTGAGAGATGCGCCGCATCGGCCGAATGCGGCGCGATGCGGTTTTTTTTTGCCGCACGAAAAAACGTGCCAGGCAACGTTCCATCCGGCCACCGCATCGGCTAAATCTGCCGCATGCGGCAAAAACCGGATGGAACGCAAGGCCATGCGGCACAATGCGGCACTAATTAAAGTCTATGCAGGAAAATCTCAACCGGCAGCAAAAAAAACCGGTTGCGATTTTCCTGCAAAGTGCCGGATTGTGCCGCAGAAGAAAAACCGGAGGTGTGAAAGTACCCTTAACTGTCTGGGGTTCATTAGAATCTCACAGGAGCCACTGGATTCATATTTCACTCCTCCATGACGTCATCACAGAGATGCTGGAAGTTAGAGATCTTGTGCTCCTTCATCTTCCATTTGAAGACGCCCCACAGATGTTCAATAGGGTTTAGGTCTGGAGACATGCTT
The DNA here is from genome assembly GCF_048569485.1 of Anomaloglossus baeobatrachus. Lineage (NCBI taxonomy): Eukaryota > Metazoa > Chordata > Amphibia > Anura > Aromobatidae > Anomaloglossus > Anomaloglossus baeobatrachus. Next base: position 288,635,031 of record NC_134358.1, read on the forward strand.
GACCAGTCGAGCACCTTTTCCCTCAGTTTCTGTAGCAAGGCCGTGGTCATCTTGGAGGTGTTTTTTGGGGTAGTTATCATGTTGGAAGATAAATACTGCTTTGCTTCAGTATGTCATAGTACATATTGGCATTCATGGTGGTTCCTTCAATGAACTGTAGCTCCCCACAGTTGGCAGCAGGACTAAACCATGACACTCCCACCACCATGCTTGACTTTAGGCAAGACAAACTTGTCTTTGTTCTCTTCACCTAATTGTCACCACAAATGCTTGACACCGTCTGAACCAAATAAATTTAGCTTGATCTCATCAGACCACAGGACATGGTTCCAGTAATCTATGCCCTTAGTCTGCTTTTCTGCAGCAAACTGTTTGTGGGATTTCTTGTGCATCATCTTTATAAGAGGCTTCCTTCTCGGACGACGGCCGTGCAGACCAATTTGATGCAGTGTGTAGCGTATGGTCTGAGCAGTGACAGGCTGACCTCCTACCCTTTATCCTCTGCAGCAATGCTGGCAGCACTCATACATCTATTTTGAAAAGTCGACCTCTGGATATGATGCAGAGTACATGCACTCAACTTCTTTGGTCAACCATGGCCAGGCCTGATCTGAGTGGAACCTGTCTTGTTAAACCGCTGTATGCTCTCGGTCATCATGCTGCAGCTCAGTTTCAGGGTGTTGGCAATTTTCTTATAGTGTAGTCCATCTTTATGTAGAGCAACAATTATTTTTTTCAGATCCTTAAATAATTATTTGGCATATGGTACCATGCTGAACCTCCAGTGACCAGTATAAGATGGTGTGTGAGTGATAACACCAAATGTAACACACCTGCTCCTAATACACATCTGAGATCTTGTAACACACTAATGAATCACATGACACCAGGGAAGGAAAATGGCTAATTGGACACAATTTGGCCATTTTAACTTAGAGGTGTACTCATTTTTGTTGCCAGCAGTTTAGACATTAATTGCTTGGTTTGAGTTATTTAGAGGGCACCAAATTTACACTTTTATACAAGCTGTACACTGACTATGTTACATTGTATCAAAGTGTCTTATCTTCATTGTTGTCCCACGAAAGGATATTAAAGAATATAGACACAAATGTGAAGGGGTGTACTCACTTTCGTTATATACTGTATATACACGTGGGATCATTCATTTAAGGAATGAGCCATCATCAGAAGAGCATTGTACATATGATCGAGAAACTAAAGGAAATTTAACAGGGAACTCAGCATAAATTCTGGTAAAGATATACTGTATACATAGATGGAGTAAAGTGATATAAATTATAATCATGCACTCTTGAACACCATGGGAACTGGTGGCAAGAACTGAACTTCATATTACAGATAAGGTCACACTGTAAAGTGGTATTACATCGCTGTTCCTGTGAGTTCATGCCTCTTAATACATGACAATATCCTCCTAGGCTTAGAAACTGTTGATTGACATTGTGTGTTGCAATTTATTTGGTGATCCCCAAGTACACCCAGATTGTTTAACTTCTTCTAGACCATTTGGTGCACCCATATTATTAGAACCCAGATGCAAAACCACATTGAACCTCATCTGCCATATTGATGCCCACACACTCTGTTTCTCCAACACAGCTTGAAAATTATGAACATCCTCCAGACTGCACTACATTATACACCGTATTTTTCACTTTATTAGATGCACTGAATTTTAAGACCCATCCCAAATTTAGAGATTAAAAAAGGTAAATAAAATATACGGTCCGTCTTATACCCCGGTGTTGTCTTACCGAAAGGTGGGTGGCAGTGGAGGTGGAGTGAAGTCAAAAGAGACACAGGCGGTGCTGGTGGGGTCTGTGCTGGCAGCGGTGGGGTCTGTGCTGGCAGCAGAAGCTGCGGTGGCTGTGTGGAGCAAGTTAGTGTGGCAGGTGTCTCAGATGCTCTGTCAGCGCTTCGGGCTTCAAAGAACTAGTGTCCGGAGCAGCGCGTGCGCAGATGGAGCGCTCGGCCGAGAGTTTCATCTGCGCACATGCTGACTCCAGGCTCCATCATTTGAAGCTACAGAATCTGGGATACCCACCGCACAGCCATCGCAACTTCCGCTGCCAGCACAGCCCGCACAGTCAGCCTGCCGCTCGCACAGTGAGGCAGCCGGCCGCTCGCACAGTGAGGCATCCAGCCAGCCGCAAGCACAGAGTGTTACGGGGGGCTGTCTGATAATAAAACCTAAAGAAATGTCAGACAGTCAGGGTCCACCGTGCAAAGACTCTGCTGCAGACTATGGCAGAGGATAAGGGGTATATAAGTGTGCCACTGTAAAAAATAATAGCACAAGTGCAGAGTGCAATACCTCTGTTAAACTCACAGAGGAATACAATTAGAAAATCAAGCAATTCCTCCCTTACTTGGAGGGTGTGTGGAATGGTCTCTGTTAAAGATCACACAGACAAAAGCAGTGAGTGTGAAATGGCACCTACCTAGGTCCGTTCCTCTAGTGGTGCCAGGAGACGGACAGCAGCGTAAGCCGCACAAAGCTCCTACCTGCGTTCACTACACTAGTGTGCGAGGACACGAACCACTAGATATGGCACCTGCCTAGGTCCGCTCTTCTAGTGGTGCAAAAGAGACGGACAGCAGCGTAAGCCGCATAAAGCTCCTACCTGTGTTTGCTCCACTAGTGTGCGAGGACACAAACCACTAGATATGGCACCTGCCTAGGTCCGCTCTTCTAGTAATGCAAAAGAGATGGACAGCAGCGTAAGCCGCATAAAGCTCCTACCTGTGTTCGCTCCACTAGTGTGCGAGGACACAAACCACTAGATATGGCACCTGCCTAGGTCCGCTCTTCTAGTGGTGCAAAAGAGACGGACAACAGCATAAGCCGCACAAAGCTCCTACCTCTGTTCGCTCCCCTAGTGTGTGAGGATACGAACAACTGCCAGACGCAGTATAAGGAACGTTACCCTAGCGGCAACGTCCACCTACGAGTAGAATCACAAGGCCCAGCTGGACCATGTGCCTCAGGCACCTGCCTATGTCCGCTCCACTAAGAGGTAAGGATACGGACTGCAGCCGAAGCTGTAAGGTATAAGAACGCTACCCTGCCGGTAGCGCTCACCTAACATAGACAGAGAGATGCCTAGAGAAACGTGCACAGGGCGTCTACCCTCATGCATGAACCAAGAGGACTGAGCGCCGGGCGGCGTGTGTCAGGGTCTTATATAGACTCTGTGCCTCATCCAAGATGGAGGACACCAGAGCCAATCCGCTGCCAGAATGACAGCAATGACGTCACGCTGGCCTATCACCGAGCAAAGCGTCACAAGCACATGACCAGCGACCAATCGGCATAGAAGGTGTCAGAGACATGTGACCATGTGTCACAAGCACATGACCAGTGGCAAATCAGCTTAGAAGGTGTCAGAGACATGTGACCTCGTGTCAGCGATGATGTCACCCGCACATGTGCAATGGCTCCAAGATAGGACTTAGTCTCCAGCGCTTGCACATGTGCAGGAGCAAGAAATCCGGACATAGTCTCCAGAGCCACAGCAACCGTAACACAGAGAGGCAGCCAGCCGACCTCCAGCCCGCCCAGACAGGCAGCCAGCCAGACACCAAGCTCGCATGGGCAGTCAGCTGGCCACACGCACAGAGAGGCACCCGGCCGTCCGCACAGACAGCCGGCACACAGACAGCTGCCCGCACTGAGAGGCAGCTGGCCACCCGCACAGACAGCCCCCCTCGCCAATTCTCCACCTCCTGGTAAGCTATATTCGGATTTTAAGATGCACCCCTCATTTGTGCAAAAGTGCATCTCATAATCTGAAAATACGGTAGTTTTGTGTCACCTGCAAAAACAGAAACACTATTAAGAGCAGCTTCCCCATGTCCCCCAAACTGCCCCTATGTTTTTGTTCCACTCTGTATATTAATTTAAACAATCCCATGTTGGTTGCTACATGCTTAATAAATTTCCTTCAAAAAAAAATTCTAACTTGGCTAGGAGTATGTAAAATAGTGGGTAACTAGTTGTGGGGAAAATGTGTTCCCCAAGTTTAATCATCCCACTAATCATGTTTTCATGCCGCTGGAGGGGGGACGGCAAGATTTGCAATAGAGGCGTCAACGATCTGTTTGCAAATCTGGCATATGTGAGTACACTTTTTCATCCCTGGCAGCGTCTCAGTGAAGGGGGAGTATACAGCTGTTCTGCTCTGACCCAAGGGTCAGATTACGGGATCACCAGTGAGGTCCAAATTAAATTAGGCCTTCAGATAATGAGCGCTCGGAGAAAGGAAAGACACTTGTGAGCAAAATCAGTTGTGTTTATCTTACCTGTGCATAGATTTCTTACATCATTTACTGCCAAGGTAACACTGCATGCAAAATTTCCATTGGAAGTTCACCAGTCGCCCCCCCCTTCTCAGACATGTCATGATAACGTTTATTAGCCCAGTATTGTAAATATGACCCTAGTCTTCTCAGAACCTCAGAGACTTGCGTATGAGATAAGAAAATATTAAAACAAGATGAAACCTTGGCTGTGAGACTATCAGACTGATTAATACTAAACAAAATGTACTAATAGAATAATAATACTAAACAGAATAAAAAAACTAGAAAAATATTAACCCTTCTATAACAACAGGCAAACTTTCAGCTCAAGGAATACCGATTTGGAATTGATATATTAGTGTAAAGCCCGCTTTACACGCTACAATATATCTTACGATGTGTCGGCGGGGTCACGTCGTAAGTGACGCACATCCGGCAACGTAAGGTACGTTGTAGCGTGTGACAGCGACGTGCAATTGCGATTGAATGAAAAACCGTTCATCGCATGCACGTCGTTCGTTCCTGACAAATTGAACATCAGATTGTTCATCGTACCCGGGGTAGCACACATTGCAGTGTGTGACACCCCGGGAACGATGAACAGATCTTACCTGCCTCCTGCGGCTCCCGGCCCACAATGCGGAAGGAAGGAGGTGGGCGGGATGTTTACGTCCCGCTCAGCTCCGCCCCTCCGCTTCTATTGGCCGGCTGCCGCGTGACGTCGATGTGACGCCAAACGTCCCTCCCACTCCAGGAAGTGGACGTTCACCGCCCACATCGAGGTCGTATGGAAGGTAAGTACGTGTGACGGGGGTTAATCGTATGTGCAACAAATTGAACGTGCTGCACATACGATGGGGGCGTTGCAAATCGCATACGATATTGTATGTGAAATTGCAACGTGTAAAGCAGGCTTTATAGGCTGACACCTAATTTTGTGTAATGAGATAAAACTAAGTAATAGATGAACAATGTCAAACTATGTCGCAGAACTATCAAAAACTTTTTTTTAGCAACTTTTTCAAAGCTACTGGAAAAATGAACACCTGGAAAAAGTCGGTATACAATGGAAGGGGTGGTGCGGCAGGACTCAGTATTATCCAGCAACCTAATCCGAATATCTAGAGTTTCACATTGGGCTGAGAAGCTCCGTCTTTATGTGGCTAGCAGTATAAAGTAGTAAATGTCCTCGGTACAGAGAATGCATTGTGTGTCACAATCTTCATAAGCTTCAGATAAAATATCAGGAATTGCCCTCTACTCGGTTATTAAAATATTACAGTAAAAGGTCCTCAAAAATGACATTCTGCCCTTGAACAGCCTCTTGTATTCTCATCCAACTATTCTCTAATTCAAAGCATAAAGAACGTACACATACCGGGCTTCTGATCTGGAACCGAGCCATCCAAGGCCAAGTGCCAGCTCAGACATTGTGAGAAACGTCTCCTTAGCTTGGATGAATTTCACTCAGGAGACATCTAGTAACCAAACAATGACTATCAGTTCGAGAGATTTAGTTTGTTCTGTCGGACCCTATTCTCACATAAAATGAGATGTGTCCACTTTTTCCTGATAACTGAACATAAAAGGGAATCTATGGTTTATTTTACTGAACATTACAGGTTCTATAATTTCCCACGGGCCAACAATTCATACAGACACAATGTCTATATGAGACAATGAATTTAAAGCACTAAAGCCTGCTTTACACCTTACAATTAGGTGTGCGATCTCGTATGCCCAGGTCGCATATGTGATTTAATGAGATTGCACAAAGGTTGTTCATTTGCTGTCACACGTGCGTTAGTAGTCTATGTTAAATTGATCAATTTTGTGTGCGATCCTTTAGATCATGTGTTCTGTGACGTATGCATTCGGCACCTTTTTTTTTTTTTTTTTTTAATTTATTGACTTGCCAAGCGTGTGTAATGTGTAGGGATGCGTTTTTACTATGTCATCTGCCATTCAGCTCTGCTACATGGCCGCTGACAGCAGCCACAGACAGCCATGCAGCAGAGCTGAATGGCCGGTGACAGGAGACACACACAGAGCCGCACTGTCAGAATGAACTCGGGTTAACTTCACCCGACTTCATTGTCATGCTGCGGCTCTGTCTGTGTCGCGTCCTGATTAGCAGTCACCCGTGAAGGACTCACCAGTGACCGCTAATCCCCTGAGTGACTGAAGTTAGCAGCCCTCTCTCATACTCACCGATCCCCGACGCGGCGCTGCACGGCGTTCACACTGCTCCGGCGGCTTTTACTATTTTGAAAAAGCCGGCCGCTCATTAAACAATCTCGTATTCCCTGCTTTCCCCGCCCACCGGCGCCTATGATTGGTTGCAGTGAGACACGCCCCCACGCTGAGTGACAGGTGTCTCACTGCACCCAATCACAGCAGCCGGTGGGCGTGTCTATACTGTGCAGTGAAATAAATAATTAAATAATTTAAAAAACCGGCGTGCGGTCCCCCCCAATTTTAAAACCAGCCAGATAAAGCCATACGGCTGAAGGCTGGTATTCTCAGGATGGGGAGCCCCACGTTATGGGGAGCCCCCCAGCCTAACAATATCAGCCAGCAGCCGCCCAGAATTGCCGCATACATTAGATGCGACAGTTCTGGGACTGTACCCGGCTCTTCCCGATTTGCCCTGGTGCGTTGGAAAATCGGGGTAATAAGGAGTTATTGGCAGCCCATAGCTGCCAATAACTCCTAGATTTATCATGTCAGGCGTCTCCCCGAGATACCTTCCATGATTAATCTGTAAGTGACGGTAAATAAACACACACACCCGAAAAAATCCTTTATTAGAAATTAAAAACACAAACATATACCCTCGTTCACCACTTTAATACGCCCGAAAAAGCCCTCCATGTCTGGTGTAATTCAGGATGGTCCAGCGTCGCTTCCAGATCTGCTGCATGAAGGTGACCGGAGCTGCAGAAGACACCGCCGCTCCTGTAACCTCCACGCAGCAACTGAAGACAGCCGCGCGATCAGCTGAGCTATCACTGAGGTTACCCGCGGCCACCGCTGGATCCAGTGACAGCGAGTAACCTCAGTGACAGCTCAGCTGATCGCGCTATTCCCTTCAATAGCTGCGTGGAGCTGACAGGAGCGGCGGTGTATTCTGCAGCTCCGGTCACCTTCATGCAGCAGAGCTGGAAGCGACGCTGGACCATCCTGGATTACGCCGGACATGGAGGGCTTTTTCGGGCTTATTAAAGTGGTGAACCAGGGTATATGTTTGTGTTTTTTGTTTCTAATAAAGGATTTTTTCGGATGTGTGTGATTATTTACTGTCACTTACAGATTAATCATGGAAGGTATCTCGGGGAGACGCCTGACATGATTAATCTAGGATTTAGTGGCAGCTATGGGCTGCCATTAACTCTTTATTACCCCGATTACCACCGCACCAGGGCAAATCGGGAAGAGCCGGGTAAAGTCCCAGAACTGTCGCATCTAATGTATGTGGCAATTCTGGGCGGCTGTTGGCTGATATTGTTAGGCTTGGGGGCTCCCCATAACGTGGAGCTCCCCATCCTGAGAATACCAGCCTTCAGCCGTATGGCTGTATCTGGCTGGTATTAAAATTGGGGGGGACCGCACGCCGTTTTTTTTAATTATTTAATTATTTATTTCACTGCACAGTATAGACACGCCCACCGGCTGCTGTGATTGGATGCAGTGAGACACCTGTCACTCAGCGTGGGGGCGTGTCTCACTGCAACCAATCATAGGTGCCGGTGGGTGGGGAAAGCAGGGAATACGAGATTGTTTAATGAGCGGCCGGCTTTTTCAAAATAGTAAAAGCCGCCGGAGCAGTGTGAACGCCGTGCAGCACCGCGCCGGTGATCGGGGATCGGTGAGTATGAGAGAGGGGGTAAGAGGGATAGACTGACATGGACAGAGAAAGAGGGACAGAGATAGTGACCGACTGACAGAGATTAGTGAATGACAGACATTGTGAGGCGCTTCAGAACACAGCTTTTCAGCTGCGCTCTGAAGCGGACCTTTTTTAAGCTGCAGTGCAGAGCGCACACCTGCGCACATAGCCTCAGACATCAAAATCGTATGAGGGATGTCACACGTTTCAATTGACTAGGCTCGTACAACAAAATGTCCAATGTATGAGGAATAAACGATGTGTATGCGATCACCGTATTTGCGTTCAATCTTGATCACACGTAGGTGTCACACGCAAATACGTCACGAACGATGCCGGATGTGCGTCACTTACAACTTGACCCCGACGATGGATTGAAAGATCTATTGAAGCGTGTAAAGGAGGCATAAGACAGTAACGGCACTGCGAAGAGCTATCCATATGACACAAGAAATGGTTAAACCAATGGCTTTCATGAGCTCCCAGAAGCAAATAGAATTACATTGTGCCTGGGCACAAGCTGAAAAGAACAGATGACGGTCAGTCATCTACCTCAGCCAATTAGTATCACCATTAGTGTTCTGCAAATTGGAGACAGTGGCACTTTTCATAATGTTACTATCAAATATGATTTACTGTAAAGTGGTTGTCCACTTTTTCTATATCGATGGCCTATTCTTAAGGTAGCTTAAAGGGAACCTGTCAGGTGCAATATACACCCAGAGCCACAAGGAGTTCTGGATGCATATTGCTAATCCCTGCCTAACTGTCCATGTATACACTGCCATAGATAAAGAGATCTTTAGAAAAATTATTTCTAAAGATCTTTTATTATATGCTAATGACCGCGGGGACTAGTCACCTGGGCATTAGTTCCCTTGGATAGTTGCCCCTCATTAGCATGTTACCCGTGTTTTTCCAAAGATAAGACACTGTCTTATATTTTTTTTGCCTCCCAAAAAAGCACTAGGGCTTATTTTTGGAGGCGGCCTTATTCTTGGAGAAACACGGTTGGGGTTGGGAGGTAAGTTTACCCCCCCAAAAAAGCAGACCCCCCCACCCACTTCCCAGGAGACTCTTACTCACCAGACCCGAACGTCTGCGTGGCTCCCAGGTCCTCGTGTGATCTCCGGTGGGTGTTGCACGTCATCCTCCCCTGCTGTTGGCTGACACGTTGACACACACAGACACAGCAGATCGCAGACACAGACAGCCGATCGCAAACACACACACACAGCAGATCACATGCACAGCCGATCGCACACACACAGCGCAGATCGCACACATCACATCACATCCAGAGCTGCAGGGAATGATGGGAAGAAGTCACGTGTCCGGCCGCAGGTCCTGTTCTGCAGGTCCTTGCACTCCACCTCACTGCCTCTCAGGATTTTGACGGCGAGAAGAGATCGGTGTTGCTGGATGTGGTGATTGTGTATGCGATCCCATGTGTGTGCTATCCGATGTTTGTGTGTGTGATTTGATGTTTGCTTGCGATCTGATTGTGTGTGAGATCTGGTGTGTGCGTGTGTGTGTGAGTGTGAGTGTGAGTGTGAGTGTGTGTGTGTGTGTGTGTGTGTGTGTGTGCAGGTCCTGCCGCTCAGCATCGGGTGAGTGTGATTGCGGGTGCCCGCTGTCTATAATGAAGTGTCCTGCAGTATCTGTATCTTTTTTAGCTGCAAGGACACTTCATTATTGATCCGCGACTAGGGCCTATTTTCGGAGGAGGGCTTATATTTAACCATTGATCCGAAAATGCTGAAAATCCCTGCTGGGGCTTATTTTTGGGGGAGGTCTTATTTTTGGAAAAACACAGTAGTATGTCCCTGTGGGTGTGCTAACATGCTAATGAATACACAGTTAACAGAAAGCAGTAGAAGATGGATTTTCAAAGCCGCGCTATTAACCAATCCGGATTGATGAAAGAGTTAATGTTTCTTTATTTTCATGCACAGGTCAACGTGTTTCAGGAGTGCTCAGCTCCGTTCATTAGGACAAAGGGCAAAAAACATCACATTTGAGATTTGATGTTTTTTGCCTGTTGTCCTGATGAAGGGAGCTTGACCTGTGCATGAAAATAAAGAAACATTAACTCTTCCATCGATCTGGATTGGTTAATAGCACGGCTTTGAAAACCCGTCTTCTACTGCTTTCTGTTATCTGCCAAACCCGGGGCTGCAGCTGTTAACCTGGACTGTACATTGTTTATAGGGGTTGTGACTTGCATAACGTCTATAGGTGCGTTTGATTTTATTTATTACTCCTTCTTTTCTGGGGTAAGACCCTATTTGCGCTTTTTTCCACAGCTTTTTATAATTAATGAATATACAGTGTCAGAGGATGACTACTTCAGTTTGAAGCCAGGACGTGTACACCCGGCTTCATAGTGCGCATGATCCGAACTCCGGGGTCATGCGCACTGAGCTGAAATCCAATGTCAGGCAGCGATGGCGGCGGAGAGGTGAGTGAGATCATCCTCTGACGCTGCACATTCATTAGCATGATAGCAAACCCACAGGAGTGTGCTAACATAGTAATGGACATAACTATCCAGGGGAACTAACGCCCAGAGGACTAGTCCTCTCACTCATTAGCATAAGATAAAAGATCTTTAGAAATACTTTTTCTAAAGATCTCTTTATCTATGCTGCTGTATACAGGGACGGTTAGGCAGGGATTAGCAATATACACCCAGAACTGCTCGTGGTTCTAGGTACATATTGGATCTGACAGGTTCCCTTTAACTGAAATTGTATTGTGTGATACTCATGTACTAAACAGCATAAACAACTATTTATCACAGTATACAAATACTCAATATCTGTTTTAAGAAGTCAATACAATCTTTATAGCAATTTTCTTTCTAGGGAATTTACTCATTTCTAGATAGAAGATATGAATAAAAAAATTAAAAAAGGTAAAAAAAAAGTTGAAAAATACCTTCCATGACTGCCAAGATAACAAAGGCCCAGATTCATCAAAGCAATTTTCACAGAAATATGGTAAAAACTTATACAATTTTGGTATAACTCAGAGGTGAGCCAAAATTTACCAACTTTTGGCAATTAGACCCCAGTTTTTCCCAGGTGTGCAAAAATGGGTACGTGGGGGAGGGATGCCATAGCTTGTCTAATTCATGACGAGCTGTGGCATTCCTTAAGGGGGCTTTACACGCTGCGACATCGCTAGCGATTGGTAGCAATGTTGCGAGCGATAGCACCCGCCCCCGTCGTTCGTGCGACATGTGGTGATCGCTGCCGTAGCAAACAATATCGCTACGGCAGCGTCACACGCACATACCTGTTCAACGACGTCGCTTTTGCTGCCAAACAATCCCTCCTTCAAGGGGGAGGTTTGTTCGGCGTCACAGCGACCTCACAAAAAGGCCGCCCAATAGAAGCGGAGGGGCAGAGATGAGCGGTCGGAACATGCCGCCCACCTCCTTCCTTCCCTCTTTTCCGGTGGATGTAGGTAGGATGATGTTCGTCGTTCCTGCAGTAGCACACACAGCGATGTGTGTTGCCGCAGGAATGACAAACAATCAGCGGCATGCACCCCAAATGATATTATGAAAAGTAGCAACGTGTCAACGATCAACGATTTTTGCCGTTTTTGCGATTGTTGATCGTCACTCTCTGTCACACGCTGCGATGTCGCTAACGACGCCGGATGTACGTCACAAACACCGTGACCCTGACGATATATCGTTAGCGATGTCGCAGCGTGTAAAGCCTCCTTTACTGCATAAAGTAAACCTTATTCCAGTCAGGGAATGGTGTAGGATTCCTGAGGTGGCTCACTGAGACGTAAAAGCTCCAGATTCATGAAGACACCACTTCATGAATCAGAAGCATCTGACGTCACAACACACCCTCACCAAGACCGGAGAGAAAATCTCAGTGAATTGGGGCCAAAACGTCTGAAGTAAATCTTGCTCTTCTCTAGCTCATCCAGGTCTCTGAGAATACAGGACACAGATCAAAGTATACCAAAACTAAGTAATAATAATACCTACACAAAGATGAGGCTTAATGACTACACTACAGAAATAGGAAGGGCAATTCCAACACAACAGGCCCGATTCATTAAGATTCTGGTCTAGTGCATGAGGCTTAATGAAGGGAGGTCTAGAGTAATATGCACCCAATTATTAAAAGGAGCATGCATTTTAATGAGTTATGGTTCACTCACATCTGAGTATAAAAATAGGTCCAATTTTCATCCAAAAAAGTTGGGACAAGTGAAATCCATTTGGTACTCTATATATCAAGAGAGTGACATATTTTTTTCTCTCCTAAAATCTAAATTTTTTTCTCAGCAACTATTATTCCACAATCATTTACAGGATAATTTACAGTGTTCTACGCTACAGAATGGTAATGTATTAGTAACAATCGGTCAGTATACAGATAGTCCGTGTGCTTTGTTCTCGCACCCATAGACTTACATTAGTGAGTCTTGGCCATTTTACGCGACCATACGCAGCATGCTGTGATTTTTTTTCTAAGGCAAAACAGTTGAGGAAATAAAGCTGGGTTAGTGTTTTAACAGTGGTGAGAGGGCAATCCTATTTTTTATACGCAGATGTGAGTGAACCCTTACAAGTGCTCTGCATCAACGCCAGAAACGTTCTGTAGTCAATAACTGAAGAGCATTTCTGGCGGCGTAGATTTTGAAACATTTGCAGGGCAGCAATTGCCAAACTCCCTCCTGACCACCATATTTGTCATGTTGGTCAGGACTGGTGTAAAAATGCCAATAGATACAACATCTTTGTAACATTTGCGTGTGTTTTTACACACCAGAATTCTGGTGAAAAGGCCCCTTTACACACTGAAACTTTCTAGCGATCCCACCAGCGATCCCAACCTGGCCGGGATCGCTACAAAGTCTCTGGTGAGCTGTCAAACAGGCAAACCTGGCCAACGACGCAACAGCGATCCGGACCTGCAGAACGACCTAGCTAGTCATTGGGGATGTTGTAAAGCAGCTTTTTGAAAGGGAAGTCGCTAACAAAGTCGCTGTAAAGTCCCCTTTACACACTAAAACTTTGCTGCACAGCGGGAAACAAAGGGCCAAAGAATGGTCCTGAACGATTTGTAGCGATCACAACTTCACAGCAGGGGCCAGGTCGCTGATGTGTTTCACACACTGCAATGTCGCTGGGGAGGTCGCTATAACGTCACAAAACCGGTGACGTTACAGCGATGTCGTTTGCGATGTTGCCGTGTGTAAAGCCACCTAAAGACCTTGATGAATCAGGCCTAATATGACTGAGCCTATTTTGGTAGTGGATAGTTACATTAATAGATCTACTTAGAAATACCAAATAAATATATTTCACCAAAAAAGGAAAATGCTAAAAATAATACCAGTGTGAGACAACAGAGCTCGGTACCATGCTGACAATGATGAATCACAGCACCAGGAGGAGAATGCAATTTCATTCTTGTTCTCAAGGATTTTCATCTGTAGCAGATAAGATTAAATTTCCTACATGTATTTGACAAGGACTGTTATTTCAGTGCTTAGAGGATTAAGAAGTTATTCATCAAGTCATACATTAGCAAAAAACAAAGTGTAGCTCTACCTCAGGACTACATACAGTACAGACCAAAAGTTTGGACACACCTTCTCATTCAAAGAGTTTTCTTTATTTTCATGACTCTGAAAATTGTAGATTCACATTGAAGGCATCAAAACTATGAATTAATACATGTGGAATTAAACAAATTAACAAAAAAGTGTGAAACAACTGAAAATATGTCTTATATTCTAGGTTCTTCAAAGTAGCCACCTTTTGCTTTCATTACTGCTTTGCACAGTCTTGGTATTCTCTTGATGAGTTTCAAGAGGTAGTCACCGGAAATTGTTTTCATTTGTGTGCCCTGTCAGGTTTAATAAGTGGGATTTCTTGCCTTATAAATGGGGTTGGGACCATCAGTTGTGTTGTGCAGAAGTGTGGTGGATACACAGCTGATAGTCCTACTGAATAGACTGTTAGAATTTGTATTATGGCAAGAAAACAGCCGCTAAATAAAGAAAAACGAGTGGCCATCATTACTTTAAGAAATGAAGGTCAGTCAGTCCGAAAAATTGTGAAAACTTTGAACATGTCCCCAAGTGCAGAGGCAAAACCCATCAAACACTACAAAGAAACTGGCTCACATGAGGACCGCCCCAGAAAAGGAAGACCAAGAGTCACCTCTGCTGCGGGGGATAAGTTTATCCGAGTCACCAGCCTCAGAAATCACAGGTTAATAGCAGCTCAGATTAGAGACCAGGTCAGTGCCACACAGAGTCTAGCAGCAGACACATCTCTAGAACAACTGTTAAGAGGAGACTTTGTGCAGCAAGCCTTCATGGTAAAATAGCTGCTAGGAAACCACTGCTATGGACAGGCTACAAGCACAATTGACTTGTTTGGGCTAAAGAACACAAGGAATGGACATTAGACCAGTGGAAATCTGTGGTTTGGTCTGATGAGTCCAAATTTGAGATCTTTGGATCCAACCACCGTGTCTTTGTGCGACGCAGAAAAGGTCAACGGATGGATGCTACATGCTTGGTTCCCACTGTGATGCATGGAGGAGGAGGTGTGATGGTGTGGGGGTGCTTTGCTGTTGACACTGTTGGGGATTTATTCAAAATTGAAGGCATACTGAACCAGCATGGCTATCACACCATCTTGCAGCGGCATGCTGTTCCATCCGGTTTGCGTTTAGTTGGACCATCATTTATTTTTCAACAGGACAATGACCACAAACACACCTCCAGGCTGTGTAAGGGCTATTTGACTAAGAAGGAGAGAGTGATGGGGTGCTACGCCAGATGACCTGGCCTCCACAGTTACCAGACCTGAACCCAATCGAGATGGTTTGGGGTGAGCTGGACCGCATAGTGAAGGCAAAAGCGCCAACAAGTGCTAAGCATCTCTGGGAACTCCTTCAAGACTGTTGGAAGACCATTTCCGGTGACTACCTCTTGAAGCGCATCAAGAAAATGTCAAGAGTGTGCAAAGCAGTAATCAAAGCAAAAGGTGGCTACTTTGAAGAACCTAGAATATAAGACATATTTTCAGTTGTTTTACACTTTTTTGTTAACTATTTCATTCCACATGTGTTAATTCATAGTTTTGATGTCTTCACTGTGAATCTACAATTTTCAGAGTCATGGAAATAAAGAAAACTCTTTGAAGAGGTGTGTCCAAACTTTTGCTCTGTACTCTACATCCTTACATAATAACAAAGTGGGATATCTCCACAAGTAAAGAACAAATCTTACCTCTCTGAACCTCCTCTGACTGGAATGGTCACCAGACCTATAAGGTCACTTATTGTGACAGGACGCTAACACTTCTGGTGACTGAAGGTCTTATCCCTCAGATTTGTGACCCTGCAGCCACAAAGTGACCCAACCACCACAACGGATGATCACCAAAGAGGCACTAGAGCGTATTCAGAGACGTAGTGTCATAATTGAGTAGTTTTATGGTTGAAAGAAGAAACAAGTCCATTGAGTTCAACCTATAACCCCCTCATGATGATCCATAAGGCAGTAAAAACCCCATAAGGCAGATGCTAACAGCCCCATATTATAGGAAAAATTTCTTCTCATCTCCACATCCTGCAATTAGACTAATTCCCTGACTTAATGCACATGTCAAGATTTTAGTGACCCAACCATTACAACATCATGTGGCAAAGAGTTCCATAATATCAAGGCTCTTACAGTAAAGAATCGTTGCCTGTGATGTTGGAGAAGCCTCTGCCAAAGGCGTTTGAGTATCTTTCTAAAGAGTAGCGGTCTCTTTATTCTGGGAATCAGTGGTGTTCTGAGTTTATTTTTAGATGTTTCCTAAAATACCTCCATAATAGATCAAATAATTGTCCTCCTCTTACTTCAACCCGTTTAGAAAGGTCAGTACAATGTATAGAGTTGTCTTCATGCTAGGAAAAAAGGATACATTTTGTAACAAGATATGCATAACCACGTAACAAAAAATTGTAGAAGCAAGAGTCTTCTGAACAAATCCCCCTGAGCGCTGTGAGAAAACATAACATGACACGTCTGAGGTGTATCTAACACATTTCTTGCTCATCCAGGTTCCCAGGAGAATACAGAATGACAAAACTGGTCGAAGCCAACAAACATTAATGCAAAATGTTGACCTATGTAGGCAAGTCATGGAAATTATACTTGTCAAATATTTTCCATGAAAAAAAAAATCAATTTAACATCTAGTAGGAGACGTAGGAGACAGAATATCTCAGATCTTATATGACATATTAATAAGATCATATATTTCAGTACGATCACTACTACTTCTAAAACCAGAACCGGTTCAGGTTCTGGGTTTTTTAGGCCATCACAAGACACGATCTAGGCGTTTGTAGTAAGCCTTAGTATAGCTTCTTTTTTTTCTTTTGGGAAAAAGGGGCTACCAAAATGATTTATGAATCAACGTTATTTTTATTTTTTTCGATCATTGCTATTAACCTATTAATATTTTTTAACAGTTTTTTTTAGGAACCTTTAGGATACGTGCACATGTTAAGTACCGTATTTGCAGCAGAAATTTCTGCAGGAAGAAGGCACCACTTTGCAGGAATCTCTTTGCTGCATAAAATATGCGTTTTCCACCTGACTTTGACGCGTTTTCCAAATTCAATAGAATGCGGAAAACTCTGAAAAATGCAGAAAAAATTGATATGCTGCAGATTTTAAATGGCTTGTTATCTAATAAACATATAGTATTACTTTAAAACAGACATCCGAAGAGCCGCTGAGCCCAGTGATTGACTGCAGTGGTCATGTGCCCTATAGTTGTGACATTGCCACTGCAACCTGTCAAGTGGTTGAGAGCTGGCACCAGAGCAGGAGTCCGTAAGTAAAATACTTTATTTTTAAGAGCAAGCCTATAAGTTCTTTTTTAAAAAAATAATAAATGTTGTAAATATGATTAAAGGGAACCTGTCACCAGTTTTGGGGCGTATAAGCTGCGGCCACCACCATTCTAACATGCTGTATATAAGAGCCCAGGCCGCTGTGTAGAACATAAAAATGACTTTATAATACTTACCTAAACGGTCGCTGCAGTGTAGTTGCGTCATATGGGCTTCTTCATTCTCCGGTGCCGGCGCCTCCTCTTTCAGCCAACATCGTGCTCCTTCTTCTGAAGCCGGGGTGCATGATACGTTCTACGTCATACACACTTATTGGCATTGAGGTCCTGAGCAGGTGCACTTTGATCTGCCCTGAGTCGGACAGATCAAAGTATTGTAGTGTGCCTGCGCGGGACCGTCGAGTGTGTGTGACATAGGACGCGTCATGCACACAGGCTTCAGAAAGAGGACGAAGATGGCCAAAAGAGGAGGTGCCAGTACCGGAGAACGGAGACGCCCATATGGCCAACCTGCACCGCAGCGACCGTTTAGGTGAGTATTATAAAGTTATTTTTACGTTCTACACAGCGGCCTGGGCTCTTATATATAGCATGCTAGAATACTGTATGTAAGAGCCCACTGGTGGTGGCTGCAGCTTATAGGCCCCAAATCTGCTGACAGGTTCTCTTTAAGGCTATGTGCCCACAGGAGCTCGCACCTGCGGATATATCCGCAGGTACGGCCACAGGTTTCCTTTAGCTGCTCGCCGGAATCCGCAGTTATTTTTAGCTATAGTAGTACAGCGAAATAGCTGCGGTAAACCTGTGGACATTCCTTCGGATTACCTGCGGAAGTACCGGCCCTATCTCCATAGTGGAGGGCCGAGATTTCCGCAGGTAATTCCGCAGAAACAATTGACATGCAATTACGTGCGGCTGCGGGACATCCGCAGCATGTTCCACAGCCGCACGTATCCACAGCATGGACACAGCACACCCCATGTCCCATACGATAACATGGAGAGTGTCTGTACATGCTGAAATCTGCGGATTTATTTGGAAAATCCAGAAAATCCGCGGAATCTCCGCAGATAAATCCGCAGGTTTAATCTCCCGTGGGCACATAGCCTAAAGTGGGCTTTACACACTGCGATATCGGTCCCGATATCGCTAGTGTGGGTACCCGCCCCCATCTGTTGCGCGACACGGGTAAATCGCTGCCCATGCCGCACAACATCGCCCAGACCCGTCACACATACTTAACTGCCCGGCGACGTCGCTGTGACCGGCAAACCGCCTCCTTTCTAAGGGGGCGGTCCGTGCGGCGTGACAGCGACGTCACTGAGTGGCCGCCCAATAGCAGCGGAGGGGAGGAGCTGAGCGGGACGTAACATCCCGCCCACCTCCTTCCTTCCGCATAGCGGTCGGGAGGCACGTAAGGGGAGCTTCCTCTTTCCTGCGGTGTCACACGGAGCGATGTGTGCTGCCGCAGGAACGAGGAACAACTTAGTTACTGGTGCAGTAACGATTTTTGAGAATGGACCCCCATGTCACCGATGAGCGATTTTGCACGTTTTTGCAACGATGCAAAATCGCTCATCGGTGTCACACACAACGGCATCGCTAATGCGGCCGGATGTGCGTCACCAATTCCGTGACCCCAACGAGTTCGCATTAGCGATGTCGTAGCATGTAAAGCCCCCTTAAGGGTGAAAGTTCACTCTACGTTCTGAAAACACATGGGCTTCAGACCCTTCTCCAGAATATATCCTGCTGAGAATGGACAAAATAGGATACAATGCACAAAACAAAGAAGAAAAACAAGATTTTTTTTTACTTTTTGGGCTTCTCATAAAAGCTGCTAAAAACATGAATGAATCTCAGGATGGGGAGTACTACTCAAAATGTGATTCCCAAGAAAGGCTTGTCTAGCAGGAGCCTGCTCTGTCAGAGATTGTATATTGAGGCCCAAACTGATGGAATAATTATTACCTCTCTGATGGATATGATTGATCAAGCAACATTCATATGTTTTACAGAAAATTCCATGCACACCAAAAGCTTTCAGAATTCAACTTTGCTTTTAGAATTGTGGATGGCACAATGTCAAAATTTTGGACGGGTTCTTGCCCGCCAGCTACTTGTCACCAACTGTGAAATGTGTATAAAAGCATAACGAAAGTGCACACAGCTGGAGCGCTCCTCGAGAAATGGCGAGGGCTGACAAGCTCCAAACAATTACTATACGCCTCGCAAGATAAGGCTCTTTGGTGCCAAGGGTTACCAGAAAACGTTACTTTTAACTATAGAAATTCTTTCAATTATTGACATAATTTAAAGGGACTCTTGTTATGCACTTACGGGATAGACCTGTCAATCAATAAGGGAAACGCCGGACTAGTCCCATCTCCCCCTAAGGTTCTCAACCAGCTCTTAAAACTATATTTTCATCTAGAAGGAATGAGATCAACATCTGCATAAAACTTGCAAGTGGGTCCATTTTTCCAAATTAATTTATGGCATCAGTTACTAAACTGGATAGCATCCGATGCACAAAAATACACTTTATGTCGGTATTTTATGAAGCTCCCATCAAACTTCCAATTTCTGTCGCACTTTGTTGAGGCATGCACTTAACAAAACATTTGTTTCACTGACAAATATTTTTGTACAATCTAAATGACAGTTCATGACCATCAACCCAAAACAAAGCTAACGCATTGTTATAATTTTAGGGATTGTTTTTTGTTGAACATGAATGTTCTTTACCCCCGTTGTTGCTTACAGTTCCCTAAGCTTTTCTTTTGGCCAAGCAAAATCCCACGAATATCATCAAGTTTACTTAAAAGGAACCTGTCATGTAAAAAACGCTATTGACCTGCACATATAGAGTTAATCTGCAGGTTAATAACGTTCCAACGCTGTCCAGATGCCGCACTGAGAGTCCCGCTGCCGGGAGGAAATGGACTTTATTCCTTCCTGCAGCCTCAGGCTTTTAGTCATAGGAGTGGGCCGGTGGCTCTAACTGTGCCTGGCACTGACTGACTGATGGCTCAGCAATGATGCCAGGGGCGTGGTTACAGCCGTCACTCACTGTAAACTAAGCGGTGACTGAAGCAGCACCGACCCACTGCTATGACTGAAAGCCTGAGGCAGCCGTAAGGAATAAAAAATAATTTCTTCTCAAAAGCGAGACTTCAAGTGCGGCACCTGCACAGTGTTAATAATCTGCAGATTAACCAAATATCTACAAGCTTTTTTCCCTATAAAGAAGGTCTTTGGTGAAAAAAAAAATTTCAGCTATCCAGAGACTGTTATATCATAGTTACATAGTTACTTAGGTTGAAAAAAGCCTTGGTCCATTTAGTTCAACCTTCTTCCACCAATTCTACATTTTGTCCCTAAGTCACTTATAACCAATAATGTTGTGTGTACTGAGGAAATCATCCAGCCCTTTTTTAAAAGCTGTTATAGTATCTGCCATTACTACCTCTTGTGGTAGGGCATTCCACAGTCTGACTGCTCTAACTGTAAAGAACCCTTTCCTATTTAGCTGCCGGAATCGCTTTTCTTCCACTCGCAGTGAGTGCCCCCTAGTATTGTCTTTGGAAGAAATAAGTCATGAGCCAGTCCTTTATATTGACCACACATGTATTTATACATATAAATGAGATCTCCTCTGAGACGTCTTTTTTCTAAGCTAAACATATCTAACTTTTTCAACCTCTCATCATATGGGAGGCCTTCCATTCCTTGTAGTAGTCTAGTTGCCGCCTTTGAACTGACTCTAACTTCTGAATGTCCTTTTTAAAAAGTAGAGCCCAAAACTGGTTCCCATATTCCAGATGTGGCCTTACAAGTGATTTATAGAGGGGTAACAAATAGTTGGGCTCACGGGATCTAATCTCTCTTTTTATACACCCTAAAATTTTGTTTGCTTTAGCAGTTGCTGCCTGACATTGAGTGCTGCTGCTTAGCTTATTTGTAATCAGAATCCCAAAGTCGTTCTCCTGTTCTGTAGCCCCGAGTTTACTTCCATTTAATGTATATGCAGCTATAGGATTACTCCGTCCTAGGTGCATTACTTTACATTCATCAACGTCTCATTTGCCAAGTGTCTGCCCATTCTGACATATTATCTAGATCGTATTATAATATTGTACTATCAAGGTCAATTTTCAATATCCTACATAGTTTGGTGTCATCAGAAAGGCTGATACTTTACTCTCAATCCCATTCACAAGGTCATTAATAAAGAGATTAATTGATCTTGATTGATGAGTGGGGGTCCAACTGCTGGGACCCACACAGATCAACAGAAGGAGAAGAAGCAGCATTGTGCCCATTCATTGTCTATGGTGCTGCCAAAAACAGCTGCGCACAAATCACAGCAGCCAGATAGTGAATAGAGAGGTGGTGGAATACACACACTGCCGCACTATTCTATAATTGCAATGATCATTGCAGGTCCCAGCAGTCAGAGTCCCACCGATCAATTACTTATTACCAGAAAACACCTTTACATTTCTGTTGTAAAATATAACATTTGGCAAATTGCAAGTTATTGCAAGAATAAAAAGTTTTCCTTTGTATGAAAGTAATTATGTCAATGAAGGGAATTTTGTTACTTACCGTAAATTCCTTTTCTTCTAGCTCTTATTGGGAGACCCAGACGATTGGGTGTATAGCACTGCCTCCGGAGGCCACACAAAGCAATTACACTAAAAAGTGTAAGGCCCCTCCCCTTCTGGCTATACACCCCCAGTGGGATCACTGGCTCACCAGTTTTAGTGCAAAAGCAAGAAGGAGGAAAGCCAATAACTGGTTTAAACAAATTCTCTCCGAGTAACAACGGAGAACTGAAAACCGTTCAACATGAACAACATGTGTACCCGCAAACAAACCAAAAATCCCGAAGGACAACAGGGCGGGCGCTGGGTCTCCCAATAAGAGCTAGAAGAAAAGGAATTTACGGTAAGTAACAAAATTCCCTTCTTCTTCAGCGCTCTATTGGGAGACCCAGACGATTGGGACGTCCAAAAGCTGTCCCTGGGTGGGTAAAGAAATACCTCATGTTAGAGCTGCAAGACAGCCCTCCCCTACGGGGAGGCAACTGCCGCCTGCAGGACTCTTCTACCTAGGCTGGCGTCCGCCGAAGCATAGGTATGCACCTGATAATGTTTGGTGAAAGTGTGCAGACTCGACCAGGTAGCTGCCTGGCACACCTGTTGAGCCGTAGCCTGGTGTCGTAATGCCCAGGATGCACCCACGGCTCTGGTAGAATGGGCCTTCAGCCCTGAAGGAACCGGAAGCCCAGCAGAACGGTAGGCTTCAAGAATTGGTTCTTTGATCCATCGAGCCAGGGTGGCCTTAGAAGCCTGCGACCCTTTGCGCTGACCAGCGACAAGGACAAAGAGTGCATCCGAACGGCGCAAGGGCGCCGTGCGGGAAATGTAGATCCTGAGTGCTCTCACCAGATCTAACAAATGTAAATCTTTCTCATACCGATGAACTGCATGAGGACAAAACGAAGGCAAAGAGATATCCTGATTAAGATGAAAAGAGGATACCACCTTCGGGAGAAACTCCTGAATGGGGCGCAGCACAACCTTGTCCTGGTGGAAGACCAGGAAGGGAGCCTTGGATGACAGCGCTGCTAGCTCAGACACTCTCCGAAGAGATGTGATCGCTACCAGAAAAGCCACTTTCTGTGATAGTCTAGAAAGTGAAACCTCCCTCAGAGGCTCGAAGGGCGGCTTCTGGAGGGCAACTAGTACCCTGTTCAGATCCCATGGATCTAACGGCCGCTTGTACGGGGGTACAATATGACAAACCCCCTGCAGGAACGTGCGCACCTTAGGAATGCGTGCCAAACGCCTCTGAAAAAAGACGGATAGCGCCGAGACCTGACCTTTAAGGGAGCCGAGCGACAAACCTTTTTCTAACCCAGATTGCAGGAAAGAAAGAAAGGTAGGCAATGCAAATGGCCAGGGAGACACTCCCTGAGCAGAGGACCAGGATAAGAATATCCTCCACGTTCTGTGGTAGATCTTAGCGGACGTGGGCTTCCTAGCTTGTCTCATGGTGGCAACGACCCCTTGGGACAATCCTGAGGACGCTAGGATCCAGGACTCAATGGCCACACAGTCAGGTTCAGGGCTGCAGAATTCCGATGGAAAAACGGCCCTTGGGACAGTAAGTCTGGTCGGTCTGGTAGTGCCCACGGTTGGCCGACCGTGAGCTGCCACAGATCCGGATACCACGCCCTCCTCGGCCAGTCTGGGGCGACAAGTATGACGCGGCTGCAATCGGATCTGATCTTGCGTAGCACTCTGGGCAAGAGTGCCAGAGGTGGAAACACATAAGGGAGCCGGAACTGCGACCAATCTTGCACTAGGGCGTCTGCCGCCAGCGCTCTTTGATCGCGAGACCGTGCCATGAAGGTTGGGACCTTGTTGTTGTGCCGTGACGCCATTAGGTCGACGTCCGGCACCCCCCAGCGGCGACAGATTTCCTGAAACACGTCTGGGTGAAGGGACCATTCCCCCGCGTCCATGCCCTGGCGACTGAGGAAGTCTGCTTCCCAGTTTTCTACGCCGGGGATGTGAACTGCGGATATGGTGGAGGCTGTGGCTTCCACCCACATCAGAATCCGCCGGACTTCCTGGAAGGCTTGCCGACTGCGTGTCCCCCCTTGGTGGTTGATGTATGCCACCGCTGTGGAGTTGTCCGACTGAATTCGGATCTGCTTTCCCTCCAGCCACTGCTGGAAGGCTAGTAGGGCAAGATACACTGCTCTGATTTCCAGAACATTGATCTGAAGGGTGGACTCCTGCCGAGTCCACGTACCCTGAGCCCTGTGGTGGAGAAAAACTGCTCCCCACCCTGACAGACTCGCGTCTGTCGTGACCACCGCCCAAGACGGTGGTAGGAAGGATCTTCCCTGTGATAATGAGGTGGGAAGAAGCCACCACTGCAGAGAGTCCTTGGCCGTCTGGGAAAGGGAGACTTTCCTGTCTAGGGATGTTGACTTCCCGTCCCATTGGCGGAGAATGTCCCATTGAAGTGGACGCAGATGAAACTGCGCAAACGGAACCGCCTCTATTGCCGCCACCATCTTCCCGAGGAAGTGCATGAGGCGTCTTAAGGAGTGCGACTGACTTTGAAGGAGAGCCTGCACCCCAGTCTGTAGAGACCGCTGCTTGTCCAGCGGAAGCTTCACTATCGCTGAGAGAGTATGAAACTCCATGCCAAGATACGTTAGTGATTGGGTCGGTGACAGATTTGACTTTGGGAAGTTGATGATCCACCCGAACGCCTGGAGAGTCTCCAGTGCAACATTCAGGCTGAGTTGGCATGCCTCTTGAGAGGGTGCCTTGACCAGTAGATCGTCCAAGTAAGGGATCACAGAGTGTCCGTGAGAGTGCAAGACTGCTACCACTGCCGCCATGATCTTGGTGAACACCCGAGGGGCTGTCGCCAGACCAAATGGCAGAGCTACGAACTGAAGATGGTCGTCTCCTATCACGAAGCGTAGAAAGCGTTGGTGCTCTGTAGCAATCGGCACGTGGAGATAAGCATCTTTGATGTCTATTGATGCTATGAAATCTCCTTGAGACATTGAGGCAATGACTGAGCGGAGGGATTCCATCCGGAACCGCCTGGCGTTCCCATGCTTGTTGAGCAGTTTTAGGTCCAGAACAGGACGGAAGGAGCCGTCCTTTTTTGGAACCACAAAGAGATTGGAGTAAAATCCTCGCCCCCGTTCCTGAGGGGGGACAGGGATCACGACTCCTTCTGCTCTTAGAGAGTCCACCGCCTGCAGCAGGGCATCTGCTCGGTTGGGGTGTGGGGAGGTTCTGAAGAACCGAAGTGGAGGTCGAGAACTGAACTCGATTCTGTACCCGCGAGACAAAATGTCTGTTACCCACCGGTCCTTGACCTGTGACAGCCAAATGTCGCAAAAGCGGGAGAGCCTGCCACCGACCGAGGATGCGGAGGGAGGGGGCCGAAAGTCATGAGGTAGCCGCTTTGGAAGCGGTTCCTCCATTTGCTTTCCTGGGGCGTGAGTGAGCCCGCCAGGAATCTGAGCTCCCTTGTTCTTTCTGAGTCCTTTTGGACGAGGAGAATTGGGCCTTGCCCGAGCCTCGAAAGGACCGAAACCTCGACTGCCACTTTTTCTGTTGAGGTTTACTTGCTCTGGGCTGTGGTAAGGAAGAGTCCTTACCCTTGGACTGTTTTATGATTTCAGCCAATGGCTCACCAAACAGTCTGTCTCTGGATAATGGCAAGCTGGTTAAGCATTTTTTGGAACCAGCATCTGCTTTCCAGTCCTTTAACCACAAGGCTCTGCGCAAAACCACAGAATTGGCGGACGCCATAGCGGTACGGCTCGTAGATTCTAGGACAGCATTGATAGCATAGGTCGCAAACGCAGACATTTGCGAAGTTAGGGACGCCACCTGCGGCACTGCTGGATGTATGATAGCATCCACCTGTGCTAAACCAGCTGAAATAGCTTGGAGTGCCCACACGGCCGCGAATGCTGGAGCAAACGACGCGCCGATAGCTTCATAGACAGATTTCAACCAAAGGTCCATCTGTCTGTCGTTGGCATCTTTAAGTGAAGCGCCATCCTCTACTGCGACTATGGATCTAGCCGCAAGCTTGGAAATTGGGGGATCCACCTTTGGACACTGGGTCCAGCGTTTGGTCACCTCAGCAGGAAAAGGGTAACGGGTATCCTTAGAACGTTTAGAGAAACGCTTATCTGGATGAGCGTCGTGTTTCTGGATCGATTCTCTGAAGTCAGAGTGGTCCAAAAAAGCACTTAATTTACGCTTGGGATACAGGAAATGGAACTTCTCCTGCTGTGCCGCTGCCTCCTCTTCAGAAGGGGCTGGGGGACAAAATATCCAACAGTCTATTAATTGCCGATATAAGGTCATTAACCATGGCGTCACCATCAGGAGCATCCAGATTGAAAGGAGCCTCAGGATTAGAATCCTGATCACCGTCCTCAGTCTCATCACAGAGAGACTCTTCTCGCTGAGACCCTGAGCAGTGTGAGGACGTGGAGGGTCTTTCCCAGCGAGCTCGCTTAGGCTGCCTGGGACTGTCATCTGAGTCAGAGACTTCAGCCTGTGATGCTTGAGACCCCCTTGAAGTACGGATTAGTTCCAACTGAGGGGGACCGGAGAGCATAGACACAGCAGTGTCCATGGTCTGAGTAACTGGCCTGGACTGCAAGGTCTCCAGGATTTTTAACATAGTCACAGACATTTTGTCAGCAAAAACTGCAAAGTCTGTCCCCGTCACCGGGGCAGGGTTCACAGGCGTCTCTGCCTGGGCTACCACCACATTAGGCTCTGGCTGACGGAGTGCCACTGGGACTGAACATTGCATACAATGTGAGTCTTTGGAGCCTGCCGGTAGATCAGCCCCACATGCAGTACAAACAGTGTACACAGCCTGTGCCTTGGCACCCTTGCGTTTTGCGGATGACATGTTGCTGCCTCCTCAGAGCAGTACAGGGTGTCCAGCCAAGAAGCGACCTTACAGTGCAACTATATATATATATGGTACTAACAAAAAAGTACACTAATATAACACTGAGGCACAAGTGGGGCCAGCACTAAAGTGCAGCTTACCGCCCGCTTAGGAGCGGGTGTGTGGTCGCCGAAATCCCTTTAGTCTGGGTCTCCCAGAGCCTGCTGCCTTTCCCCAGCCAGACCGCATGTGTAATGGCTGCCGGCGTCCTTGTGGAGAGGGGGGGCGGGCCCTGGGCGTATACAGACGAAGAGCGGGAAGCCTGCTTCCCACTGTGCCTAGTGAGAGGGCTGGAGCATGTAAATAAAGCTCCAGCCCTCGGCGCTGCCAATTGAGCAGCGTCTCTCCCCTACCCTGATTGACAGGGTGGGGGCGGGAACGAAGCGGCGCTAGGCCGCAGAAGCCGGGGGCTAACGTTAGAAGCGCCGCCGCCGTAAAAGCGCGGTCGGCGCAAAGTCCCCGGCGCACCACAAGTCGCAGCTGCGCCGCCGCTCCAGCAGCGGTCGGCGCAGTAGTTCCCAACATGTAACGTCACTCAGCAAAGCTGCAGTGACCTAACCCCAGCGCACAGCGCTACTGTCCCCGGCGCACTATAACGCTCAGCAAGCCTTGAGAGTGTCCGTGCCTGCCGGGGACACAGAGTACCTGAAAGTTGCAGGGCCTTGTCCCTGAACGGCACTCCCGCTCCAAATCCAGCAGGTTCTCTGGGTCTGTGGATGGAGCCCGGCCTCAGGGCTTGGAGGCCGGTAAGATCCCACTTCCACAGAGCCCTAAGGGGATGTGGAAGGAAAACAGCATGTGGGCTCCAGCCTCTGTACCAGCAATAGGTACCTCAACCTTACAAGCACCACCGCGGGTGAGAAGGGAGCATGCTGGGGGCCCCATATGGGCCCTCTTTTCTTCCATCCGATATAGCCAGCAGCTACTGCTGACTACAAACAGTGGAGCTATGCGTGGATGTCTGACCTCCTTCGCACAAAGCAGAAAACTGGTGAGCCAGTGATCCCACTGGGGGTGTATAGCCAGAAGGGGAGGGGCCTTACACTTTTTAGTGTAATTGCTTTGTGTGGCCTCCGGAGGCAGTGCTATACACCCAATCGTCTGGGTCTCCCAATAGAGCGCTGAAGAAATTAGAAATTGTGTTGCAAGGCTTCAATTCTTCATAGAACATACCTAGAAATTAACATCTAGGACAAGATGCTGAAGAGGGTAGGAAAGCACATAGCCCTTCCTGACCATTGACGTTCTACAGCCCATGCATGGACTGTGCTCAGAGAAGTACAAGTCCACAGAACAACTGCCCTTTTTCTTTATTCATTTTTTGGTGTGCAGTGTCACATTTGACCACCCCACGTCTATACCTCTTTCCAACAAAGCTATGTCTCCTTGTCAGATAGGGGGCAGAAAAGTATCGGAAACGCATAATAAATATGGTGCATGTCATAGTGTGTTTAGAATTTGAGCACAGTGTTTAACTAGGTTTTTAGTGTTAAATAGGTAAGTAGGCTTAAGGGAGTTCTCCATGCATATAATATTAAAACTATGCTAGGTCATCAATATGAAATTAGCGGGGGTCCAACCATCTGTTAAAGGGAACCTGTCAGGTCAGGTATGCACCCAGAACCACGAGCAGTTCTGGGTGCATATTGCTAATCCCTGCCTAACTGTCCCAGGCTATAGTAACATAAAGAGATCTTTAGAAAAAGTATTTTTAAAGATCCTTTATGATATGCTAATGAGGCCAGCGACTAGTCGCAAAGGGGTTAATTCCCTTGGCTAGTCGGCCCGCTTAGCATGTAAGTAAACCACTTTGGGCATGCTAACATGCTAATGAATGTGCAGCGTCAGAGGCATGGTTGCACTCAACTTTCTGCTGCCAGAGCGCCTGACGCTGGATTTTGGCTCAGTGCGCATGATACCTGGACTTCCGGTCATGCGCACTATGAAGTCAGGTGTACACGTCTCGGCTTCAAACTGGTGTAGTGCGCATGACCGGAAGAGCCGGAGACTTCTGATCATGCGCATTGACCCTATGCCCAGCATTCTGAGGCGGTACAACAAACACAGGTACGCACGTCAAAGTAGATGATAACGCTGGACAGTGGTGTCAAGCTACCACCACTAGGGGGCACAGGGACTCAGGTAGAAAAAGAACTCCTGAGTGTGGTTAGACAGAAGCCCACTAGAGGTCGCTAACACAAGAGCAGGGATAGTCAATCACTCAGGGTCTATACCGGGAGCCGAGGTTGGATCCCAGGAGAGCAAGTAAGCACAGGAGAGGACGTGTGGGACACGGGACAGGAGACTAGAGGACATGGAGGTACGGACGGGTAGGAGGAACGGAGGTCAGGTCAGGCCAGGGGAACGGAGCTCAGGTCGGGCAGGAGGGACAGAGATCAGGTCGGGCAGGAGGGACAGAGATCAGGTCGGGTAGGAGGGACAGAGGTCAGATCGGGCAAGAGGAACAGAGGTCAGGACAAACAGTACTGGGTAGCAGGACAAGAAATAGAGAACTTCCCACTAGACTAGAGCACCCAGTAAACAATGTGATACATTGTTTGAATCAGGGTCTCTTTTCCAACATTATGTAACTTTCACACGAAGCAGCAAATACCTGCTGACAGATTCCCTTTAAACAGATGCTGATCTGCAGCACCCAGTGTTCACAGCAGGCTGCTGTTGGAGCTAATAAAAGCTGATCAGGATACCACCCCCAATCTGATAATGATTACATAGCCTAAATA
The DNA here is from genome assembly GCF_048569485.1 of Anomaloglossus baeobatrachus. Classification (NCBI taxonomy): domain Eukaryota; kingdom Metazoa; phylum Chordata; class Amphibia; order Anura; family Aromobatidae; genus Anomaloglossus; species Anomaloglossus baeobatrachus. The sequence goes on from NC_134358.1 coordinate 288,664,423, forward strand.
TGTTATTACTATTATAACGCCTGACATCTTTAGGGACAATAAGGCATTCTTGATTTACATTACTGGTTCATACAGGTTTGTACAGACACAATCCTATCCTAAATGCTTCAGGTCTTTACTCACGTGACCTTTGCCCTTCAGCAAGTCTCTGCATACGGGTTCTTTGTAAAATATAGCAGAAGTATGTATATTAAAAGCAGTAGCTTGTGGCAGTATATGAGCAGTATAAGCTGGTGTTTTATAACTGTGATAACGCGTGAAACTGGTCTATAGGTTAGGCAGCTGTTCTATAGCATTCGCTTCATAGAGACCTTCAGCCACGTATAGGTATAAGTAGATATACCAGTGCTAAATATTAATAAGTTCTGGTATACATAGGTATAACAGTGCTTAACAATGTAGCAGTATACGAAGGTATACCAGTGCTAATTATTAATAAGTGCTGGTATACGTAGGTATACCAGTGCTAAACAGTATACCAGTGCTAATTATTAATAAGTGCTGGTATACGTAGGTATACCAGTGCTAAACAGTGTACCAGTATATGTAGGTATACCAGTGATAAACAGTGTACCAGTATATGTAGGTATACCAGTGCTAAACAGTATGCCAGTGCTAATTATTAATAAGTGCTTGTATACGTAGGTATACCAGTGCTAAACAGTATACCAGTATACGTAGGTATACCAGTGATAAACAGTGTACCAGTATACGTAGGTATACCAGTGCTAAACAGTGTACCAGTATACGTAGGTATACCAGTGCTAAATATTAATAAGTGCTGGTATACGTAGGTATACCAGTGCTAAACAGTGTACCAGTATACGTAGGTATACCAGTGATAAACAGTATACCAGTATACGTAGGTATACCAGTGCTAAACAGTGTACCAGTATATGTAGGTATACCAGTGATAAACAGTATACCAGTATACATGTCACGCTACCCGGTTCCTCTACCATGCTCCCCGGCTCCCCTGCCATGCTCCCCGGCTCCCCTGCCTTGCTCACGGGCTCCCCTGCCACGCTTCCCCGCTCTCCGGTTACGCTCCGCCGCTCCCGTGCCAGGCTTCCCGGTCCCCCGCTCCACAGCCTTCATGCCCCATCACCTGCGGTCCCCAGGCAGCCCGGTCCCCGCTCCCGGCGCCCATCGGTAACGCTGAGCCAGCCCGGCACTCCTGCCTCCTGTGCACCGCTCCCTGCTCTGGCTTCTGGCACCTGGGCCTCGCGCATGCGCATTAGGGCGCGCGCGCGGTCATTGACCCTCTCTTAAAGGGCCAGTGTCCTCCAACAGGATATTGAAGAATCAAGTACAGGGTATATAGGGGGATCCTTTCCAAGTGGGCGGGGCCTGTTCTTCGTGTTTGCTAAGCTAGGAGTCAGGTCTCCTTGTGTCTTGTGCCATACTTACCTATCTGTCTTGTAGAGTCGCCCCCGTCTCGCCAACCGGTCCTGACGACTCCCGAACCCCGAACGGTGACTGCCTGCCATCCCGTCAGTCCCTACCAACTCCGATCCCTGGATCCGTGTGGTGACCCACCTCCTCGCTCTGTTGGTTCCGGATTCTGCCTGACGTCATCTCGGCCTCTGAACCTGAGCTCCGTCACCCGAACTACCTTCAGAGACTCCGTGGTCCCAGAGACTTCTTCACTCCACTCCTCTGAACGGACTGTCCTGCTACCTGTAGAGCTCCGGCTACCGGGCACCTTGCCCTCGGTGAGGTGTTCAGCCCAGTGGATCCACCTTCTGGGCCTACCCGTCCTCCTGGTCCTAACAGTAAGAACAGGCCATGGATCCCGCCGAAGCACTAGCGGCCCAGCTGGGCAACTTGCAGCAGGAACTCGGACGACAGCGCGAGACCCAGTCCCGCATGCTGGCCTTCATGTCCTCGGTGGATACCCGCCTGAACACGCTGCAAGCAACTGCCACGTCCCTGGCATCTCAGGCTACTACAGCACAGGCCACGGCCACAGTTACCGTAGCGGCTACCTCGGAAGCTTCTAAACTCCGCTTGGCCTCTCCACCCCGCTATGCCGGAGATCCCAAGACCTGCAGAGGATTCTTAAATCAGTGCTCCCTCCACTTTAAGCTGCTTCCGCACCTGTTTGCCTCCGACCAAGCCAAGGTGGCGTTTGTGATGTCCCATCTGGAGGGTGAGGCACTGGCCTGGATGAACCCCTTGTGGGAGAAGGAGGACCCAGTAACTGCGAACATCCAGGACTTCCTTCAGGCGTTTAGAACCACCTTTGACGAACCCGGACGTGCCGCCGCATCCGCCTCATCACTCCTCAGGCTACGTCAGGGGACCCTGACGGTGGGGCAGTATGCCATCCGCTTTCGCACCTTGGACTCAGAATTGGGGTGGAACAATGAAGCCCTCACCGCCGCCTTCTGGGAAGGACTCTCCAGTCGTATTAAGGACGAGCTGGCAGGCCGCGATGTTCCTTCCACACTGGATGCCCTAATTGCATTAGCCACCCACGTGGACCTCAGATTCCAGGAACGATCCAAAGAGGGGTCCCGCGAGAGACGACCGATACGGCATTCCTCTCCTCCGCAGAAGCCCGTCGTACCTCAGTCGGCATCGTCTGGCGTCTCTGTCCATGAACCCATGCAGATTGACCGTCTGAGGCAGTCCGAACAACGCCGAGCAGAACGGCTCGCTAAGGGTCTCTGCTTCTACTGCGGAGAGGGCACACACCTGCTACGTTCCTGTCCAGAGAGGCCGGGAAACTCCAAAGCCTAGGGTTGGTAGGAGAGGCCACCCTAGGTGCTGGGACTCTCTCAGACCCGGTTACGTTGACCGTTCAAGTGACAACGGGAGAGACGCGGTTCACGGCCGAGGCGTACCTCGATTCCGGGGCAGCAGGCAATTTCATCCAGCAGGCCACGGTGGACAAGTACCAGGTGCCGGTTACTCCACTCGACAAACCCCTCGTGATTGCCTCTGTAGATGGGAGACCCCTCTCTGACACCATCTCGTGGATCACCAAGCCAGTAGGACTACGTATCGGTGCCCTGCACACCGAGAACATCACTCTCTACGTCCTCCCACACATGTCTCATCAAATCCTGCTGGGACTTCCCTGGTTACGGACACACGAACCGTCGGTCAGCTGGCGTACTGGTGAAATCACCCGATGGGGCTCCTCTTGCCACGAGAACTGCCTGAAGTCCATACAGCCCATCCGACGACCTCCGGTTCCGGAGTCCCTACCAGGACTGCCTTCGGCCTACTGGTCCTACGCGGACGTCTTTGATAAAAAGGAGTCAGAGGTACTGCCGCCACATCGTCCTTACGACTGTGCCATCGACCTACTCCCGGGAACTACACCACCTCGAGGACGAATATATCCTTTGTCTCCTGCTGAAACAAGGGCCATGTCTGCCTACATCACTGAGAACCTGGCAAGGGGATTCATCGGAGATCCTCCTCTCCTGCCGGAGTAGGCTTCTTCTTCGTTAAGAAGAAAGAGGGTGACCTACGCCCATGCATTGACTACCGGGGATTAAACCAAATCACCGTAAAAAATAAATACCCCCTGCCGCTCATCCCCGAATTGTTTGATCGGCTTAGAGGAGCTCGTGTGTTTACCAAGTTGGATCTTCGGGGTGCCTACAACCTGGTCCGCATCCGCTCTGGGGACGAATGGAAGACCGCATTCAATACTCGCGATGGGCACTACGAATACTGTGTGATGCCCTTCGGCCTGTGTAACGCACCAGCAGTCTTTCAAGAATTGGTGAACGACGTGTTCCGGGACCTTCTCTACATCTGTGTGGTGGTGTATCTGGATGACATCCTGGTCTTCTCTCCGGACCTCCAGACCCACAGAGAGAACGTGCAGCTGGTACTACAAAGACTGAGAGAGAATCGTCTGTACGCCAAGTACGAGAAGTGTGTCTTCGAGCAGTCCTCTCTTCCCTTCCTGGGTTACATAATCTCCGATACCGGTCTGCAGATGGACCCAGAGAAGGTCTCTTCCATTCTCAACTGGCCCCCTCCTTCCGGACTGAAGGCAATCCAACGGTTTCTTGGATTTGCGAACTATTACCGTCAGTTCATCCCTCACTTCTCTGCCCTGACTGCGCCTCTCTCCGCCTTGACCAAGAAGGGGGCTAATCCAAAGGACTGGTCACCTGCGGCCGACGCCGCGTTTGGCTCCCTGAAACAGGCGTTTGCTTCCTCTCCTGTGCTCCACCGTCCTGAGTTAAACCGACAGTTCACCTTGGAGGTGGATGCCTCCTCCTCGGGAGCCGGAGCAGTGCTCATGCAGAAGTCCTCCTCTGGGAAGATGGTTACTTGCGGTTTCTACTCCAAGAGCTTCTCAGCGCCTGAACGCAACTACACCATCGGTGACCGAGAGCTATTAGCAGTCAAACTGGCTCTGGAGGAGTGGCGCTACCTTCTGTAGGGAGCAGTGTACCCCGTGATCATTTACACGGACCACAAGAACCTGGAATACCTGCGGTCTGCTCAGCGACTGAACCCACGACAAGCCAGGTGGTCCTTGTTCTTTGCCAGGTTCGATTTTCAGCTCTATTTTCGGCCCGCGGATAAGAATGTGTGAGCAGATGCCTTGTCCAGGTCATTCGTGCCCATGGAACAGGAGGAGGAGACATCACAGCCCATCATCTGCCCAAGTAACATCATTCCGGTGGCCCCTGTCACCCTGGCCCAGATACCGCCCGGGAAGACCTATGTCTCTGAGACTGACAGACAAAAAGTGTTGCATTGGGGTCATGCCTCGAAAATAGCCGGCCATGCTGGTCAGAAGAGAACATGGAGTACAATTATACATCACTACTGGTGGCCATCCCTTCGCACGGACGTCGCGTCCTTTGTCGCAGCCTGCTCCTCTTGTGCCCGGAACAAGACGCCCAAACACCTGCCATATGGTCACCTTCTGCCTCTGCCAATTCCCTCCGTTCCGTGGCAACACATTGCTATGGACTTTATTACAGACTTACCCTTGTCCGCCGGACACACAGTCATATGGGTCGTGGTGGATCGGTTCTCCAAAATGGCTCATTTCGTCCCTATGGCTGGATTGCCCTCTGCCCAGGAACTCGCTGACGCCTACATACAGCACATCTTCCGATTGCATGGCTTTCCATCACACATTGTGTCCGACAGAGGAACTCAGTTTACCTCCCGCTTCTGGAGGGCCCTCTGCAAACATCTGGGAGTGGCTCTGGACTTTTCTTCAGCCTACCATCCTCAGTCGAATGGCCAAGTGGAACGAGTCAATCAGATCCTGACCTCCTTCTTGCGTCACTACGTTAATACCCATCACGACGACTGGTCCACGCTTCTTCCTTGGGCTGAATTCTCCCATAACCACCACGTCAGTGAGTCCTCCTCCAGCTCTCCCTTCCATGTAGTTTACGGACTTCAGCCTTCCATCCCATTACCTGTATCTTCTTCCTCGGATGTCCCTGCTGCTGATGCTGTAGTCCGTGACTTTACAACAATTTGGGACTCTGTCAAGACGTCCCTTGGACGTGCTTCCCTGCGGATGAAGAGACACGCAGACAAGAGGCGTCTGGATCCTCCGTGTTTCTCTCCAGGAGATCTGGTCTGGCTTGCTTCCAAGTACGTCCGATTGAAGCTACCATCATACAAGCTGGGTCCTCGCTACATCGGGCCGTTTAAAGTCATCAGCAAGATCAATGTGGTCTCCTACAAGCTGCAGCTCCCGGCCACGATGAGGATACCCAACTCCTTCCACGTCTCCCTGCTCAAGCCAGTTGTCCTTAGTCCCTTCTCCGCTGTTGCCAGTTCTGCTCCTCCTCCTATTGCTGATGATGACATCTATGCGGTAAGGGATATCGTGGCCATGAAGACCGTGCGGGGCCGACAGTTCTTCCTGGTGGACTGGGCTGGGTATGGTCCTGAGGATAGGTCCTGGGAACCCGTGGAGAATGTGGGTACTCCTCTGATTCGTGCCTTCCTGTCCCGGTTGCGGGGAGGGGGTCGTGGAGGAGGGGGTACTGTCACGCTCCCCGGTTCCTCTGCCATGCTCCCCGGCCATGCTCCCCGGCTCCCCTGCCTTGCTCACCGGCTCCCCTGCCACGCTTCCCCGCTCTCCGGTTATGCTCCGCCGCTCCCGTGCCAGGCTTCCCGGTCCCCCGCTCCACAGCCTTCATGCCCCATCACCTGCGGTCCCCAGGCAGCCCGGTCCCCGCTCCCGGCGCCCATCGGTAACGCTGAGCCAGCCCGGCACTCCTGCCTCCTGTGCACCGCTCCCTGCTCTGGCTTCTGGCACCCGGGCCTCGTGCATGTGCATTAGGACGCGCGCGCGGTCATTGACCCTCTCTTAAAGGGCCAGTGTCCTCCAACAGGATATTGAAGAATCAGGTACAGGGTATATAGGGGGATCCTTTCCAAGTGGGCGGGGCCTGTTCTTCGTGTTTGCTAAGCTAGGAGTCAGGTCTCCTTGTGTCTTGTGCCATACTTACCTATCTGTCTTGTAGAGTCGCCCCCGTCTCGCCAACCGGTCCTGACGACTCCCGAACCCCGAACGGTGACTGCCTGCCATCCCGTCAGTCCCTACCATCTCCGATCCCTGGATCCGTGTGGTGACCCACCTCCTCGCTCCGTTGGTTCCGGATTCTGCCTGACGTCATCTCGGCCTCCGAACCTGAGCTCCGTCACCCGGACTACCTTCAGAGACTCCGTGGTCCCAGGGACTTCTTCACTCCACTCCTCTGAATGGACTGTCCTGCTACCTGTAGTGCTCCGGCTACCGGGCACCTTGCCCTCGGTGAGGTGTTCAGCCCAGTGGATCCACCTTCTGGGCCTACCTGTCCTCCTGGTCCTAACAATACGTAGGTATACCAGTGCTAAACAGTATGCCAGTTCTAATTATTAATAAGTGCTGGTATACGTAGGTATACCAGTGCTAAACAGTGTACCAGTATACGTAGGTATACCAGTGCTAAACAGTGTACCAGAATACGTAGGTATACCAGTACTAAACAGTGTACCAGTATACGTAGGTTAACTAGTGCTAAACAGTATACCAGTGCTATTTATTAATAAGTGCTGGTATACATAGGTATACCAGTGCTAAACAGTGTACCAGTATACGTAGGTATACCAATGCTAAACAGTGTACCAGTATACATAGGTATACTAGTGTTAAACAGTATAAAAGCTAAGTGCTGCGTTACACATAATGCACCAAAAAGAGTGTGACATTTGTCAGGTATCCTTAGACATCATCTGTATACTAGTACTGTGGTGGCAGTAAGAAGAGTGGCAAGTCTAATGAGCCTGGCGAACCGCGACAAATATATCATACCATTTATGCTGCTCTATAAATGCTTTTCTTTACTTTACTCACTTCCACAGCGCTTTACATTTCGACCCCATTGGGGTCACAATCTACAGTTAGGTCCAGAAATATTTGGACAGTGACACAAGTTTTGTTATTTTAGCTGTTTACAAAAACATGTTCAGAAATACAATTATATATATATAATATGGGCTGAAAGTGCACACTCCCAGCTGCAATATGAGAGTTTTCACATCCAAATCGGAGAAAGGGTTTAGGAATCATAGCTCTGTAATGCATAGCCTCCTCTTTTTAAAAGGACCAAAAGTAATTGGACAAGGGACTCTAAGGGCTGCAATTAACTCTGAAGGCGTCTCCCTCATTAACCTGTAATCAATGAAGTAGTTAAAAGGTCTGGGGTTGATTACAGGTGTGTGGTTTTGCATTTGGAAGCTGTTGCTGTGACCAGACAACATGCGGTCTAAGGAACTCTCAATTGAGGTGAAACAGAACATCCTGAGGCTGAAAAAAAAGAAAAAACCCATCAGAGAGATAGCAGACATGCTTGGAGTAGCAAAATCAACAGTCGGGTACATTCTGAGAAAAAAGGAATTGACTGGTGAGCTTGGGAACTCAAAAAGGCCTGGGCGTCCACGGATGACAACAGTGGTGGATGATCGCCGCATACTTTCTTTGGTGAAGAAGAACCCGTTCACATCAACTGAAGTCCAGAACACTCTCAGTGAAGTAGGTGTATCTGTCTCTAAGTCAACAGTAAAGAGAAGACTCCATGAAAGTAAATACAAAGGGTTCACATCTAGATGCAAACCATTCATCAATTCCAAAAATAGACAGGCCAGAGTTAAATTTGCTGAAAAACACCTCATGAAGCCAGCTCAGTTCTGGAAAAGTATTCTATGGACAGATGAGACAAAGATCAACCTGTACCAGAATGATGGGAAGAAAAAAGTTTGGAGAAGAAAGGGAACGGCACATGATCCAAGGCACACCGCATCCTCTGTAAAACATGGTGGAGGCAACGTGATGGCATGGGCATGCATGGCTTTCAATGGCACTGGGTCACTTGTGTTTATTGATGACATAACAGCAGACAAGAGTAGCCGGATGAATTCTGAAGTCTACCGGGATATACTTTCAGCCCAGATTCAGCCAAATGCCGCAAAGTTGATCAGACGGCGCTTCATAGTACAGATGGACAATGACCCCAAGCATACAGCCAAAGCTACCCAGGAGTTCATGAGTGCAAAAAAGTGGAACATTCTGCAATGGCCAAGTCAATCACCAGATCTTAACCCAATTGAGCATGCATTTCACCTGCTCAAATCCAGACTTAAGACGGAAAGACCCACAAACAAGCAAGACCTGAAGGCTGCGGCTGTAAAGGCCTGGCAAAGCATTAAGAAGGAGGAAACCCAGCGTTTGGGGATGTCCATGGGTTCCAGACTTAAGGCAGTGATTGCCTCCAAAGGATTCGCAACAAAATATTGAAAATAAAAATATTTTGTTTGGGTTTGGTTTATTTGTCCAATTACTTTTGACCTCCTAAAATGTGGAGTGTTTGTAAAGAAATGTGTACAATTCCTACAATTTCTATCAGATATTTTTGTTCAAACCTTCAAATTAAACGTTACAATCTGCACTTGAATTCTGTTGTAGAGGTTTCATTTCAAATCCAATGTGGTGGCATGCAGAGCCCAACTCGCGAAAATTGTGTCACTGTCCAAATATTTCTGGACCTAACTGTATATTTCCTCTCAGTATGGGCGGCTTTGCACGTTGCGATATCGCAAGCCGATGCTGCGATGTCGCACGCGATAGTCCCCGCCCCCGTCGCAGGTACGATATCGTGTGATAGCTGGCGTAGCGAACATTATCGCTATGCCAGCTTCACATGCACTTACCTGCCCTGCGACCGTCGCTCTGGCCGGCGACCCGCCTCCTTCTTAAGGGGGCGGGTCATGCGGCGTCATAGCGACGTCACACGGCAGGCGGCCAATAGCGGTGGAGGGGCGGAGATGAGCAGGATGTAAACATCCCGCCCACCTCCTTCCTTCCGCATATCCTACGGAAGCCGCGGTGACGCCGGTAGGAGATGTTCCTCGCTCCTGCGGCTTCACACACAGCGATGTGTGCTGCCGCAGGAGCGAGGAACAACATCGGACCGTCGCGCCAGCGTAATTATGGATTACGCCGACGCTGCACCGATGATACGATTACGACGATTTTGCGCTTGTTAATCATATCATCTAGGCTTTACACACTACGATGTCGCCTGCGATGTCGGATGTGCGTCACTTTCAATTTGACCCCACCGACATCGCACCTGCGATGTCGTAGTGTGCAAAGCCCGCCTATGTCTTTGTAGATTGGGAGGAAACCAAAGTAAACCCATGCAAACGCAGGGAGAAATACCTTGCAGATGTCGTCCTTTGTAGAATTTGAACCCAGTCCCTCTGTGCTGCAAAGCAGCAGTGTTAACCACTGAGCCAATATGCTGGCCGAAGACATTGGCCCTATACCAATGGCTGGGGAGCTATATTTGGCATTTTTTCCTTTGTATGTTGCGATCGATCTGGCTCAAGGGATATCAGAAAACTTGGCACTGGCATCCTAAATGTGTAAATGGCATTAGAGGGTTAAATAACACCTAACGGTGTTGGTATGCCATGTTTTACTGTAGAAGTATGGTCTGAACTTTGGCCTCTGCAGACTGCTGGTGTCTCACCTCTCCAAAATCAGGTGTCTGATGGCTGCCGTTTACATCAAGTTTCCTCTGATAAGGCAAACCCTTTCATTTATAGCTTTTATTCAACGTTATCTCTTTTAGACCTCACTTACGGACATGGATAGATTTCAATACACTTTAAAATGAAACCTCTTTTTCTAAATTGAGATGAAAAAAATAAAATCCTTGAAATCGATTCTTAGCGGCACAATGTTTTCTCCTGCCCTTTACCTGCTGAGCTATAAACTGTGTGTGATCTGTCAAAAGGAACGATAGAAACAAAGTGACATCTTCTCCAGGCTCAGAAAATGGCTTGTCACTTTTCAAGTCAATTCAACCGCTGGTCTGACAAAGAAAGTTAAATATTTGCCTCCACCAACACAAATTACTGGAATACTGAGAAGTCAAGTACAAAGACCCCCAGATTGTACGCGAGGCTCTCCTTCTGATTGGAGTCGCTCCCTTCAAACTGACTTTCAAGCCTGGTTTATTTGTAGGCTGTGTTCAGTACTTAGGCGATAAATCACTTTAAAAGATCATAAAAGAAGTGCTGAATATAAAATATACTGTCTAAATTTAATGGTCCGATAGAAGACTTAACACCCACATTCCCAAGGTTAAGGCAGTATTACAATATCTTCTAGAAAGAGGTCATTTAGTGGTGGTGCCCGTATCATAAACCAATACGTAAGCGGCCGCACATAATCCAGTCATTTAGGATTTGTCACAACATATATTTAGAGGTCTGAGGATTAACCACCATTACTTAAAGGCCATAATCTGTGTCTGTTATTTGGAAAACAGAGAAGCTGTGATAGATGGAGGGGCTCAGTAAGGTGACATGGCGATTGATTCTAAATATCTCCTAAGCTGCGTGCAGTGGTCAAAGGGAACCGGGCAGCCGGGGCAGCTGTGTGCTTTATTCTGAACGGCCGGGGACCAAGCATCTTGGATGACTAGTCCAAGCCAGGTCGTCAGTGATTTCTTCTCACCCACTCTCCATGCCATGTCTCTGCCCATATGTGAGTATAGAAGAGGAAAAAACTCAAAAAACAAAAGGCGCAATAGGGTCTTATCCTTCAACAGAACCAGAGTAGAAATAAGCTAAGCACGCTCACCAGAGAGTCACAACACCCAAAGCAAACTCAATGAAACAGGCTGCAGCAGTCCTCTGAGATATCCAATGTAGACTGGAGGAGCAGAAGGAGGTATTACTGCGCTGCCCGTGACAGGAAAAATACAAAAACATTTTTTTTGAATAATAAAAGGAGTGATTTTATTTCTACGCGTTTCAGGAGTCTGAGCCCCCTTCTTCAGGAAAGGAATCACTCTGATGCACATCAAAAAACATTTTTTTAATGTGCATCAGAGTGATTCCTTTTCTGAAGAAGGGGGCTCAGACTCCTGAAACGCGTAGAAATAAAATCACTCCTTTTATTATACAAAAATGTTTTTGCATTTTTCCTGTCACGGGCAGTGCAGTAATACCTCCATATGTGAATACAGACAGAGACCTCCTTGTCACAGGGAGAGGAGAAGCCGTCGGACTTGTCACCAAGACGTGTGGTCCCCGGCTGACTTTTCCAAGTATATTGTTTCTGAAACGCTTCAGGGTCTGACTCCTGTTGACTGTGGTTCCAGCAGCATGAATCAGCCAACAGTTTCCCTTTAATCTGTTATGTGTAATATCTGTGCATTGACAGCTGAAAGGACATAAAAAACATTTTGTCCTGATATAACACTGATATAATTACAATAGCTGTGAACGATCTCTTCAAGAGAAGTGCACAAATGAGTTACCTCTGCCTTAGGCCTCTGCCACACTCACGTGAATTTCACGCACGTGCCGAGAGACACGTATTTCCCCTGCGTGTTGCGTGCAGGTAAGTACGTGTCTCTGGTACGTGCGTGACACGTGTGTTCTACGTGTGCTATCCGCGATAGCACACGTAGAACCGGTAATTATTATACTCACCTGGTCCTTCCTGATGTCCGCGCTGCTGTCCGTGGTGCTGATCCTCGGTCTCCAGCCCTCCTGTCTCCCCGCTGCTGCTGCTGCCAGGCAGTGAAGTGAATATTCAATGAGAATAATGAGCGGCGGTCGGCAGCAAGAGGCAGCAGCGGCAGAGACAGGAGGGCTGGAGAAGGTGAGTTAATGTTTTTTATTTTTTTCCCTGACATGTGTGTTTACTCCGGCGCGTGTCACACGGGACCGCATCCACACTACACCCGTGTGGTACGGGTGCGGGCCGTGTAACACCCGTGCTGCCGGAGAAAACACTGACATGTCAGCGCTTTGAAAATCGCACACACGTACAAACGCACACGGACACACGTTCCGTGTGGTTTTACGTGTGTGTGCCTGCTACCATAGGATAGCATTGCTGTACATGTCTCCGTGCCGCCGGTACGTGTAAAAAATGACAAACACGTGCCGGAGGCACGGATGTGTGGCGCAGGCCTAAGATGGAGTTCAGAGAGGCTAGACTCAGATCGTGATGTGACTGGCTCCGTGTGCAAGTCCTTGTGCTCATCCACAGGGAGCGAGTGCAGAAGCTTGCACTCGTATGTTCCAGAGATCGGACCAGAATAGCGCATGTTCACATTTTATTGCCCATGTGCACTGGCACACTGCCCTATAATGGGTCAATGTGCGAACCGTCATGCACATATATAACACACGTACGTATATCACGTTCGCCTGAACAAGCCCTACAGAGCTAAGAGGATGGAGTACAGGAACATTGGATGTGACTGCACCAGAACTGGATGAGTGAGAGAATGGTAAAAGTGAAAGTCTATAAACGTAGAGTTATACATTTGATATCGCTCCATTTAATAACCTAAGGAGGCTTTCTGAGACCTAATATATAAGCCCTAATAATATATAACACCTAATACATAAGAATAAGGGACCAGTTGCTGATCAGTGAGTGTCCAACCGTTGGGACCTGTATTGATTAGACTGGGAAACTTTTATTCCCGTTACAAAATGCGGAGCAGTTGGGATGCCCAATCACCTATGGAAAAGCCAAACGCAGTGCTCGGCAATCTCATAGAGAATGAAAGGAGCAGTGGTGGAGAAAGTGCACTGCAGCTAAGGATAAAGCTCCCCATTCTCCTGATCGGTACAGGCCCCAGTGGTCAGACCCCTTCTGATTAACCTGTCCTGTGGAAAAACTCATACCAGTTTCAAAATAGATTTCTTCTACACATGCTCAGTGGAATTCCTGCAATGCTCCTGCACAAATCATTAGGCACAGATGCACCTATTGTGCCTGCTGGGAGGTGTGGGGGGGACAGGTTTGCCAAGTAGTAAGTAGGTGTACGTATTGGGCATTGTGGGACTTAGGGGTACTTTGCACGCTGCAACATCGCTAGCATCGGCTAGCGATGCTGAGCGCGATAGTCCCCGCCCCCGTCGCAGATGCGATATCGTGTGATCGCTGCCGCAGCAAACATTATCGCTACGGCACCTTCACATGCACTTACCTGCCCTGCGACGTCGCTCTGGCCGGTGACCCGCCTCCTTCCTAAGGGGGCAGGTCGTGCGGCGCCACAGCGACGTCACACGGCAGGCGGCCAATAGAAGCGGAGGGGCGGAGATGAGCGGGACGTAACATCCAGCCCACCTCCTTCCTTCCGCATATCCGGTGGAGGCAGGTACGGAGATGTTCCTCGCTCCTGCGGTGTCATACATAGCGATGTGTGCTGCCGCAGGAACGAGGAACAACATCATATCTCCTATTGGTGCGACATTATGAAAATGAGCGACGCTACACAGATCACCGATTTTCGACGCTTTTGCGAATGTTTATGGGCGCATCTAGGCTTTACATGTTGCGACGTCGTTACCGGCGTCGGATGTGCGTTACTTTTGATTTGACCCCGACAATATCGCAGTAGCGATGTCGCAGCGTGCAAAGTACCCCTTACAGTAGTTAAGAATTTAGGCATTAGTTTGTATTAATTGAACACAGGACTGAAAAGACAGTGCAGAATGCAAGTAATCAGACATATGCCATAGCTCAGGAGAATTAAAACAGCTAAAGAAAAAAATGCACCTGGAGGGCAGAAATGTTTTTCTGGGGCAGTAGTCATGATAGTTTCTAAACAGCCCTTCTTTTCACAAGGTTTTTGCTATGCAATCTGACACCTAATTCCAGTATCACTGGGTGCAGCAATTGTGAAGGAATCACAGTTTTCTGTGCTTCAGATCTAACAGAGTTCAGAATGCTGGGCTTTGTATAACCCCACGCCCACTACTGATTAATAGCTTTCTGTGTACAATGTATATTGACAAAAAGCTGCTAATCGATAGTGGGCATGTGCAGGGACCAGGAGGCATGATGCCAGTTGTCCTCTAGTGATAATCTCTTACTGATAAAACACTGATTGTACTGAAACAGAATTGAACACAGCCTAATAAGTGACATCACAGAAAACATTATCTCTGCCACTACATCATGCTGCTCTCAGATTACATAACAAAAATCTGCAGACAGAATCCCTTTAAAGTAGTAAAAGTAAAAAGATTAAATAATATTTCTGAATCCACTGGCATCATGACTTCCATTTTTATAGGCACCATGATGGATCATACCCTAAAGCAGAAGTCCCCAACCTTTCTGATATTGAGAGCCACATTTAGCTCTGAAAAAGGGTCATTAGCCACATTCAGCCATGACAGAGTGGCGAGCCACATCCAGCTCCTGCCCCTTCCACAGAAATCACACTGAGGTAGTTTAGCAAAATCTTGGGGTTCCTACCTTACCCCCATTCAGATCTGCTCTTTTATGTGAGGCTACTCACAAATGTCACCAATGTCACCATCTGGAGACCTGCTCTTCTTAGCGGTATGCTAGCCCTGGTGCCTATGCACCAACCTAATAGACAGCCGCGAGCCACACACCACATGTGGCCCCTGTGCCATAGGTTTGGGGACCACTGCCCTAAAGTACAAGTCAGTGGCAGGCATTTGTAATCGCAAGACAATACTTTTCTTTTTTTGGCCCAGCTGTATGCCCAACACATAATGTAAAAGGGACCTCAAATTTCTTATTGCCATTTTTAATTTTCCTTATGTCAAACCACAGTAGGCCTGTGTCCCTATCCGTGCCAATATACTCCATTACATACTTATCCGATCACTTCTCACTGTCGCAGAGCACTTGCTCCAATGTTTCATTATAATTCCAATTACATTCTCCGAGTCGTTCTCTGCCATCACTGTTACCATGGCAATGGAATCAGTGGCGTGTGCAGCGAGACACTGCACTCCCTGTGTCAGTCCTCGGCGTAAACACTCGCAATGTTGGATTATTTCCTGGACGTATTTTGGTAAGAGAATATAGTAAGCAAGTGCACATTAATTACAGGGGGATTCTGCGGTATCAATACTCACCCACCTATATTCCACAAGGTTACCATGTACAGACTGGAGCTAGAGAAGAAATACTAGAAATGGCTGCACAGGTAACAGTGACATAGCTAATATGGCTGAAAAAAAGACAAATATCCATCAAGAGGAAAGGGTATACAGTATGTACAATCGCAATACATGATCCTGTGTGCCCTATTACAGCTAATTTCTTCTACTAAAGAAGTGGTCCCCAACCTGTAGCTCGGGAGCCACGTGTCTCACAGGCCCATGATGTGTGGCTCGCAGCTGTCTGCCACCTAGGTGCTTTACCACCACGACTAGCAAATAACTAGTGACAGCAGATCTTCAGATGGTGACTTTTGTGAATAGCCCTGCACAAAATGTCAGATCTGAATGGGGCTAAGGTAGGAACCCCTGGATCTTGGTATACTACCTCAGTGTGATTTTCTGCGGAGAAGCTTTGGCTGTCATTATACCAGTTATGGAAGCTCTGGTTGTCACTACTGCGAGGAGGAGTGGATGTGGCTCGCAACCCTCTCTCAGAGCTGAATGTGGCTCTCAAAATCAGAAAGGTTGGGGACCTCTGTGGATCTAAGCCCTTTTTGAAACCATCAATCGTTCCCAATGTGACTAGCTCCTAGACTATTTATTTCCTATGGTAAAGAAGGCCTATCTCCACCGGAGACTGACCCTTTCCTCCATGCCTCTTCTTTGTACTTTACTCAACCTAGATCATCCTTTCTATGATCTGGTGCCCAGAGCTGCACTTTGTAAAGTGCTCCTGTCCAGAGAGTACATGCCTCATTTAATATATGACAATATCCTCCTGATCTTCAAAGCCATTGATTGACATTTTATGCTGTAACTTAGTCTGTGACCTACCTACACACAGATCCTTCTCTATAAGTGACTCTCCTAGTTCTATTCTCCCTGGAACATATGATGCCCTCAGGTTATTAGTTCCCATATATAACTTTGCATTTATCCTCATTGAAAGAATACACAGTGCTATATGAATACACCTAGTTGTATAAAAAGCAGAATGAAATTACCTTAAAATAGTGGATGAGACTGTATGGCCAAGAAGGACAGATCAGTGGTTAACCACTGAACAACAGGAAAGGAGAAACCAATCAAGTAGTCCAAATAAACTTGTATTTATTGTGTTACACAAAATTAAAAGCAGAGGGTGAGTTACAACAACAAAGGAACACTATTCCAGGTAAGGATGGTATACAGTTAGGTCCAGAAATATTTGGACAGTGACACAATTTTCGCGAGTTGGGCTCTGCATGCCACCACATTGGATTTGAAATGAAACCTCTACAACAGAATTCAAGTGCAGATTGTAACGTTTAATTTGAAGGTTTGAACAAAAATATCTGATAGAAATTGTAGGAATTGTACACATTTCTTTACAAACACTCCACATTTTAGGAGGTCAAAAGTAATTGGACAAATAAACCAAACCCAAACAAAATATTTTTATTTTCAATATTTTGTTGCGAATCCTTTGGAGGCAATCACTGCCTTAAGTCTGGAACCCATGGACATCACCAAACGCTGGGTTTCCTCCTTCTTAATGCTTTGCCAGGCCTTTACAGCCGCAGCCTTCAGGTCTTGCTTGTTTGTGGGTCTTTCCGTCTTAAGTCTGGATTTGAGCAAGTGAAATGCATGCTCAATTGGGTTAAGATGTGGTGATTGACTTGGCCATTGCAGAATGTTCCACTTTTTTGCACTCATGAACTCCTGGGTAGCTTTGGCTGTATGCTCGGGGTCATTGTCCATCTGTACTATGAAGCGCCGTCCGATCAACTTTGCGGCATTTGGCTGAATCTGGGTTGAAAGTATATCCCGGTACACTTCAGAATTCATCCGGCTACTCTTGTCTGCTGTTATGTCATCAATAAACACAAGTGACCCAGTGCCATTGAAAGCCATGCATGCCCATGCCATCACGTTGCCTCCACCATGTTTTACAGAGTATGTGGTGTGCCTTGGATCATGTGCCGTTCCCTTTCTTCTCCAAACTTTTTTCTTCCCATCATTCTGGTACAGGTTGATCTTTGTCTCATCTGTCCATAGAATACTTTTCCAGAACTGAGCTGGCTTCATGAGGTGTTTTTCAGCAAATTTAACTCTGGCCTGTCTATTTTTGGAATTGATGAATGGTTTGCATCTAGATGTGAACCCTTTGTATTTACTTTCATGGAGTCTTCTCTTTACTGTTGACTTAGAGACAGATACACCTACTTCACTGAGAGTGTTCTGGACTTCAGTTGATGTTGTGAACGAGTTCTTCTTCACCAAAGAAAGTATGCGGCGATCATCCACCACTGTTGTCATCCGTGGACGCCCAGGCCTTTTTGAGTTCCCAAGCTCACCAGTCAATTCCTTTTTTCTCAGAATGTACCCGACTGTTGATTTTGCTACTCCAAGCATGTCTGCTATCTCTCTGATGGATTTTTTCTTTTTTTTCAGCCTCAGGATGTTCTGCTTCACCTCAATTGAGAGTTCCTTATACCGCATGTTGTCTGGTCACAGCAACAGCTTCCAAATGCAAAACCACACACCTGTAATCAACCCCAGACCTTTTAACTACTTCATTGATTACAGGTTAATGAGGGAGACGCCTTCAGAGTTAATTGCAGCCCTTAGAGTCCCTTGTCCAATTACTTTTGGTCCCTTGAAAAAGAGGAGGCTATGCATTACAGAGCTATGATTCCTAAACCCTTTCTCCGATTTGGATGTGAAAACTCTCATATTGCAGCTGGGAGTGTGCACTTTCAGCCCATATTATATATACAATTGTATTTCTGAACATGTTTTTGTAAACAGCTAAAATAACAAAACTTGTGTCACTGTCCAAATATTTCCGGACCTAACTGTATGTAAGAGATCCCATTTGTATGTGCACAATATATTTTACAAAGAAATAGTGAGGGTATGTACAAAAATCCCAGAGTTGGAATTTACCACAATAAAGACAATTATATTTGGTCTACTTGATCGGTTTGCTCCTTTCCCATTTAACCTCATTGAAGCTGATCTGCCACGATTGTCCAAGTCAACTTGTAACTTACAAACGTCTTTCATAGACTGCTCTATACTATACAGTGTGTCCACCCATATCCTGTCCACCGCCATTAACTTGAGAACGGCGGCAGCTATAGGCATAGAAGTGGTGTCTAGGTATAGTAAAGTATCCATGCGCTACGCAATGAAACCACCTATAGCGCCACCTGTTGAAAAACACCGGAGTTAGCATTTTTATTTCGAAAACGGATCAAGATAGAGAAAAAAAGTGAATTACAAAGAGTTAGGGCGTCATCAATTCAATACGAATTGACACCTTGCATACAGAAATGCTATGATTAGAATGTGTAAAACTCACAAGGCTGCGGACGTGGAGCGATACCTCATGGAAACCTTCCTACAAGTCATTGGGTATGGTAGCTGCGTGGAATGGCCTCCACGCTCACCTGACCTGACCCCATTGGACTTCTTTCTGTGAGGTCACATCAAACAGCAGGTGTATGCAACCCCTCCACCAACTTTGCAGAACCTACGACAACATATCACAGATGCTTGTTCAAAAGTGTCATATTGCACAACGTGCAGCAAGATACAGTATGCTGTCCAGAGTCCAGACGTGCATTGCAGCTGACGGTGGCCACTTTGAGCATCAAAGTTAAATGAGCGCCATATGCGTGACCAGCATTCAATGTTTTGGGGGGGGTCATGGGTTTCATATCATAGCATTTCTGTATGCAAGGTGTCGATTCGTATTGAATTGATGATGCCCTACAATTTTTTAATTCACTTTTTTTCTCTATCTCGTTCCGTTTTCGAGATAAAAATGCTAACTCTGTTGTTTTCCACCAGGTGGTGCTATAGGTGGTTTCATTGCGTAGCGCATGGCTACTTTACTATACCTAGACACCACTTCTATGCCTAAAGCTGCCGCCGTTCTCAAGTTAATGGCAGAGGACAGGATATGGGTGGACACACCGTATAGTTGGGTGTCATCTAGAAAAATAGAGCACTATTGATCCCGCCGGCCTTCTATACCATTAATAAATGCTGAATAATAGCGGACCCAGCACTGTACAATGGGGTACACCACTTATACTCTGAGACATGGCATTGAATTATATACAAAGTGTATGGACCAATCTGCAGCTGCTAATACAACTAATAAAACTCAACATTGAGAAAAATCCATATGTATGAATTAAGTTACGGTATATGACTTGCACCACTTGATATTCTATGCAGATACAAGGCATACACAATGTAGCTTTCAGCAATAGCTAACCACCTTTTCTTTGCTGCTTGCGTCGGCAGGAACTCAACAGTCCTTGTTACCAGGTGGCTAATGGCATATGTACTTACTGTAGTTTTCTTTTCAGAAAGATTTGTTTAACCTGAGAAAACACAGAACTTCATGCATGCCAGCCACAATGCCTCTTATTTTGTCTGGGGCACATAGACTGGAGCTTATTTTTATTTATTTTACTCGCTTACGTAATGCCATTAATTCCACAGCATTTTACAGCCATCATCATCGCCAGGGGTGTACATAGAAATCATGCGGCCCCGTAGCAGAAGTTCTAATTTGGTCACCCACAAAAAAAAAAAATGAATATTCGCCTGGGTCACATAAAAGCATAGGACACAACTTTTCAGCCCTTTCAAATTAATTTTTCTCCTATTGAAGCCCCTTAATTCTTCTTTCATTACACCCATAAATGGCAACAAAAGTGCTCCACAAACACTGCAAGATACCCCCACAGGGAATTCCTCCACGGTACCCTCCACAGGAACACTATGATGACCCTACTGTACCCCCCTCAATTACTCTAGCTAATTATGGTAACCCCCAACACAGTATAATCCATATCTGTGACCCCCTACACAGCCTTCTATACAGTATACTGGGCCTATATACAGTGTAATAGCCACTACACCACTCCACACTATATAAAAGCCGCCACTAGCACTCCAAACAGTATAATGGCCCCCACATAGCCCTACACACAATATGATTTACGCCACAATCCTTCAAACTGTATAATTGCTGGCATACAGTATAATGACCCTCAAATAGCCCTCCATAAAGTATAAAGGCTCCCTCATAGCCCTCCAAATATTATAATGGCCCCAAATATTCCTCCAAATAGCATAATGGCCTACACATAGCCCCCCAAATATTATAATGGCCCCAACATAGACTTCCATATAGTATAATGTGCCTCACATTGCCTTCCATATAGTATAATGTATCCCCCATAGTCCTCCATATGGTAAAATGTGAGCCACATAGTCCTTCATGTAGTACAATGCACCCCCCCATAGTACTCCATACAGCATAATTCACCCTTATAGTCCTCCATATAATATAATGCACCCTTCATAGTCCTTCATATATAATGCACCCCCATATTACTCCATATTATAATGCTCCCCATGGTCCTCGATATATAATGCACTTCCCATATTACTCCACATTATAATGCACCCCCATAGTCCTCTATACAGTATAATGCACATTCCATAGTAATCAATATATAGTGCACCACCCATATTATTCCATATTATACTGCACCCTCCATACAGTATAATGCACATCCCATATTACTTCATATTATAATGTACCCTCCATACAACATAATGTACATTCCATAGTCGTCTATATAATATAATCCACCCCCTATAGTCCTCCATATAATATAATTTACCCGCCATACTTTATATATAATGCACACCAATAGTCCTCCATATAGTATAATGCACAGACCATAGTCCTCAAAATAGTATAATGCACCCCTTAGACCTCCATATAATATAATGCACCCCATAGCTCTCCATATAATATAATGTAACCTCCATATATAATGCACCTCCTACTCCTCCACTTAGCATAATGCACAGCCCATAGTCATCCATGCAGTATTTTGGCCAGAGTGTATGCACTGATTTAAAAAAAAATAAAAAATATTCAACTCTCGTCGGTCCCTCGCTACTCCGGTCTTGGCAGGGATTGTTATGAAGTTGTCTTCACTGCTTTGCACAGGACGCACTATGAAGTGACATCATTATGCCCCCTGCGCTGAGCTGTCAGATCTCAGGCGCAGCGTGAGAATGATGGAGGGAGCAGAAAGTGTGATGATGGGCGGGGACAGTGCTGGCACCGGGCCTCCCCGATGCAAAAACCCCATAGTGGTCATATGGTCTGCCACTATTGGCGGGACGCCACCGATCATCACTGTATATCTTTGGAAGGAAACTGTAGAACCCAGAGACCTACTCAAACATGGGGAGAACATACAAACTCCTTGCAGATGTTGTCCTTGGTAAGATTTGAACCCAGGACCCCAGTGCTACAAAGAAACAGACATAACCACTGAGCCACTGACTAGCCATGGACTATGAACCCATGGTCCAATGATGACAGAAGAGGTGGCACAGCAGACAGGTGCAAACTTGATGCTTCGGACACAGAATGCAAGGTATGTATGCACATTATTGTGGGAAGTACAGATAAATTGCTGTCTTTGCTGCCAACAAAAAACCATATATGGCGTCACGAGAAAATTTGGGTCATAAGATGACTCTAGAGTCTCCAAGATATCCCAAAAATGTAGTCAAGTATCCTTAATTAAGTTGTATAAAACCAATAATCAGCATATTCCACTATAGTAATGACTACATACAATGGACGTCATTATACCAGTCTTAATGGGGGTGTCCACTGTTTGGACAACCTCTTTTTTTAATTAAGTAGTTGCCCTAGTAAAATAGGAATAATAGATACACATACGAATAATAGATACTCCTCTCCTGCATCAGTTCTGTTCCAGCAATGTCAGTGACGGGTCTCTCATGACTAGAGTTGAGCGCGGTTCGTGGTTCTCCAGTTCTCGTTTCGAGTGATTTTGGAGGCTGTTCTAGATCGAACTAGAACTCGAGCTTTTTGCTAAAAGCTTGATAGCATGGGCGGCACGGTGGCTCAGTGGTTAGCACTGCAGACTTGCAGCGCTGGGGTCCTGGGTTCAAATCCCACCAAGGACACCATCTGCAAGGAGTTTGTATGTTCTCCCCGTGTTTGCGTGGGTTTCCTCCGGGTACTCCGGTTTCCTCCCACACTCCAAAGACATACAGATAGGGACTCTAGATTGTGAGCCCCAATGGGGACAGTGTTGCAAATGTATGTAAAGCGCTGTGGAATTAATAGCGCTATATAAATGAATAAAATTATTATTATTATTATTATTATTAAAATTATTATTATTATTATTATTATTATTATTATTATTATATTATTATTATTATTATAGCTCGAGTTACGTTCGAGAACGGTGCTAGCAGCAAAAAGCCAAGCTAATTAGTAGCTGGCTTTCCGCTGTAATAGTGTAAGTCACTCTGTGACTCACACTGTTATGAAATTTCAGTGTATAGTGTGTGGGGACTGCGCGTTCAGATCACTGCTGCTGGGATAATGGCGATCGCCATTTTTTTTTTTCTTGTCTTCCTTCCCTAAGCGCGCGTGTAGTGGGGCAGGCCAGCATGTCAGCCAATCCCAGACACACACACAGCTAAGTGGACTTTTTGCCAGACAAGCAAGGGCATGTGTCATAGACTGTCCATGTCGCATTATAAAAACGGGTATCTGCCCGTCTCAACGCCATTATCTGCCTTCTGCGCCTGGGTGTCAGTCACCGCTGGCACAGCTCCTGTCGCCAATACTGCTGTGTACGCTCTACACACAGCGCTATACAGAATAGGGATAGAAGTTTCTTTCAGCCCTTGTAAGGGCTAATTACAGCAGGCTCAGAGCCATAGGTGACAGTGAGGTCCGTAGAAACAGTTTTTAACAGCTACAGATAACAGCGTCTGTGTAGCTAAGCTCAGGGACTTCCTCGCTGCATTTCACCATTAGGAGGGATAGAAAGTGAGGCTTCCTTTCCTCTACACTGACCCACAACCAGGCCACTCTACCCTCCTGCCTTTTGCACACTCAAGCTCATTTTTACTAAGCCATTATACTAGCAAACACTGAGGAAACTTAGTGGCATCCTAAAAGTGACTGTTGGACTTTATTAGTGTCCCACTGGTGCAAAGCTATTTGCAGCACCTCTGCATTGCACACTCAAGCTCATTGTTACTGAGCTATTATAATAGCAAACTCTGAGGAAACTTAGTGGCATCCTAAAAGTGGCTGTTGGACTTCATTAGTGTCCCACTGGTGCAAAGATATTTGCAGCACCTCTGCATTGCACACTCAAGCTCATTGTTACTAAGCCATTATACTAGCAAACACTGAGGAAACTTAGTGGCATCCTAAAAGTGGCTGTTGGACTTCATTAGTGTCCCACTGGTGCAAAGCTATTTGCAGCACCTCTGCATTGCACACTCAAGCTCATTGTTACTGAGCCATTATAATAGCAAACTCTGAGGAAACTTAGTGGCATCCTAAAAGTGGCTGTTGGACTTCATTAGTGTCCCACTGGTGCAAAGCTATTTGCAGCACCTCTGCATTGCACACTCAAGCTCATTGTTACTAAGCCATTATACTAGCAAACACTGAGGAAACTTAGTGGCATCCTAAAAGTGGCTGTTGGACTTCATTAGTGTCCCACTGGTGCAGGGATATTTTCAGCACCTCTGCATTGCACATTCAAACTCATTTTTACTAAGCTATTAGAATAGCAAACCGTGCTGCCAGTTTAAGGGCCATAGTTGCATTGTCCGGGATAGTTATTGTTGTTTATTCTGCTGTCAATAAAGGTAGATCACTGCTGCAATCTACACCACCTCTCAATTTTTACTACCACATTTTAAGTGCACAATCTTGTCGCAATATAAATGAGTGGCAAAATGACAGATGCTGGTGGAAAGGGGAACAGGCGTGTTGGAAAAGGAAAAAAAAGGTTTGTCCGTGGGGAAGGTGGCAAAGCTCCATTAACATCTGCTGAAGATAGGCCATCTTCCAGCAAAAGTAAGATGTCTACTACTTTCCGTGGACAATCAGATGTGCTCCCTTTTTTACGAACACAAACAACTGAAACAAAGGTAGATGATGGCCAAAAAAAGAAAATGCTTGAATGGATCTCAAGTGGTCCAACAAGTGCCCTCTTCGCCACCTCAACTACCGCATCCAAAAAACACCAGTCCTCTGAGTTGTCATCCCAATCACACTTGCTTTCTCCCAGCTCTCAAGTCTCCATCCGCCCTGCACAGTATGGTGGAACAGAGATGGCTGAGTCTGCAGAGCTTTTCAGTCACACTATAGCCTGGGAATCAGAGGTCTGCTCCCAAGCTACAGTGAGTACAGACCAGGAAATGGTCTGCAGTGATGCCCAGAACCTTTGTGACTCAGATTCAGGCCGTGATGACCAAGTTTCGGAGCATAATGTTGACCCTTATTCACAAACTGAAACACCTTTTGTAATAGTCAACATACTGATGACGATGAGACGCAGATACCAGATTGGGATGACAACTTAAATATTCGTTCAGGGCAGGAAGAGGCTCGGTCTGAGGGTGAGGGGAGTGCAAACACAACGCTTGATAAGGAAGTTCTAGATCCCACCTACTGTCAACCCACAGTCAGGCACTCGAGGAGGTCAACAGAGGCGGTGGAGGAGGATGCTACTGACGACGAAGTTACCTTGCGCATTCCTGGACTGAGGAGGAGTACTGGTAGCACGTCTACAACTGCATCCTCAGCCACCACTCTGCCTCTGAGCAATAGTCGGGGTGGCTCAGCAGGTCGCATGCCCTCTAAGCCTTGCCTAGCCTGGTCCTTTTTTGACCTTGCAAAGGATCGCCCAAATCATGTGATATGTAAAATTTGTCGGGAATATGTTAGTAGAGGCAAAAACCTCAGCAGTTTGACAACTTCTTCCATGAATAGTCACATGAATAAATATCATATGTCCCAGTGGGAAGCTCACCGTGCTGCAATGCGGCCTAGCGGAGCGGACCATCCACCGCCTGCCCCTTCCAGTGCATCCGCGTGCTCTTCATCTTCTAGGACTGTGGGGACAGCTGTCACACCTGGTTTTCCACGCACAACTTCCACCACTGTAACCGCAACAGGCAGTTTGCTTGGTAGGTCGTCAGTTGGTTTGGAAGGGGAAACAAGTGCGTGTGTACACCTCTCTCAGACATCGATAGCATCAACATTGGATGAAGGCAACATCATGTCTACGCCTGCACTTTCCTCACAAACCTGCATTTTTTCAGGGACACCCTACTCACCACTGTCTACACACAGCAGCCAGATCTCTGTCCCTCAGATGTGGACAAATAAAAGGCCATTTCCTGCTACCCATGACAAAGCTAAGAGGTTGACTTTATCCCTCCGTAAGCTCTTGGCTACCGAAATGCTGCCTTTCCGCCTGGTGGACACACAGAATTTTAGAGACCTTATGTCTGTCGCTGTGCCCCAGTACCAGATGCCCAGTCGCCACTACTTCTCTAAGAAATGTGTGCCTGCGCTACACCAGCATGTCGCACACAACATCACCACTTCCTTGAGAAACTCTGTGTGTGAACAGGTGCATTTCACCACCGATACTTGGACCAGTAAGCATGGACAGGGACGTTACATGTCGCTGACTGGGCACTGGGTAACTATGGTGATAGATGGTGAAGGGTCTGCTGCACAAGTCTTGCCGTCCCCACGACTTGGGCGTCAATCCTCTGTCTCTCCAAGTTCCTCCACTGCTTCTGCCTCCTCAACCTCGTCTGGGTCCTCCACCTCCGCCCCAAGCCTGCCTGGTCAGGCCACCAGCGTTGTAACTGCGCAGAAGGAATCATGCACCCCTCATTACTATGCTGGCAGCAGAGCGCAACGGCATCAGGCGGTCTTTGTCTTGAAATGTCTTGGAACTAAGGCGGGCTTTGCACACTAAGACATCGCAGGCCGATGCTGCGATGCCGAGTGCGATAGTGCCCGCCCCCGTCGCAGCAGCGATATGTGGTGATAGCTGGCGTAGCAAAACTTATCGCTACGCCAGCTTCACACACACACTCACCTGCCGTGCGACGTCCCTGTGGCCGGCGACCCGCCTCCTTGTTAAGGGGGCGGGTCGTGCGGCGTCACTGCGACGTCACACGGCAGGCGGCCAATCAGAGCGGAGGGGCGGAGATGAGCAGGATGTAAACATCCTGCCCACCTCCTTCCTTCCGCATATCCTACGGAAGCCGCAGTGAGGCCGGTAGGAGACGTTCCTCGCTCCTGCGACTTCACACACAGCGATGTGTGCTGCCGCAGGAGCGAGGAACAACATCGGACCATTGCGTCAGCGTAATTATGGATTACGCCGACGCTGTACCGATGATACGATTACGACGCTTTTGCGCTCGTTAATCGTATCATCCAGTCTTTACACACTTCGATGTCGCATGCGATGCCGGAAGTGCGTCATTTTCAATTTGACCCCACCGACATCGCACCTGCGATGTCGCAGTGTGCAAAGTGCCCCTAAGAGTCACACAGCGGCCGAGTTGTGGGCAGCTCTGGAGACTGAGTTTGGTAAATGGTTGTCTCCACTCAACCTGCAGCCTGGTAAGGCCGTGTGCGACAATGCTGCAAACCTGGGTGCGGCCCTTCGCCTGGGCAAGGTGACACACGTGCCTTGTATGGCTCACGTGTTGAACCTTGTTGTCCAGCAATTTTTAACACACTATCCCAGCCTAGATGGCCTTCTGAACAGGGCACGAAAACTGTCTGCTCACTTCCGCCGTTCAACCGCCGCAGCTGAGCGACTTGCATCGCTCCAGAAGTCTTTCGGCCTGCCGGTTCATCGCCTGAAATGCGATGTGCCGACACACTGGAATTCGACTCTCCACATGTTACAGCGACTGTGGCAGCACCGCCGAGCCCTGGTGCAATACGTTATGACATATAGGCTGGGCCAACGAGATGCAGAAGTGGGGCAGATTACCCTGATGGAGTGGTCTCAGATCAAGGACCTATGCACCCTTCTGCACAGTTTCGACATGGCGACGAATATGTTTAGCGCTGACAATGCCATTATCAGCATGACAATTCCAGTCATTTACATGCTGGAGCACACGCTAAACACTATTCGGAGTCAGGGGGTGGGACAACAGAAAGGGGAGGAACTACAGGAGGATTCATATGCGCAAGGGACAACAACATCACCAAGGTCCAGACGTTCATCACCAAGGCGGCAGGCATGGGACCATGGGGGACAGGGATCAACAAGGGCGCATGGTAGCAGGCAAAATGTTGAGGAAGGTGCAGGAGAACATGAAGAAATGGAGGACGAACTGTCCATGGACATGGAAGACTCAGCAGATGAGGGAGACCTTGGTCAAATTTCAGTTGAAAGAGGTTGGGGGGAGATGTCAGAGGAAGAAAGAACGGTTAGCACCTCTATGCCACAAACACAGCGTGGACTTGGTCCACATGGCTGCGCAACATACATGAGCGCCTTCTTGCTGCACTACCTCCAACATGACCCTCGTATTGTCAAAATTAGAAGTGATGATGACTACTGGCTTGCCACACTATTAGATCCCCGGTACAAGTCCAAATTTTGTGACATAATTCCAGCCATAGAAAGGGACGCACGTATGCAGGAGTATCAGCAAAAGCTGTTACTCGATCTTAACTCGGCTTTTCCACCAAACAACCATGGTGCACGGAGTGAATCTCCCAGTTGTAACTTGAGAAACATGGGACGGTCTCGTCATCTTCAACAGTCTACCCGTACCAGCAGCACTGTATCTGGTGCTGGTAACAGCAACTTTATTGAATCTTTTCATAATTTTTTTTAACCATCCTTTGCAAGGCCACCAGAGACAACAAGTCTGACACATAGTCAACGGCTGGAGAGGATGATACAGGAGTATCTCCAAATGAACATCGATGCCATGACTTTGCAAATGGAGCCTTGCTCAGTTTGGGCTTCAAATCTTGAAAAATGGCCAGAGCTCTCCACTTACGCCTTGGAGATCTTGTCGTGTCCAGCTGCCAGCGTTGTCTCTGAACGTGTCTTCAGTGCTGCTGGGTGTATGCTGACAGATAAGCACACGAGTCTGTCCAGTGTCAATGTGGACAGACTAACGTTCATGAAAATGAACAAGTCATGGATCCACAAGGAATTTACTACCCCTGTGTCATCCTGGGGAGAGTAAATGCTTGTGGATTTGGAATGTGCTTGATGCAAATCAAAACATCCTCTTTGCAACTAGGGCACAAGTGCTGCCACTGATGGGGTGTCTGTGTGGCCCAATTTTTGGAAAAAAGGGAGACTCCGCTTGGAGTAACCCTTGCTGTGTTTTTAAAAAGGAGCCAAGATGAACAAGTCATGTTTCAGCAAAGACTTTGCTACCTACCCCTGTGTCATCCTGGGGACGGTTAAGGATGGCGTATTTTTGAATGTGCTTGATGCAAATCTACCTGTGAAGTGTACAGCTGGGGAACAAGTGCTGCCACTGAAGGGGTGTCTGTGTGGCCCAATTTTTTGGAAAAAAGGGAGACTCCGCTTGGCGTAACCCTTGCTTGCAGTGTTTCTAAAAATGATCCAAGATGAACAGATCTGGGATCAGCAAAGACTTTGCTACCTACCCCGGTGCCATCCTGGGGACGGTTAAGGATGGCGTATTTTTGAATGTGCTTGATGCAAATCTACCTGTGAATTGTACGACTGGGTCACAAGTGCTGCCACTGAAGGGGTGGGTGTCTGTGTGGCCCAATTTTTGGAAAAAAGGGAGACTCCGCTTGGAGTAACCCTTGCTTGCAGTGTTACTAAAAATGATCCAAGATGAACAGATCTGGGATCAGCAAAGACTTTGCTACCTACCCCGGTGCCATCTTGGGGACGGTTAAGGATGGCGTATTTTTGAATGTGCTTGATGCAAATCTATCTGTGAAGTGTTCGACTGGGGCACAAGTGCTGCCACTGAAGGGGTGTCTGTGTGGCCCAATTTTTGGAAAAAAGGGAGACTCTGCTTGGAGTAACCCTTGCTGTGTTTTTAAAAAGGAGCCAAGATGAACAAGTCATGTTTCAGCAAAGACTTCTGCTACCTACCCCGGTGCCATCCTGGGGACGGTTAAGGATGATGTATTTTTGAATGTGCTTGATGCAAATCTAACTGTGAAATGTACGACTGGGGCACAAGTGCTGCCACTGAAGGGGTGGGTGTCTGTGTGGCCCAAGTTTTGGAAAAAAGGGAGACTCCGCTTTGAGTCACCTTGCGGTGTTTTACATCATTTTAGAAGGGCATGCCATGCCTATATCTGTGTCTCCTCCTCTTTTTCCTTGTCCAGCTCTTTTGTTTTCGCATGAGTATATGTCCTTGTCACTTTCCCATGTGTTTGTGTTGTGTTGTGAGTTGTTTGTCACCTTTTGGACACCTTTGAGGGTGTTTTCTAGGTGTTTTTATGTGTTTGTGATTGCCTCCCATTGTTTCCTATGGGTTTGAGTGGTTCGCCGAACCCGAACCAGACCTTGGTTCGGCGAACCAAGCTCAAGCCGGTCGCAGTTCGCTCATCTCTACTCATGACATCAGCTGCGGGACTTCCATGGCATGATAATCAGTGACCACTATTGGGCTGCTGCGCTCTCACCATCTCTGCTTGTCCGAGGCTCGCCTGAAGGGTGTGGGAGCCCATTCGCCTAATAGCAGCCACTGACTGGCTGCAGGGCACATAGGAATAATAACACTGTCACGCGAGGCCCATGAGATCCTATGCCAACATTGTTAGAAGCAAGTATCTCCCACTTTTTAAAAAGAGATTGCATCACTTAATAAGGGGTTGTCCTTCCAGTGGACCACCCCTTTAATGAACACTATTTAATACAAAAAACACAAGCATACAGTACTTACCTCCCCTACTGGCGTCACTGCTCCACTTTGAGCTGTGTGTCCTCCAGCGACCTTGTGACAGAACTGTGAACGCTGCAGCCCATCAGTATCTGCTGAAATTGACTTACCTCATTGAGTAAGATTTATTTCTTAATTATGAGAACGGGATTTTAATTCAAACTAGTAGCAGTCTAAAATACCAGAAGCACAGCCAACGTGGAAATGTGACATGCCGCAATGTCAATAACAAATCTGCCCAGCAATGCTGCAATAAAGGGGGAAGCAAAGTATCAATGTACGTCATACGGATTTATGCCACCAAAAGTCTGGAAAAGATATCGCTATGGAACTATGTAATGCATATACACATTTATTGGTTTTCTCTGATTCCACATACATGACATGGCCTGGTGGTTACATTCTTTTATATGGGCTCTCAGATTACATACTAGAATTGTTCATTTCACCGAGCACCTACTAAACCTATCAG
This sequence comes from Anomaloglossus baeobatrachus, assembly GCF_048569485.1. NCBI lineage: Eukaryota > Metazoa > Chordata > Amphibia > Anura > Aromobatidae > Anomaloglossus > Anomaloglossus baeobatrachus. Next base: position 288,695,171 of record NC_134358.1, read on the forward strand.
AATGGAGTAGAACCTACTGTTCTGCAAATAGTAAAAAACTAATAATATTGGCCCATATTCCCCTCATGAGAAAATGCTGCCTAAAATATGCAATAAAAATCTGCTCTATTGCATCTTTGTTGCCTATTTCTCTTTTTTTCAACGTTTTTTACTACCGATTTGTGTAGCAGGGTGTTTTTTATGTGTTTTTTTCTGGGATTATGCACTTAAAAGTGCAATTTTGTTTTTTACATGAATTATTTCAGGCTCAGAGAGTACTTATCACCAGGTCATAAGTGACCAGTCTTTGCTCCTATTTCATTCTTCCTGACTATTCTCTTTTGTGTAGGTTTTGAGATATGGGACTATTTACTAAATGCTGATTTTTATGCTCTGTACAAAGGGGGCGTTACTTACAGGGTAATTATGCAGCGCAGCTTAAAGACACCCCCCCCAATAGAATCAATCCTGTAAGATATGCCTCCAAGAGAATAACTCCTGTAAGACATGCCCCCAATAGAATCAATCCTGTAAGACACACCCCAAGAGAATCATTCCTATAACACACGCCCCCAAGAGAATCAATCCTATAAGACACACCCTCAAGAGAATCAATCCTGTAAAACACACCCACAATACAATCAATCCTCTAAGACACACCCCAAGAGAATGAATCCTGTAAGACATGCCGCCAAGAGAATCAATCCTGTAAGACACACCCCAAGAGAATCAATCCAATAAGACACGCCATCCAGAGAATCAATCCTGTTAGACACACCCCTAATACAATCAATCCTGCAAGACACCCCCCCAATAGAATCAACCCTGTAAGACATGCCCTCAATAGAATCAATCCTGTAAGACACGCCCCTAATACAATCAATCCTATAAGACAGGCCCTCAAGAGAATCAATCCTGTAAGACATGCCGCCAAGAGAATCAATCCTGTAAGACATGCCGCCAAGAGAATGAATCCTGTTAGACACGTCCTCAAGAGAATTAATCCTGTAAGACACGCCCTCAAGAGAATCAATCCTGTAAGACATGCCGCCAAGAGAATCAATCCAGTAAGACATGCCGCCAAGAGAATCAATCCTGTAAGACATGCCGCCAAGAGAATCAATCCAATAAGACACGCCCTCGAGAATCAATCCCGTAAGACATGCTTCCCTGAGCTTGAATTGTTAAATGCAGTAGATTTTCAGCACAAAAAAAACACAACACAGCAGTTATACTAGTGAGGCCTAACTTCTATAAAACATCCATCATTATTAACTAAAGCTAGGTTCACACGTGTCAGAGAAGCTAAGCAAGTCTCATCATTTCTACCCAATTAAAGCTCAGAATACTGTGCTAATTTTTTCCATTAATATGATGGCCATCAAATAGACCCTCTAACAGTCAAAACGTTCCATCTGTCCCCTTTTTTGTCCATGAAAGGACAGAGCAAAATATTGCAGATGTTCCCTTTTTTCTGTTCCTACAACCTACAATGGCCTGTGTAAACACAGTCTTGCATAATGTAGGGGGGTATGGGTAAAATCAGGGGCGTTGGCAACTACTAGACATAGCCTGGCCTCTGAGGAGGTCTAAGGGTCCACAGTACAGTGTCTATCACTAGGCTGAAATAATATGCAACACTGCAATATTGGCATAATAGGTCTATTATATGCTGTGTCCATTTATTCATTGGTTATTAGGTTGGATCCCTATGAATACTGAATGACGGCACAAACCACTGAATCACCAACCATGTACCAGAAGAGAAATTTTCCAAAATCTTCCACTGTTATCTGTAAAAACAACTATATTCGCTCAGGTAGGTGTTACTGGTTGACTTTCCTTGGCTCTCAATAAGTGTCTACTGTCTTCATCAGCATCTGCAGTTTTGTCTATTTACACGTTAGGATTATAGGTTGAACTGGATGGACCTGAGACTTCTTTCTGCTCTTCCCTGAGTGTGAATCAAAGTTATAAAATAATATAACTATTTTATTTATTATGGAATATATTCATTTTTAGAACCGCTGTCTGCAGGTAAATGAGGAATCATCATGGTATATTACATTAATTTATCAGAGAGCACTAACTATTCAGATTACTCAGACTTTCCTTGTAAAAGTTTTGGCTGCCAAGGAAATATACTGCAGTATGTTTGTAGATCTGAAGCTCAAATTTGTTTTTTTTTATTTGCCAAGTCAAGCCCCAGACACTGACAAGTGGAAAGAGAAGTGGTATGGTGTTCCAACCTATTCATCTTCCTAGTGAATCAACAATTTCCCCACAATCTATAACCACATTACAAATCCATTGAGTGTTATGGATTAAAAAGGTCAATGTACGTAAAAGGTGGATAAACAAGCCACACAACAGAGTATTTGTGACAGCCACGAGGGAGTGAAATGCTCATGGGAAATGTGACACTAGCAGACACCTTCTCAGTTCCATGATAGGAGGAAGCCATGATTAATGGCCCCAGGGCCGGGTCATGCACAACTGTGAAACGGTCGTTGATGTTCCATTACCAAATAATCAACACAAGAACAATTTATTCATGGCAAACAAGTATCTCGGAAATAGATCTGTAAAAGTGTTTGGTAACAACGTGAAAATATATTCAGTGGTTCTTGTCTCAATAATCTGTGGGTTTACAATATACAAAATCACAAATGTCTTAATATAGTAGAATTTCTTTAGAGCCCAATGCAAATGTAACAGTGGTCGGGGTCCTAGTGGTCGATCAGGTGCACTGCTGCTCTATTCTTTCTTATGGGAGTGCTGAGGCCTAGATGAGAGAAGTGCTCAAATACCTTTGGCAGTCCCATTAAGAATAAATGGAGTGGCAGAGGGCATGATCAAACACCAATCCATTCACATGGGGCTCTTTAGACTCCCGGTACAAGGGATTGGGTTGGGGTCCCAGTAGTCGATCACACACACTGCTGATCCATTCATTCTTATGGGAGTGCGAAAGGCTAGACGAGAGAAGTGCTCAGGTACATTTGGCAGTACCATTATCAATCAATGGAGCGGCAGTACGCATGATCAATCCCCGATCAATTCACATGGGGCTCTTTAGAGTCCCAGTAAACGGGATTCGGACAGGGTCCCAGTGGTCGATCATGCGCACTGCTGCTTCATTCATTCTTATGGGAATGCTCAAGGCTAGACGAGAGAAGTGCTCGGCTACCTTTGAGAGTACCATTATTAATGGAGCGGCAGTACGCATGATCGAATACCGATCAATTCACATGAGGCTCTTTAGAGTCCTGGTACGTGGGATTGGGTCAGGGTCCTATTTGGAAATGCAACCACTACCAAATGGACAGGGGATAACGTCAAAATTGAGAATACCCCTTTAAGCAGAATAACCGTTGTAAGCAAGTTTGATCCAATAACTGGTTTGGGATGGTTCAAAACATTTAAAGGAAACATGTCATTTGATTTATGAAGCATTATTGCAGCTGGGTTTTAATCCAAAGCCCTGCAGCGTTTCTTAGAAGACATACCTGGAATAGCCGGTCAGGGACACTCTCTGCTGACTACACCCGCCCTCCCCAGCCCATCTCTCCTCCGATCTACTGGACTGACAGATCTCTCACCTACGTGTGTGTGTGTGTGTGTGTGTGTGTATACAGAGAGAACTATCAATCACAGAGATTGAGGCTATAAGAAGCCACCAGGGGCCTGCCTTAGACTAGTCATGCCACACATTGTCCCCACCTGGTTTTTAAAAGTATGTTTTCTCTGAAACGCTACAATGTAAAACAAATACGGCTGCAACAACTAATCTGATCATGCTGCCGATAGCTCTGGCAGCATGAATCAGATAGAAAGTTGTTTTTAAAGGGGATGCACACTTTATCTTTAATTTAACAAATATGTTGGATTTATGATTTGGTAGGACTTACGAATATATAGTATTACAGCTTTTCCTCCTTTGTGAAGAGCTGCCCACTTGCCTTCCTCACAGATTGCACAGTGCACTGCTTTTGATGGAGGAGCAAGTGACAAGACTTGTCCATCAACCTCCTCAAAATGAAAAAGAGCTTTGCCACAAGCATTATTTAACTGGTGGACACTGCTGGATAGGTCTGATCACCTGCATCTCCTCCTACCGCCATACTGTGGTGAGGAGCACTGTGCAGTCTGGGAGGAGAACCTGAAATACACATTAGTAGGCAATTAATCTGGTTTTACCTAAATGGTGAAAAATAAAAGACAGTGACCATGAAGCTTTGTGTCAGCAGGTGGAGTTAAAACTGGTATCATTTTTTGGTCTACTGTAGTCTTCTATACAAAGGGAACTACTCACGAACACCACGTTAGATACGCTGGGTAATAAATAAGAGCTTAAGTCGGGATAAGAACCGAAGTTTATATAATACAAAGAACAATAGGAACTATAGAAAATCCGGAGACTATTACTGATAACAATTCCAGTCTTTCCAGTTATGTGTAATTTAACATCTTAAATTAGACAGTAGCATAACCGCAGAGTTTTCCCAGGTGGAGCAGTTTCAGGAAAATGCCAGTGGTCCTCTACTTGAAGGTTTTGCCGTTGTTTTTGTGGCAGCTCTATTACTGGTGTATATTGCTCAATATTGGGAATCACTGAGAATGGATAGCTTCCATGTGGAGGCCGCCCGTACAATGAGCATGTTACTTCTTGTAACCATTTTGGGGTTTTGAATCCTGAAGTAGTTCAAAGAAGCGACATAAGACATATGTGCACAGCAATGCCGTTTTGACATTCATGTGCATTAAGTTCAAAAAAGGTATGCGCACTGAATCCTTTAAGGCCTAAAACACACTTCCGCAAAAAAAACGTCCGTGTGACACGGTCCGTTTTTCGGGTCCGTGTTCCGTGTTTTCGGGGCGTTTCTCCGGTACGTATGGCATACGTGTGATGGCGAATGCGAGGCGTGTGTACGTGTAAAATGTCCATGTTTGTGTGTAAAATGCCCGTGTATGTGTACGTGGAATGTCCGTTTGTGTGTTGCACAATGTCGTTGATACATGTCGGCTGACAGCAGACAGAGTTGCGCGATGAGAATGAACTCGGGTGAACTTCACCCGACTTCATTGTCATGCTGCGGCTCTGTCTGTGTGCCGCGTACTGATTAGCGGTCACCTGTGAAGGATTCACCAGAGACCGCTAATCCCCCGAATGACTGAAGTGAGCAGCCCTCTCTCATACTTACCGCTCCCCGATCACCAGCGCGGCGAGGATCAGCTGTGCAGAGAATACGCGGCAACAATTACTTTGAATATGCCGGCCGCTCATTAATCAATCTCGTATTCCCTGCTTTCCCCACCCACAGACGCCTGTGATTGGTTGCAGTCAGACACGCCCCCCACGCTGAGTGACAGGTGTCTCACTGCACCCAATCATAGCAGCCGGTGGGCGTGTCTATACTGTGCAGTAAAATAAATAAATAATTTAAAAAAACGGCGTGCGCCCCCCCTCCAATTTTACTACCAGCCAGATAAAGCCATACGGCTGAAGTCTGGTATTCTCAGGATGGGGAGCCCCACGTTGTGGGGAGCCCCCCAGCCTAACAATATCAGTCAGCAGACGCCCAGAATTGCCACATACATTATATGCGACAGTTCTGGGACTGTACCCGGCTCTTCCCGATTTGCCCTGGTACGTTGGCAAATCGGGGTAATAAGGAATTTTTGGCAGCCCATAGCTGCCAATAAGTCCTAGATTAATCATGTCAGGCGTCTCCCCGAGATACCTTCCATGATTAATCTGTAAATTACAGTAAATAAACACACACACCCGAACAATCCTTTATTAAAAAAAAAAACACTAACAAATTGCCTTGTTCACCAATTTAATAAGCCCGAAAAAGCCATCCATGTCCGGCGTACTCCAGGATGGTCCAGCGTCGCTTCCAGCTCTGCTGCATGAAGGTGACCGGAGCTGCAGAAGACACAGCCGCTCCTGTCAGCTCCATGCAGCAACTGAAGACAGCCGCGCGATCAGCTGAGCTGTCACTAAGGTTACTCGCGGCCAACGCTGAATACAGCTGATCGCGCTATTCCCTTCGTTAGCTGCGTGGAGCTGACAGGAGTGGCGGTGTCTTCTGCAGCTCCGGTCACCTTCATGCAGCACAGCTGGAAGCGACGCTGGACCATCCTGGAGTATGCCGGACATGGAGGGCTTTTTCGGGTTTATTAAATTGGTGAACAAGGCAATTTGTTAGTGTTTTTTTTTCTAATAAAGGATTGTTCGGGTGTGTGTGTTTATTTACTGTAGTTTACAGATTAATCATGGAAGGTATCTCGGGGAGACGCCTGACATGATTAATCTAGGACTTATTAGCAGCTATGGGCTGCCAAAAACTCCTTATTACCCCGATTTGCCAACGCACCAGGGCAAATCGGGAAGTCCCAGAACTGTCCTATATAATGTACGCGGCAATTCTGGGCGGCTGCTGACTGATATTGTTAGGCTGGGGGGCTCCCCATAACGTGGGGCTCCCCATCCTGAGAATACCAGCCTTCAACCATATGGCTTTATCTGGCTGGTATTAAAATTGGGGGGGACCGCACGCCAGTTTTTTTAATTATTTATTTATTTTACTGCACAGTATAGACACGCCCACCGGCTGCTGTGATTGGGTGCAGTGAGACAGCTGTCACTCAGCGTGGGGGCGTGTCTGACTGCAACCAATCACAGGCATCTGTGGGTGGGGAAAGCAGGGAATACGAGATTGATTAATGAGTGGCCGGCATATTCAAAGTAATTGTTGCCGCATATTCTCTGCACAGTTGTTCATCGCCGCGCTGGTGATCGGGGAGCAGTATGAGCCGGGGAAGAAAAAAAACGAGCGCCAATGTAAGTATGACTGAGAACAGCAGAAAAAAAGGTAAGTATACTGAATTTAATTAAAAAAAAAAACAAAAAATAAGATCGCTAGTGTAAAAACGCACACGCACGAAACGTGCTGAACACGGACATAATCCGTGTGCGGTACGTGCAGGCACGGACCCATAGACTAAAGCGGGTCCGTGTCTGCGTGCTGCCGGCCAAAAACGGACATGTCGTCCGTGTAGAAAAGCGCACACACGTACTTACCACACGGTCACACGTTCTCTGTGATTTTACGTGTGTGTGCCATCTACCATTGAATAACATGGGTCTCCGTGTGTACGTGTCTCCGGTACGTGCAAATACGTACCGCACACGTACAAATTAAACGGATGTGTGTTGCGGGTCTAAGTAACTAAAGGTAGCGGTAACCCTTTAAGTAAATCAACTGTTTTCTTCCAGCCTAGGCCATGAATGGCTGAGACAGGTATAGCCCTTTAAAGCACCACTCTGTTTTTTTATTGCAGTTCTGGAGTGGTGCTTTAAATGTAAGCCCCCTGTATTATACTTAACTTTGAACAGCTTCATCTTCTATCACCGATGTTCATCAGTCTCCAGCATTTTGTGACCAGCCGATAGCTCCAGTGTTTCATAATGCACGCCGCAGGTCACAACTCAGTACAAGTCTATGAGAGCCTCATTCAGGCTTTCATAGAGTTGCATTAAGAGCTTGTGGCATAACTTCTGACTTCAAGCCAATCAAAAGTTACGTGCACAAGATGGCGCCGCGTGACCAGAGCAGTGCAGCTGAACGGTGATTACGCCGGAAGGTAAATATATGACAGGGTGCAGGGGACTTAGATTTAGGCTGCAGACACATTAGCGTATGGCATCCGATGCAAGAGCAATGGATGTGATATGACAATGAACCTGGCTTAGGCTCTGCTGAGAACGTGAGCCGAGTGTCATGCGACTATGACCCAATCTTGTGATCGGGTGGGTGCTGCAGAGGAGAGGAAAGAGTTAATCCCCCCATCTTATCCATGGTCAGCCTGTGTGTATATCACACTGCACGTGGATGTTATCCGAGTGCAGTCCGATGTTTCTCTCGCACCCATTCACTTGAATGGGTGCGAGTGATACGGCTCTCGCAGACAATCGTAGCATGCTGCGATTTTTTCCTCAGTCCGTTTAGGGCTGAGAAAACAAATCGCTGATCTGATCTGCAGCACTGTCTAACAAGGGGCTGAGTGCAATGCGAGATTTTCTCGCATTGCACTCGTCCGATTTATACACTTGTGTGAGCGTACCCTTATAGTGCCAATCCAGTGCTAAAACAAAACAGCCGGAGTGGTGCTTTAAAAATACTTGACAGATACCTTGTATCAAACATATGCATCAATTTAATTTCAATGTTTTAGAATGTGGGAATACATTTTTTTTAAATGTTGACTCTTATTTGGAACTACAGCACTACAATTAGATGCATTAAATATAAAAGTTGACATTTAGGTCTAAGATCATGTTCACACAAATTTTTATATTGAAATTTTGGCAGAAAATAAGACATATGGGTACTTTGCACACTACGACATCGCAGGTGCGATATCGGTGGGGTCAAATCGAAAGTGACGCACATCCGGCGTCGCTGTCGATATCGTAGTGTGCAAATCCTTTTACATACGATTAACGAGTGCAAAAGCGTCGTTATGGTATGATCGGTGTAGGGTCCGACATTTCCATAATTTAGCAGCAGCGACGGTACAATATTGTTCCTCGTTCCTGCGGCAGCACACATCGCTGTGTATGAAGCCGCAGGAGCGAGGAACATCACCTTACCTGCGTCCCGGCTGCAATGCGGAAGGAAGGAGGTGGGCGGGATGTTTACGTCCCGTTCATCTCCGCCTATCCGCTCCTATTGGCCGCCTGCTGTGTGACTTCGCTGTGACGCCGCACGACCCGCCCCCTTAGGAAGGAGGCGGTTCGCCGGCCAGAGCGACGTCGCAGGGCAGGTAAGTGCGTGTGAAGCTGCCGTAGCGATAATGTTCACAAGATATCGCTGCAGCAACGGGGGCGGAGACTATCGCGCTCGGCATCGCAAGCATTGGCTTGCGATGCTGCAGCGTGCAAAGTACCCCTTAGAAACATTGTCACGACATAAAACAATTTTAATTTTATTTTTTTTAACGATTTTATGTAGTGCGATTTTTTATTAAGCTTTTTTTTGTCCCCACAAAAAAAAATAAATAAATATAACTAACAAGCACTATAGGTGAGTTTTCACATTGAAATCAATTTTGGACATGGATTTTAAATCTGATTCTGCCCCAAAATCTATATTAAAAACTCAGTGTCAACACACTGTACTTTAGAGTGGCCTTTTCCTGCTGACTAACCATTGCTGCTTTGTAATGGAATGTGAACATAGCCTAAGTCTAGGACTAGTACAGACACATTCACTGGGATAGATGAGTTAATGGGAGGGAAGCTAAATTAGCTGAGAAAGAAATGAAGACTTGTCAATGAATGAATGAATGAATGGAGAAAGAAAGGAATACTATACATAACAGTCAGGGAAGGCACTTTACTAGTTTACGTACATAATTCAAGAAACGGAAACTATTAACTCTGACATCTGTGTGATTAATGCTTCCCAGGATCCACAAACTCCGTAGAATGGAGCTCATGAAAGCTTTAAAGACTCCGGCTGAAATATTGTTTATAGAAATGACCTCTCTGCTCCGCGGTGTGGCACGATCTGCCCAGATTTGCCCACCATGTTTATCCATTTCATCATCCAGACAATTCTATACACATCCATTAGATCACGCCTACAAGATGTGCTTTTCCAGAGTGGAAAACTACTGAGCTTAGTTTTAGTTTTACGGTGTCTGATCTGTTATTTTTGAGATTTTTTCACCTTGTGTTCTGCTGTAAGCCAGCAATTTACAATGGCTTGCTGCTTTTCAAGCATGAGAAGCAAACTAGTGACTGACGTTTGGACAGCTTTAACATATTTTCCTAATTAAAGGGAACCCAGAAATGTTTACCACCTTAAACCATTAAAAGATCATTTTTTCACATTTTTTTCTGGTTAAAAAACCCCAAAAACTTTGCATGATTGGATACTGACAGTCAAAATGACTTTTTTTACTGTATAATGGAATAAATAAAAAGCTCTAATTTTCACTTGTCAATGTGGATGGTGGAGACGAGATGTTATGTCATCTATACTACAGAGCGCACACAGACACGTCTCCTGTCTGTATGTAGTCAATGCTCAGGAGCACAGCGGTAATAAGCAGTGTAGATGTGAATCCACCACTGGGGTGAGCTGACACACTTACTGGAGAGCAGCAGCATTGTATCAGGGTCTGTCGCTGCCTCTTTTTCACTCTGTGTCTCACTCCATCCCTCCTTCCTCTGATAGGCAACTGTAAAGCCCCCGTCACACACAGAGATAAATCTTTGGCAGATCTGTGGTTGCAGTGAAATCATGGACATATTGTTCCATTTGTACACAGCCACAAACCTGGCACTGATTGTCCAGAATTTCACTGCAACCACAGATCTGCCGCAGATTTATCTCTGTGTGTGACAGGGCCTTTACTTGACACCTCAGTGAATTGGCAGCACAAAAGGCATTTTTTTCACAGTGAAAAATGTATCTGATAAAGATATATTATAAAGTATTTTATATTCACTTTACAAAGTTAGATGAAGCCTCAATGACTATTTCAGGAGAAATATATCTGCCGATAATGGGAGGTTTCAGTGTATAGTACTTTATACAATAGCATTCATCACCCATTGACTCAAATTGTATAAAAAAATATGTCACTGTCTACTATTGTGTAGAAAAGTGCAATCTGCTGCTGCAGTTTCCATCAAGTAAACTGAGCGCTATAATTGGACTAAGCCTTTTTCTGGTATATACAGGAAAACGCAGCCTTACAGTGTACAGAAGATTATGTTACCAGTAATCCAGCTATATTTAGATCATATGAATACAGGACCAGTCATTATTTAATCCCCAATCAGGATGTAGGATGACCCCTCCTAAGCCATCTGTATGTACAGGTAGGTCATAGGAAGCTGAGTAAAATTATACCTTGATATCTGCAATCCGATGTCACATCCCTGAGAAAAGCCATGTTTTTCTTAATATGCGAGTCAGCTGTTAGCCCTCCCTGAGAATCTGCCTCTTATTTTATATGAAAGGGGGCATTACTAGTGTGAGACATGTAGATCAGGAAAGCAAACTATCAGTCATTACATGTCTCACACTGGTATCACCCCATTTTATTTCAAATAACCTCTGGAAGCAGATCCTCAGGGAGACTAGTGTCCGTCCCAGAAATCTTACCAGCTCGTTTACATATTAACTCTAATGTCGATTTCTCCACAGTAAGACATCAGATTGTATAAGGTATCATGTATTCAGCATCCTGTGATCTACATGCCCATATAGACGGCTTAGGAGGGTTTATCCTACTGACAGATTCCCTTTAAAATTACTGAATGGATTGTTGAAATTATTTATCTTGATTGTTTTATTTTGATTTTTTTTAACACCTTTCTAGACTACCCAGGTTTCTCCATGTTCAATGTGAACTTGACATAGCTAGTAAAAATAGATCTACATGCCAATGGTTTTACGACAGCAAATACCAAAGCAGCGAAGGACGAGACGTGTTTTTACATTACTGATTGATTCTTCCTCTGTACATGAGCAAATATGCAATAATATATATACACTGATATACTCACGTGTACACGAGGTGAAGTCTCATGACTCAGGAGACCAGACAGCAAATTGTACTAAGTGCTTGTGTTTTATCAGTGGTATGCCTGACTGAGCATTCACCATACTTTCCATGAAGAACAGGTCCCCGATTATAGAAAGGTTTCAGCTTACATATGACAGTCTACGTAAATAGATCTTTAATTAAAAACAAACGCAAGTGAACTCCGGAAAAAGCACCAAGGATACATTACAAAGTGCCACATGTTACAGCTTCACGTCTACACAACAAATTACAACCTTGTATCAGTGATTAGAAAATCAGGAGTAAATATTTTTCTATAAATATTTAGATTAATGTTAAGCTATAAATTGTGTAGAAGTGCTATGGTGTTGTTAAAGCAGATTGTAATCGTTATTAGACCTGATGAGGCTGTTGTACTCATCTTGAAAATCTACGACGGATCCTTTTTAAAAGCTCTGTCGGCTGATTTTACAATACGGAATTTATGGATAAAGCTCTAGCTGCCAGAATTGCTGTATAATCTGTTTTTCAAAGGTTCCCCAGAAGAAAAAGCTAAATCGTAAATAGCAAATCAGGTAAATTTGTGATGCCTTGCTTCATGGATGTTGGAGATCACACACCATTGATGAGAATATTCTTTTGATTGAAGTACTACCGTGTTTCCCTGAAAATAAGCCCTAACTGGAATTTTCTGCTATTTCGGAGTAAGGCTTAAATATAAGCCTTACCCTGAAAATAAGCCCTAGTTGCGGCTCAATAATGAAGTGTCCATGCAGCTAAAAAAGTTATAATACTGCAAGAGGCTTCATTAAAGAAAGCAAACACCCCCAAAAGAGAGAAGACAGACCCCGCAATCATACTCACCAGACGCCGATCAGGACATTGTTGAACTCGAGGACCTTCAGTGGAACACATCAAGGACCTGCAGTGGAACGCACACACACCTGGTGATACTGTACTTCTCTGGGCACCTGCCGTGAAGCACATTGAGGACCTGCTGTGGAACGCATCGAGGACCTGTGGTGGAATACATCAAGGACCTGTGGTGGAACACACATACACATCCGGTGATACCATACTTTTCTGAGGACTTGAGGTGGAACCCATCGAGGACCTGCCGTGGAATGCATCGAGGACTTGCCGTGGAACGCATCAATGCTTTCCACCGCAGGTCCTCAATGCATTCCCCAGCGTCCCAGGCCCTCCTGGCCCAAAGCCGTACGGTATCACCAGATGTTTTTGTATGTGTGTGGGATATTACTGCGATCTGTGTGTGCATGTGTGTTTGATGTTACTGCAATCTAGTGTGTGTGAGAGTGCCAGCCAGAAGCAGGGGAGGACCTCTGTGGAGCACACAAGGACCTGTTGGGAGTAATCACTGAGAATCGCAGGAGAACCTGGCACCAACACAGATGTTTGGGGTCTAGTAAGTATGATTCTCCTAAGGGAAGGAGGGTATCTGCTTTTTTTTTGTGGTGGGAGAGTAAACTTGCCCCCAACCTCTGTTCCCCAAAAATAAGCCCTACCCCGAAAATAAGCCCTAGTGTATTTTTTGAGGCAAAACATAATGTAAGACTTATTTTCTGGGAAATATGGACTTTCTTATCACAATTAAGTTGAAAAATAGAATCCACTAGATTACATTGAGAGACCCCATTTATCACTCGTTTTAACTCGAGGCATAGATAAAGATGTAAAATAAACAAAATATCTTACGTTACACCAGACATTATGTTACAGGTAACCTTTAATAATTTTGATGCCATTTTTACTATTTTCATTAATTCACAAATTTCGACAGCTTACAACTCTTAAAGGGAACCTGTCAGGTGTAATATGCACACAGAACCACAAGCAGTTCTGGCTGCATATTGCTAATCCCTGCCTAACCGTTCCTGTATACACTAGCATAGATAGAACAGTATTTCTAAAGATCTTTTATTATATGCTAATGAGGCAAAGGCGTTAGTTCCCTTGGCTAGTCGGCCCTCTTAGCATGTAAGCACGCCCTTGTGGGCGTGCTAACATGCTAATGAATGCACAGCATCAGCGGCATGATCTCACTCACCTCTCAGCTGCCATCGCCGCCCGACACTGAATTTCGGCTCAGTGCGCATGATCCTGGACTTTTGGTCATGCGCACTATGAAGCCGAGTGTACGTGTCCTGGCTTCAAACTTGTGTAGTGCACATGACCTGAAGCTCGGTATCATGCGCAGTGAGCCGAAGTTCAGCGTCGGACGCAATTGCAGCAGAGAGGTGAGTGAGATAATCCTCTGACGCTGCACATTCATTAGCATGTTAGCACGCCCACAGGAGCGTACTTACATGCTAAGGGGGCCGACTAGCCAAGGGAACTAATGCCCTTGCCTCATTAGCATATCATATGGGATCTTTAGAAATACTTTTTTCCAAAGACCTCTTTATCTATGCTAGTGTATACAGCGACGGTTAGGCAGGGGTTAGAAATATGCACCCAGAACTGATCGTGGTTCTGGGTGCATATTGCACCTGACAGGTTCCCTTTAAATAATTTGTTACTGTCATTTCAAACTTTGTACAACATTTTATCAAAGAAATAAGGTAGTTTTTTTTTACCGCAGCGCACGGAACCCTGATCGTGGGTATGAGCAGCTGCGGTCTCCTGCGGAGGAGACGCACGGCCCACCTGGTCAGGACTCGGTGTGTTCTGAACGCAACGAGTCCTGATCGAGGGCACATACCCTTAAGAAATGTATTCTCCCCTTGCCCATTAATTATATAGGTAAATAGTGTTTTCTAAGGAGACAGGTTCCTCTTATTCCCATTTGTTACTTTGAAAAATAGCTAAAATCTCCATTGGTCAAATCAGGACAGTTCACCTACTGCCTATTAAAGCTTTATGGGGAAGGGAGGTTGAGTAGAAGGGAGGAACAGAGTAAGGCTATGTGCGCATGCTGCGTTTTTTTCATGTGTTTATGCAGCGTTTTAAACTGCAGCGTAAACGCATGCGTTCTGCTTCCCCAGCAAAGTCTATGAGAATTTAGCTAAATCAATGCGCACGTTGCGTTTTGCATGCCAAATTTTTTACAAAATCGATGCGTTCTAAAAAGCAACATGTCACTTATTTTGTGCGTTTTGGTTGCTTTTCCCAGTCTGTCTATTGCAGAGCAAGCATCCAGAACGCATGAATTCTGCATTCACTCTGCATTCACAATGCATCTAAAACGCAGCTTTTCGGCTGCGTTTTGAAACGCACATGCAGTGACAAAGCACTGCAGAATATTTGTCACTGCAGAACGCAGCGTGCGCACATAGCCTAAAAGATAGGAGCAGAGATATATATAAACCTGTGCATTTGGTCATACCCCAGTGCTGAATTCACAGCTTCACTGCTCAATACTGCTATAAAATGATATCTATACTGCCGCTTCTCAGGATGAGCTACAGTGAGACCTAAGGTATCCCTCTTGTTTCTTTGTACTGGTCGTGGGAGACATCCACACATCATATAATAGGTAAAAATAGTATTATTTATCACATTCACACACATGGAGGCCTATTAGAAAAAGTCACCTGAAATCACAGGGAATTTGTCACCAAGGTTTTTGCTACCCCATATGAAAAAAGCATGATGTAGGCAAATACACCTTGATTCCAGCGATGTATCACTTACTGGGCTGCTTGGTGCAGTTTTGATAAAATCACATTTATCTGCTGCAGATCTACCAGTTCTCTGAATGCTGAGCTCTGTATAACCTCATCCACACCACTGATTGACAGCTTTCTGTGTACACTGTGCACAGGCAGAAAACTACCAATTAGTGGTTAGAGCGGGTGTATATAACGCTCACAAATATGGAGAACAACCTGGCAGAAGGTATACTAGTCCTCTAGTTATCTCCTGCTGATTAAACAGCAAAACTACAAGAAGCAGCCCAGTGTGTGATCTGCACAGTAACAATTCCCTTGCATTCCCCGACATGGGTGAGCGGTAACTTGACCACATGTATATTATTTGCATAGTTGCAGTCACATGTAGACTAGACTTCTGCACTTCTTAATTCTGTTCTGTTGAGAAATAGACTAGTCTGCACGTTACTGTATGTATGCTAATTGCTAATTCTGAGACCAGACAAGCCCTTTCATTAATTTATCCAATCATGAAATCTGAACCATACACCTTATTTTTTTACCTTATAGTGTTATTTTTGTAATTACTCTTAGCACTCAAACGTCACCTAACAAATAAAAAATGTGATATCTTCCTACAAAAGTGTACAAATATAAAATGTCATACCTTGATGTAAAACAAACACAATGTAATAATCGTGTTAATTGCATTTCAACAGATGAGCACGTTTCACCATAGAGAGGCTTGTCATAATTAAAATCAAAGACAATTATCCGCTAATTATATTTTAATTTTTTGAAAGCAAGAAAATGTTATGTGGCTGATCTGAATACTGATAGAGATGATTAGCTCACAAGATTGCATACATTAAATTAGCAAAATAACATTTTGACTTAAAGGGGTCATCTTAGTAAGTAATGGCGTGCCACTAGGATGTAAAAAAAATGTTTTTTCATTGTCACCAATTTCTGAGACTTGAAATGTATACATTTTCAGCGGATGGAGTTCTGTGAGGGTTTATTTTTTGGGGGACACCTTTTTGGGATAGATTTGACATTTTATTGCTTCTTATAGATTTTTATGCTTTATTGAAGCATTTAAAAAATGCAATTTTAGCATTTTAATTTTTTTTTTTGTTTACAGTGTTTTCTTAATATTTTTGTTAACACTTTTTTTTACTTTTCACTGTATTTATTAGTTCCCTTAGGGAACTTGAATTTGAAACTACAGTAAAAATCATGGTCCCCTTTAAAGCTCCGTCACAGGCTGGGTTTCAAAGGAGCGCCGTAATGATAGGTACCGAGGTCTTCAACAGACCCCAGGCTGTCAAAGCAACCCATCGCACCCCGCAATAGTGTCAGGTGGTGCCAATAGGCGCATAGAGTGACTTGTCCCCATGTCAACGCACCAATATTGTCAGAGTCTGACAGCTACATAAACAGGTTAACAGTCACAGAGGCAGATGCTGGCTGTTAGGCCTCTCTCACATGTCCGTGAAAAACCACGCACGTTTTTCACGGACGTGTCAGAGTTGCGTTTTGCCCTGCGTGAGCCGTGTTTATGGGCTACGTGTGTTCTCCGTGTGTTATCCGTGATAACACACGGAGAACGGGAACTTTCTCTGCTCACCTGTCCCTGGCTTCGCTGTCCGTGTTGCTGATCTGAGGTCTCCGGTCCTGCCGACTCCCCGCTGCTGCTGCTTCCGGCCGCAGTGAAGTGAATATGCGATGAGCATAATGAGCGGCGGTCGGCAGCAAGTGACAGCAGCAGCAGAGACAGAAGGGCTGGAGAAGGTGAGTAAAGTTTTTTGTTTTTTTTTCTTCACAGACACATGTCTTCTCTCCGGTGTGTGTCACATGGAACACATCCGTGTGGTCCGTTTGCATTACGTGTGACACCCATGATGCCGGAGAGAAAACGGACATGTCGGTGTGAGAAACACACGGACACCTGTAAGTACGGAATGGACACACGTTCCGTGCGCAAATACTTACGTGTGTCCAAAACTATAGGAAGACATAGGTCTACGTGTGTACGTGTCTCCGATATGTGAGAAAACTGCCAAACACATACCGGAGGCACGAACATGTGAAAGAGGCCTTACACACAGCCCTTATCTGCCAGGTATGTGGCAAACTCACCCTCTATCGACTTCAGCCATACATATAATAACAGTGTACTTCATTTATTCTCTGAATAGGTTGTATCACTTACTGGGCTGCTTGCTGTAGTTTTTATAAAAGTCACTCTTTTATCAGCAGCAGATTATAACTAGAGGATTAATTGGTAAGCTGCCAGCTAATCTAACCACACCCACACCACTGATTGGTAGCTTTCTGTGTTCACTGTGCATAAGCAGAAATCTGCCAATCAGTGGTGTAGGCGGGGTTATATAGAGCTCCATATTCAGAGAACTGGTACTTCAGCAACATACAGTAAGATAAGTAATACATTTCTAGAATTGGGGTCTCTGTCCCTACATTATGCTGCTCTCAGATGAATTAACAAAAACCTGGTGACAGATTCCCTTTATATGATAAATGTCTGGCTATCAATAAGCTCCTAGGCTTCCTCCATAGGTGACTGCTGGCAGACAGAATTATATCATTTAATGCTATACAGGTAATTTGTTGCTCTGTATCAAAAAGAGATATAAGCTCCAATAAGGATCTGTGAAACCACTGCCGAACAGCTGTCATTTAATAGAATGGTTAGTTAGGCTGACTGCTCCTCCAATCCGCACATAACAATTAGTAACAGATGGTTCTGCGCTCATAGACCCATTGTTCTCAGGCAGCACGTCTTGTTTACACAGGATGATGTGCTGCCGAGAAAGATGATTTGTTGGGTGATTGACAGATTGTTTACACTCGCTGCTTATCAGTAATGAAAGCGCTCGTTCATCAAACTATTTTTCTAAAAAAAAAAAAGTTTTCAAAGATAGATGTTTCACATCCTAAAGGCTGCTTTACACACAGCGATATCGCTAGCGATCTCGTAAGTGATGTGACACGCCCAGATCGTTGTTACGATTTGCCGAGATCGCTCATAGATCGTTTTGTAGCGGTCACACGTACACATCTCACAAATGACGCTACATCGTTCAGCGATATATTGATTGACCAAGGCGGTCGTGTGGATGTTGTTCGTCGTTGGCAGGGTGTCAAATGTAGCAATATGTGTGCTGCGTTCCAAACGACAAACAATATTTTGAAACTGAACTACGTGTCAACAATCAACGATTTTCACCCTATTTGCGATCGTTCGGAGTCGCTCGTAGGTGTCACAACGACGTCGCTAACGATGACAGAAGTCCATCACGAAAACCATGACCCCGACGACATATTGTCAGATAAATCGTAGCGTGTAAAGCGGCCTTTAGAGTAAGGTGGCTTTCCTGCTCTATTACTAATGGAGTTGTGCGGTCTCACAATAAAATTTTCCAAAGATTTGATACATTTGTAAATAAAAAGATCTGCATTTGCCCCCGCCGCTCCAGCAGGGGGGTAGAGCTGCTCGTTTTATTTTCCGGCAGATCGAAGCTTTGGCAATTGTACTGTGAAACCAGGTCAGGCTTTATTATTGGCCGGAGTGACCTTGTCTAGAAAGAATTTGCTTCTAGCTTTAGCGTTCCATCATTTTCATGTTGTCAGTGTGATAAGGATGGTAGTAGTTGTGCATTGTCAGTGATATTGGGCAGGCTGGTGTGTGACTGACATTCCTCAGACAGTTCTGTTTTGTCCTCTGTAATATATAGATGAGACTGTGTCAGGGATGGAGATATCATTGGTGCAACCTGTGCAGCCACACAGGGGCCAAGAGGTAAGGGGGCCACTATATCCTTCTAAACAGGTGGAACTGTTCATTATGGACTGCAAAGGAACCATATACTGTTCTTACATAGGGGCCATCTTCTGTCTGTGTCCACCACTGGACCTTTGTATACATGTAGAAGTGCTAGATGTGTACTTACAGTATATCACAAAAGTGACTACACCCCTCACATTTTTGTAAATATATTATATATTTTCATGGGACAACACTGAAGATGACACTTTGATACTATGTAGTCAGTGTACAGGTTATATAACAGTGCAAACCTCCTGTGCCCTCTAAATAACTCAACACAGCCATTAATATAAAAACCGCTGGCTTGAGCTCCTCCACCATCCAATTGAGGATGCCCCACGCATGGTCAATAGGGTTTAGGTCTGGAGACAGCACCTTTACCCTCAGTTTCTTCAGCAAGGTAGTAGACATTTTGGAAGTTTGGTTTGGGTCATTATCATGTTGGAATACGCCCCTCCCTACGGCCCAGTTTTCGAAGGGAGGGTATCATGCCCTTCTTCAGTATGTCACAGCATATCTTGGCATTCATAGTTCCCTCAATGAACTGTAGCTCTCCACAGCCGGCAGCACTCATACAGCCCCAGAACATGACACTCTAACCACCATGCTTGAGTGTAGGCAGGACACATTTGTCTTTGTACTCCTCACCTGGTTGCCGCCACACATGCTTGACACCGTCTGAACCAAATAAGTTTCTTTTGGTCTCATCAGACCGCAGGACATGGTTCCAGTAATCCATATCCTTAAGGGTGCTTTACACGCTGCGACATCGCTAGCGATAGCTAGCGATGTCGTGCGCGATAGCACCCGCCCCCGTCGTTCGTGCGACATTTGGTGATTGCTGCCGTAGCGAACATTATCGCTACGGCAGCGTCACACGCACATACCTTTTCAGCAAGGTCGCTGTGACCACCAAACAATCCCTCCTTCAAGGGGGAGGTGCATTCGGCGTCATAGCGACATCACTGCAGCCGCCCAATAGCAGAGGAGGGGCGGAGATGAGCGGCTGGAACATGCCGCCCACCTCTTTCCTTCCTCATTGCCGGTGGACGCAGGTAAGGAGATGTTGATCGTTCCTGCGGTGTCACACATAGCGATGTGTGGTGCCGCAGGAACGACGAACAACATCGTACCTGCAGCAGCAACGATATTATGAAAAGGAGCGACGTGTCAACGATCAACGATATTTGACACTTTTGCGATTGTTGATCATCGCTCCTTGGTGTCACATGCTGCGATGTCGCTAACCGCGGATGTGCGTCACTAACGACGTGACCCCGACGATATATCGTTAGCGATGTTGCAGCGTGTAATGCACCCTTTACTCTGCTTGCCTTCAGCAAACTGTTTGCGTGCTTTCTTGTGCATCATCTTTAAAAGAGGCTTCTTCTGGGACAAAATCTATTCAGACCAATTTAATGCAGTGTGGGGTGTGAGCACTCACACTCCTTTATCCTCTGCAGCAATGCTGGCAGCACTCATAAGTCTATTTTAAAAAGACAACCTCTGGATATGAGGCTGAGCACATGCACTAAACTTCTTTGGTCGACCATGGCGAGGCCTGTTCTGAGTGGAACCTGTCTTGTTAAGCCGCTGTATGGTCTTGACCATTATGCAGAAGCTCAGTTTCAGGGTGGTGACAATCTTCTTATAGCCCAGGCCATCTTTATGTAGAGCAACAATTATTTTTTTCAGATCCTCAAAGAATTCTTTGCTATGAGGAGCCATGTTGAACTTCCAGTGCCCAGTCTGAGAGTGTATGAGCAATAACATCAAATTTACCACACCTGCTGCTAATACACATCTGAGACCTGGCAACACTAATGAGTCGCATGATACCAGGGAGGCAAAATGGGTAATTGGGCACAATTTGTCCAGTTTCTCTTAGGCCCCTTTCACAAATCAGTTTTTTGCCATCAGTCACAATCCGTCAAATTTTTTTAAAAACGGATCCAGCACTGGATCCGTTTTATTTTTCATTGACTTGTATTAGTGATGGATTGCGACGGATGGCCTCTCGTTACATCCGTCGTACGACGGATCGACAGATGTGAAATGTGTGTCCATCGGACGGAGACAACGACCGCAGGAACGTTTTTGCGTCTGAGAAACGGATAGCAATGGATCCGTCCGCATCCGTTGTTTCTTATAATGGAAGCCTATGGGCGCAGGATCTCTCTCTCTCGGATGGAGCTATGTAGGTTTTCAATAGCTTCAATAGCTAGATTGTGACTGATAGAAAAAAAAACTGATGTGTGAAAGAGGCCTTAGTGGTGTACTCACTTTTGTTGCCAGTGGTTTTGACATTAATGACTAGTGTCTCGTATCTTCAGTGATTTTACATGAAAACA
The DNA here is from genome assembly GCF_048569485.1 of Anomaloglossus baeobatrachus. Classification (NCBI taxonomy): domain Eukaryota; kingdom Metazoa; phylum Chordata; class Amphibia; order Anura; family Aromobatidae; genus Anomaloglossus; species Anomaloglossus baeobatrachus. Next base: position 288,716,554 of record NC_134358.1, read on the forward strand.
TAAAATATTTACAAAAATGTGACGGGTGTACTCACTTTTGTGATATACTGTATATGTGCCAATCACTTTTGAACGGCTATTTACTATTTTGCTGAGGAACTGTGTGGTTATTTATTTTTACATCTCCTCCTAGGTGACTGAATGTAGGGAGATGGCTAATCTGCCAAAAAAATTGTAGCGTAAATGCACTGAAAACAAGTAGGGCAAAGATAGTTTACCAATCCTAAGAGCAAGTCCTATCCATGTCCCTATGGGCATTTGACAAAACTTACAAGATTTCACTGATAATCTTCTAGTTTTGCTTTCAATGTAGATGCTTTGGCTCTTTATATATTTGAGATTTTGCTTTTGAACAACATTCTTGTGTTGAGATGTCACATTGGATATTGTGGCGCCATCAAACATATTTGACACAATAAGACTGGTATAGCATGAACGATTCTTTGAATGCCGTCTTCCCACTCAGTAAAAAACAATGCCATTGTTTTCTATTCTAAGATACAAGTCACTGTGAGTCATTGATTTGGGGTTTAAAACGGCCATTTCATAACAAAGTAGAACTAGGCAATAAGAGAGTCCGACTTATACTCAACAGCAGGTTAAAGCCACCCAGCTCCAATTTCTATCCATGCCGTGCTAAAGTATGATTCAGTTCTTTAAAGAGGTTGTCCCACGAATAAAGTTAAATTTAATAATAGCTCTTGGAATAATAATAATAATAATAATAATAATAATAATTTGTACAATTCGATATATTTAAAAAAAATGTTCCTGTGCTGAGGTCAAGGTCCAAAGGCTGGATGTTCTAAAGGATGAAAAGGATGAAGTGGTCAAAAATGATGTTAAGCAGGTTGAACTTTTAGGCTATGTGCGCACAGTGCGTTTTTGCGCGTTTTTCGGGTGCGTCTTTGGGCTCAAAACTGCATGACTTTGCTTCCCCAGCAAAGTCTATGAGTTTTTATTTTTGCTGTCCGCACACAACTTTTTTTTTAAGCTGCGTTTTTGAGCTTAAAAAAAAATGGACATGTCAATTCTTTCCTGCGTTTTTCAGCATTTTCCCCCCATGCAATGCATTGGGAAAACGCAGAGATCAAAAATGCAGCAAAACGCCGCCAAAAACGCACCAAAATGCGGTAAAAACGCATGCGTTTTTACCAGTGCGCTTTTTGCGCGTTTTTGTTGTGGGTGCGTTTTTATGCGTTTTTGTGCGTTTTTAGAGGCAAAAAACGCAGCGTCAAAAAAACGCTGTGTGCGCACATAGCCTTAGGCTATGTGCGCACTAGAAAAGTGATTTTTCTCAAGAAAATTTCTTGAGAAACTTCTGGGAGTTGAAGATTATCGCACCTGCGGTAAAAAAACTCACCGAAACCGTGGAAAAAACGCATGCGTTTTTGCCGCGATTTTGCCGCAGTTTTTCCGCAGGTTGGTCCCTGCGTTTTTTTTATGCTGAACTGCAATAAATAATATAGATAATAGATAGATAATCGATAGATAGACAGATAATGGATAGAGGGAAAGATGGATAGATAGATAGATAGATAGCTAGATGGATGAGAAAGACCTATATAATGTCCCACCCCCCTGCATATTCTAAGCTGGCACCCTTTAGTGATTTTCATGTGGCACTAAAGGGTGCCTAGCCTTGTATTTAGCCAAAAAATAAATAATTTTAAAAAAAAATGACGTGAGGTCCCCCCATCTTTTGTAGCCAACTAGGGTAAAGCAGACGGCTGCACCCCACGCTGTTATTTTACATTAAATAAATAATTTAAAACAAAAAACGTGCGGTCCCCCCCAAATTGGATCACCAGCCAAGGTAAAGCGGACAGCTGGGGTCTGATATTCTCAGACTAGGGAGGTCCACTGTTAATGGACACTCCCCAGCCTAAAAATAGCAGGCTGCAGCCGCCCCAGAATTGGCGCATCCATTAGACGTGCCAATCCTGGCGCTTCGCCTCAACTCATCTCGTTGCCCTGGTGCGGTGGCAAACGGGGTAATATATGGGGTTGATGCCAGATGTATAATGTCACCTGGCATCAGGCCCTAGGGTTCGTGAGGTCAGGTGTCTATCAGATACCCGACATCACCAAACCAGTCAGTAAGAAATAAAAAATAGGCAACAAAAAAAGTTGTATTTGAAAAAACACTCCCCAAAACATTCCCTCTTTCACCAATTTATTGACAAGAACAATCAAATCCTGGTCCGGCGTAATCCAATAAGGGGGTCCCACAGCGATCCATACCATAGTCACTGTCCCAGTCAATGAACAACAGAATGTTCCCCATTGGCTGGGAGAGTAATGCAGTGACTTGAGCTAACATCAATAGGTCAGCCCAGGTCACTGCAGGGGATGACGAGCGCTGCTGTCAGGAGGTTAGATGAGACCATTACCTGCTGTGATTATCTCCTGCACTGCTGACGTCAGCGCTGTCACTGCCTTCTATGCCCGCTGCGTTCTCAGTAGTATCGCAAAAGCCTGTGACGTCACCGCTAGTGACAGTCTCGGGCCGCGGGCATAGACGGCAGTGACAGCGGTGACGCCAGGAGGCAGGAGATCGTCACAGCAGGTAATGATCTCATCTCACCTCCTGACAGCAGCGCCCGTCATCCCTGCGGCTGCACGCACTGCAGGGTGACAAGCTGCTGACACTGCAGGCAGACACTGACACTGCTGTGCTGGCAGCCGCGGGGCTGCAGCAGGACACAGACTGCACGGGCACCTGGAGGTCACACGGAAGTGCTTCTGTGCGGCGTCCAGGGAGTGTGTTCTGTGTGTTTACTCTGCTCCGCTTCCTCTTCTGTCATAATGACATCACTTCCTGCAAAACCGCAGGCAGCGATGAACATTACTGCAGGTAAATCGCGGCTATACCGGGGGTATACCGCACATCATTTTCTACCTGCGGTATACCCCCGGTATTTCACGATTACATTACAGTGAATAGAGTGAAATACCGGGGTTATACCGCAGGTACCTGTGGAAAAGAAGTGACATGCACATTTTCTCAAGAAATTTTCTCAAGAAAATCTTCAGAAAGAATTTTCTTGAGAAAAAAATGCAGTGTGCGCACAGCTATTTTTTTCCCCATAGGTTTTGCTGGGAAATGTGTGCAGGATGATTACAAACATTTCTCAAGAAATTTCTGCAGCAAAACCGCGGGAAAAACCGGGGGTAAAAATGCCTAGTGCGCACAGGGCCTTAAACTTCTATTTTTCTTCTGTGTTCTCTAAGGCTTCTGCCACACTCACGTGAAATTCACGCACGTGCCGAGAGACACGTATTTTCCCTGCGTGTTGCGTGCAGGTAAGTACGTGTCTCTGGTACGTGCGTGACACGTGTGTTCTACGTGTGATATCCGCGATAGCACATGTAGAACCGGTAATTATTATACTCACCTGGTCCTTCCTGATGTCCGCGCTGCTGTCCGTGGTGCTGATCCTCGGTCTCCAGCCCTCCCGTCTCCCCGCTGCTGCTGCTGCCAGGCAGTGAAGTGAATATTCAATGAGAATAATGAGCGGCGGTCGGCAGCAAGAGGCAGCAGCGGCAGAGACAGGAGGGCTGGAGAAGGTGAGTTAATGTTTTGTTTTTTTTTCACTGACGTGTGTTTTCTCCGGCGCGTGTCACACGGGACCGCATCCACACTACACTCGTGTGGTACGGGTGCGGGCCGTGTGACACCCGTGCTGCCGGTGAAAAAACGGACATGTCAGCGCTTTGAAAATCGCACACACGTACAAACGCACACGGACACACGTTCCGTGTGGTTTTACGTGTGTGTGCCTGCTACCATAGGGTGGCATTGCTGTACGTGTCTCCGGTACATGTAAAAAATGCCAAACACGTACCGGAGGCACGGTTGTGTGGCGCTAGCCTAAGAAAGCAAATGTAACATCAACTGATCTTCACTGTACTATCGAGGGAATAATAGAATCCAAACTATCTATAAACAGAGAGGTGGTGAGGGAACACTTAGTTAATCTACATGAATTTAAATCTCCTGGTCCAGATGAATTACATCCTAGGGTACTCAAAGAGATAGCAGATGAAATTGCAGAAGCACCAGCCAGGATCTTGGAAAATTCCTGGAGAACAGGAGAAGTCCCAGAAGATTGGAGAAGGCAAATGCTGTCCCTGTATTCAAAACAGGAAAGAAGATGGAGCCAGGAAATGACAGGCCAGTGAGCACTACTTTTTTATACCAGGAAAGAACTTTAAACAAATTATTAAACAGCATGTATGTACATAGTTGGATAAGAATACAATAATTAACCAGAGCCAGCATGGGTTTGTAGCAAACCAGTTGTGTCAGACTAATCTGATCTCCTTCTATGATGGAATCACTGACTGGATTGATCAGGGAAATGTGGTAGATATAGTATATCTTGACTCCAGCAAAGCATTTGATAAAGTATCTCATAGTATCCTTATTGATAAAATGACCAAGTATGGGATTCACAAGGCTATGGATACATGGATTCGCAACTGGCTCAGTGATTGTTGTAACAGTTGCACATCCAATTGGAAGAGTGTTTCAAGTGGGGTACCATAAACTCTATCTTGGCCCCAGTATTGTTCAACATTTTTAGAAATTATCTAGATAAGGGAACTGTAGGTAAACTAATCAAATTTTCAGACAATGCAAAGCAAGGAGGGATAGCTAATGCTAGAGGAGACAAAAGCCTTGTGCGCACTAGGCGTTTTTGCCGCGTTTTTAGCGGCGTTTTTACCGCGTTTTTGTGCTGAAAACGCAGTGACATTGCTTCCCCAGCAATGTCTATGGGTTTTCAGAAGTGCTGTCCGCACACAGCGTTTTTTTGTAGCTGCGTTTTTGTGGTGACCACAAAAATGCAGCATGTCAATTATTTCTGCTTTTTTCACTGCGTTTTTCACCCATTGAGTTCAATGAGATGTTCAAAAACGCAATGAAAAACGTATATAGCTGCGTTTCTATGACTAAAAACGCAGCTATAAACGCAAGGGGTGGGCAGTAAAGTGACGTGTACAGGAAGAGGATTCCTTCTGTTGGTAAACACAGAAGCAGGAATCCTCCCGGTACCGTCACCGCTGCCTCCACCTCCCGTCCTGTGCATGCCAGCTCCGTGCGGCGCCATGTCTGGGCGGGAGGTGGAGGCAGCGGCGAAAACAAAAGTGAACAGTAGAAAAAAAAAAATGTCATATATACTCACCTGTCTGCAGGGTCCCAGTGCCATGCCCGCTCCTGTCCCGGTCCCGCCGCTCTGGCTGTGTGCAGTCTCCCCGGGGCACGTATGAAGCTTGCAGGACCTGGCGGTGGATCACCTGATGCAGTCACCTGACGAATCAGCTGATCGTAATTCTCGCGGTGTCGCCGGCTTTTTCGCGCCCGGCCGGCTATCAGCTGATCCTGCAGTCAGGAGACTTCATCAGCTGATTACCGGCAACTGCTGCAGCGATGGGACTGGATCAGACTCTCATCCGATCGCTGCAGGAGCTGCCGGTAATCAGCACAGACGTGAGTATTTTTTTTTTTTTTTTTTTTTTTTTTTTTGCACCGATGCATCATCTGATTGTATAATCGGCTTTTATTCAATCAGCTGATGTGTGATGTGCTTCAGCCCCTAGAACCTGACACATCATCTGATCGCTCTGCCTTCCAGCAAACCGATCAGATGATATTGGATCCGGATTGGACGGCGCGGGACCCTGACCCAGGATTACTGCAGATGGGGGTTCTTTATTTCAATAAAGATGGAGTCACTAATTGTGTTGTGTTTTATTTCTAATAAAAATATTTTTCTGTGTGTTGTGGTTTTTTTTTATCATTACTAGAAATTCATGGTGGCCATGTCTAATATTGGCGTGACACCATGAATTTCGGGCTTAGGGCCAGCTGATAATATACAGCTAGCCCTAACTCCATTATTACCCAGCGAGCCACCCGGCATCAGGGCAGCTGGAAGAGTTGGATACAGCGCCAGAAGATGGCGCTTCTATGAAAGCGCCATTTTCTGGGGTGGCTGCGGGACTGCAATTCACAGCGGGGGTGCCCAGAAAGCATGGGCACCCTGCACTGTGGATTCCAATCCCCAGCTGCCTAGTTGTACCCGGCTGGACTCAAAAATTGGGCGAAGCCCACATCATTTTTTTTTTATTATTTCATGAAATTCATGAAATAATTAAAAAAAAAGGGCTTCCCTATATTTTTGGTTCCCGGCCGGGTACAAATAGGCAGCTGGGGTTGGGGGCAGCCTGTACCCGGCTAGCATACAAAAATATGGCGAAGCCCACGTCATTTTTTTGGGGGGCTAAAAACTCCTGCATACAGTCCTGGATGGAGGATGCTGAGCCTTGTAGTTCTGCAGCTGCTGTCTGCTTGTCTGCTCTCCTGCATACACTAGTTCTGCAGCTGTCTGCTCTCCTGCATACAATGAACATTTTGAAGAAGGAAATGACATCAGACATTTTTTTTTTTCATCAACAATCTTTAATGGCATTATGCACTAATTAAAAACGCAGTGAGCAAAAACGCAGCAAAAAACGCACCAAATCGCGGTAAAAACGCATGCGTTTTTATCGTGTTTTTTTTAGCCGCGGGTGCGTTTTTTGAGATAAAAACGCACATAAAAACGCAGCGTGAAAAAAACGCCTAGTGCGCACATACCCAAAGAAAGGATTCAGAAGGATCTAGATAAGCTCAGGAAGCGACTAATAGAATGGTATTTCACAGTGAGAATATTAAAATTCTACATCTGGGCAAAAATAATGAAAATGACATCTACAGAAAGGAAGGAATAGAACTTAGCAACAGTATGTGTGAAAAAGACTTGGGTATACTAATAGATCACAGACTTTACATGAGTCAAAAGTGTGATGCACCAGCAACCAAGGCAAACAAAGTTCTGGGATGTATTAACAGTAGCCTTCAGCCTAGATTACATGACGTATTCCCCCTCTTCTATTCAGGCAGACCTCATCTAGAATACAGTGTCTAGTTCTGGGCACCACATTTTAAAGAAGACATTAGAAAACTGGAGCAAATTCAAAGCAGAGCTACCAGGTGAGCAGGCTGCAAACTATGTTCTACTAGGAACGGTTAAAGGATCTGGGAATGTTTATCTTGCAAAAAAAGAAGGCTAAAAGGAGACTAATAGCTGTCTAGAAATATCTGAAGGGATGTCAGAGTGTAGAGGGATCATCCTTAAGGCCGCTTTACACGCTACGACATCGCTAGCAATTGCTAGCGATGTCGAGCACGATAGCACCCGCCCCTATCGTTGTAACGATATGTGGTGATCGCTGCCATAGCGAACATTATCGCTACGGCAGCGTCACACGCACATACTTGTGCAGCGACGTCGCTGTGACCACCGAACCGCCTCCATTCTAAGGGGGCGGTTTGTTCAGCATCACAGCGATGTCACAGCAGCTTCACTGAACCGCCGCCCAATGGAAAAGGAGGAGAGGAGATGAACGGCCGGAACATGCCGCCCACCTCCTTCCTTCCTCCTTTTCCGGTGGACGCAGGTAAGGAGATGTTTGTCGTTCCAGCGGCGTCACACATAGCGATGTGTGCTGCCGCAGGAACGACAAACAACATCGTTACTGCAGCAGCAACGATATTTGGGAAGAGGGAGGCATGTCACCGATGAGCGATTTTGAACGTTTTTGCGACAATTCAAAATCGCTCATAGATGTCACACGCAACGACATTGCTAAAGCGGCCGGATGTGCGTCACAAAATCCGTGACTCCAATGAAATCGCTATAGCGATCTCGTAGCGTGTAAAGCCACCTTTAGTCTCATTTGCACATGGAAATACAAGATGCAATGGAATGAAACTGAAAGAGAAAAGATACAGATTATATTAGAAAAAACTTTTTGACAGTGAGGATGATTAATGAGTCGAACTGGCATGAGATTTGGTGACTTCTTCTGCTGTAAGCAGGGGGTTGGATACAATGACCCTTGAGATCCCTTCCAACTCTACCATTCTATGCTATAATCTTATCCAAGTATCCCTGCTTTTGTACTGTGTAGTGGCCATGTCTGACCGCACAAGGGCGTGGTCTAATCAATCATACTACAACTCTTGGGCCCGGGAGGAAGCAAAGGAAGGTAAACAGACATTGTATCATTCTTTCTTTGAGGTAAAACATTGTTTTTAAAACAGACAGGGAAATCTTTTACCTCACAAAAAGAATCAGCTGTGATCCTGTGCTGTAATGTATGTATACTCTTTTTCTTCCTCCCTGGCCCAGGAGATGTGATATGATCAGACCATGTCCCTGTACTGTCAGAAACATCCATTTCACAGTACATAGCAGGGACACTCAGCACAGGAATATTTTTTGTAAACACTTCTAATTGTAGAAATTATTATTATTCCAAGATTTATTAATTCAAATCAACTTTAAAATGAACTTTGTTCATGTGGAAACCCCTTTGCTTGTTCACACTTGGTAGAATAATTGTGGATGTATTGTCTGAATTTCTGAACGGAATACACAAGTAGCAAAGTGCAAAGGATTTCAGCATATCTCATCCGCACACTACAGGAATTTTCTGTGCAGAAGCTGACATGGAAATTTAAAATATATAGCATGAAAATGCTGGATCCTTTTAAATCCCTAAAAGAAAAACTAAAGTTTTGATAAAAAAGGCATTATACCCACTCCTCTTCCTTGACTCATACTGTGCAGCTGTCTGTATACCCAATCTCAGAGGATAACAAAAAAAGAGACAGCTGCACTCTGAAATGCTAAAGCTTGCAAAAAATGAATGTAAGAATATAGACATACATAACTGCTTTAGGAAATCTAGGAAAAATTTAGATATTTAGCATACAAAAATGGCCATTCCTATATTTGCCCAGTAACCACGTCAAGGCATATCTCGTATACTGGGAACCTACACTGAACTGAAGTCTCTCTCTGAGTTACAAGCCTCCATGTGTATGGGCAAGTAGGAACCTGCGATTAGAGAATAAAATCACCTATGGCTAATTGGGAGGGGTGCACAGTCAGTATAAAAGATATGCCTTGACGTAGCAGATATAGAAAAGGCCATTTTTGCATGCTAAATATCTCAATTTTTCCTAGATTTCCTAAATCAGTAATGCATGTCTATATTCTTAAATTCATTTTTTGCAAGCTCTTACATTTCAGAGTGCAATTGTCTCTTTTTTTTATATTATATGTCATGTTCAGTTTTGCACCTGTTCAGATGCATTTTGGGAGTGCTGTCAGTCTTTCTGTCCAATCTCAGAGGATGGCATATTGCTCCAGAAAGTCACATGGAAGGAGATGTCCAGGTTATAAGAAAGAACAATGCACAAGAACAGACAATGGAGTCGCGGAAGTTACAAGGGATTTATTTTTTATTACATGCTGCTGTTTTCCACAGGGGAATCAGTGCTAAATCCACACTGAAATGTGCAAATTTGGTATGGATTTGCTGCTGTACATTTCTCTGCATATTCTTGTAGATTTGCTGTGGAAATTTTTTTCCACAAATCTGCTAATATGGGAAACTAACCTTTGGCTACTTTCCCACGACAAGAATTTGGTGAGTTAGGTCTAAGGCTATGTGCGCACTAGACCGTTTTTCCCCGCGGATTTACCCGCGGATTTGCCCCGGAAATTTCTTGAGAAATGTCTGCAATCTTTGTGCAGACATTTCCCATGAAATTCAATGAGAAAAAAAAATAGCTGTGCGCACTGTGCGGATTTTTCTCAAGAAAATTTCTTGAGAAAATTTTCTCGAGAAACTTTCTTGAGAAAATGTGCATGTCCATTAATTTCCGCAGGTACCTGCGGTATTCCGGGGGTATTCCGCAGGTAGCAATGATGTGCGGTATACCACCGGAATAGCCGCGATTTACCTGCGGTAATGCCCATCGCTGCCTGCGGTTTTGCAGGAAGCGATGTAATTATGCCAGGAAGAGGAGCAGAGGAAACACACGTCACACTCCCTGGACGCCGCACAGAAGCACTTCCGTGCGACCTCCAGGTGTCTGTGCAGTGTGTGTCCTGCTCCGGCCTAGCGGCTGCCTGCACTGCAGGGTGTCAGTGTCTGCCCGCAGTGTCAGCAGCCTGTCACGCTGCAGCGCAGGCAGACACGGACATCCTGCAGTGCTGGCAGCCGCGGGGATGACGATCGCTGCTGTCAGGAGGTGAGATCATTACCTGCTGTGACGATCTCCTGCCTCCTGACGTCAGCGCTGTCACTGCTGTCTAGGGCCGACTCGCGAGCGGCCCGAGACTGTCACTAGCGGTGACGTCACGGGCTCTCGCGATAAGTCAGTGACAGCGCTGACGTCAGCAGTACAGGAGATGATCACAGCAGGTAATGATCTCATCTATGCTCCTGATGGCAGCGCTCGTCATCCCCTGCAGTGACCTGAGCTGACCTATTGATGTTAGCTCAGGTCACTGCATTGCTCTCCCAGCCAATGGGGAACATTCTGTTTTTCATTGACTGGGACAGCGACTATGGTATGGATCGCCGTGCCCCCCCCCCCCCTTATTGGATTACGCCGGACGTGGAATTGATTGTGCTCTTTTCAATAAATTGGTTAAAGAGGGAATGTTTTGGGGAGTGTTTTTTCAAATAAAACTTTTTTTGTTGTCTATTTTTTAATTATTACTGACTGGGTTGGTGATGTCGGGTATCTGATAGACGCCTGACCTCACCAACCCCAGGGCTTGATGCCAGGTGACATTACACATCTGGCATCAACCCCATATATTACCCCGTTTGCCAACGCACCAGGGCGCGGGATGAGCTGGGGCAAAGCGCCAGGATTGGCACGTCTAATGGATGCGCCACTTCTGGGGCGGCTGCGGCCTGCTATTTTTAGGCTGGGGAGTGTCCAATAACAGTGGACCTCCCTAGTCTGAGAATATCAGACCCCAGCTGTCCGCTTTACCTTGGCTGGTGATCCAATATGGGGGGGACCCCACGTTTTTTGTTTTAAATTATTTATATAATTTAAAATAACAGCGTGGGGTGCCCACTGTTTTGGATTATCAGCCAAGGTGAAGCTGCCAGCGGTGGTCTGCAGGCTGCAGCCGTCTGCTTTACCCTAGCTGGCTACAAAAAATGGGGGGACCTCACGTCATTTTTTTTTAATTATTTATTTATTTTATGGCTAAATACAAGGCTAAGCACCCTTTAGGCTACTTTCACACATCCGGCTTGAGCTCTGCGGCTCAATCCGGCTGTGCAAGCTATGCAACGGATGCGGTGAAAACACCGCATCCTTTGCATAGGTTTTTCCTTTGCGGCCAGTCCGGTTTTTGCCGCTTGCGGCATGCTACTGAGCATGCGCAGTGGCAAAAACCGCATGCGGCGGCCGGATGCGGTTATTGCCGCATCGCGCCGCATCCGGCCGCCATAGGCATGTATTGAAAAATGTGCCGCATCGGCCGAATGCGGCGCGATGCGGTTTTTTTTTGCCGCACGAAAAAACGTGCCAGGCAACGTTCCATCCGGCCGCCGCATCGGCTACATCTGCCGCATGCGGCAAAAAACGGACGGAACGCAAGGCCATGCGGCACAATGCGGCACTAATTAAAGTCTATGCAGGAAAATCGCAACCGGCAGCAAAAAAAAACGGTTGCGATTTTCATGCAAAGTGCCGGATTGTGCCGCATAGCAAAAACCGGAGGTGTGAAAGTAGCCTAAGTGCCACATGAAAGTCACTAAAGGGTGCCAGCTTAGAAAATGCAGGGAGGTGGAACATTATATAGGTTTTTCTCATCTATCTATCCCTCTATCTATCTATCTATCTATCTATCCCTCTATCTATCTATCTATCCCTCTATCTATCTATCTATCTATCTATCCATCTATCCCTCTATCTATCTATCTATCTATCTATCTATCTATCCCTCTATCTATCTATCTATTCATCTATCTATCCCTCTATCTATCTATCTATTCATCTATCCATCTTTCCCTCTATCCATTATCTGTCTATCGATTATCTTTATTATTTATTGCAGGGACAAACCTGCGGTAAATCCGCGGTAAATCCGGGGCAAATTCGCGGCAAATTCGCTGCAAATCCGCGGCAAATCCGCGGCAAAAACGCATGCGGATTTGGTGCGGATTTTTTCCGCAGGTCCGGAAATCTTTCACTGGCAGAAGTTTCTCAAGAAATTTTCGTGAGAAACTTCACATTTCTAGTGCGCACATAGCCTAAGCCACACGGCGAGAAAATCGGTGCGAGTGGAGTGCGATAAAACATCGCATTCCACTCGGACAAATTCTAGCCTGTGTGTCAGCACACATGAGCGATTATTTTCTCAGCCCTAATCAGACCTAGAAAACAAACGCAGCATGCTGCGACTGTAATGCGAGATTAATTTCTCTCGCACCCATTCAAGTGAATGGGGCGAGAGAAAAATCACACTGCACTCGCGGTACACCGGTGTACCACGAGTGTAGGGCGAGAATCCCAATAGCCGGCTACAGAGGAGAGATGTAGATAAATCCCTCCCTCTCCTCCTCCGTGCCAGCCCGCCCCCTCCTCAGAGACGGCCCGTCCCCCGCAGCTGAGGTCCGCTCGCACGGTCGGACCGCAGTCACAGGGATACTAGCATGACACTCGGCTCCTGCTGTGCTGCCAGCGCGATTCGAGTCTCATGCGAGCATCGCACTAGTGCCCCGTGTGGCCCCGGCCTTATAGACAGACCTATTTCATTAATGAAATTACTATTTTTTTCATGCAGTTTTAGCTCGTTTTTTGACTCTGCAACATTTGTCTTTTTTTGGTGTTATGCTTTAAAAAAAAGCTTATTTTTGATATTTCCTGGTATTTGGCTGAAAAGCCTGCCGCGCATAGGGTTATTCATTATTGCAGTTGTGCCTTTTTCTGGTCTAGTGTTTTTCATTTGCATCTTATTCCTTTAATTTGTGTCCTTTTCAATGTCTTTTCCATATGTGCTTGCCTTATCTCCACCATTGTGAGAGGAGTTTAGGTTTTTAATATGTCTTTAGTTAATTTATTACCTCCATTCTAGATCCCTTCACACATCAGTGCTTCTGGTACGCATGTTGCAGTTTTTATACGCACTGGAATCACGGACATATGCAGACCCATTAAAATCAACGGGTCTGCGCACATATTAGTGATTCCTCACTGATCATGGTCCTGTGCGGCGTACACGCGTGTCTGTGTGTTCCGCACGGAGACAAATACGTTTTTTTCTGGCATCACTGATGTCCCACGGACCACACTATGGTGTGATCCATGATAAACGTACCAGAAAAATCACATACATTTAAAATAAAAAGCTTTATTACCCATGTATAGTGATGCTGTATTCAGCCACTGCTGTCTCTGCTTTCAGGCCGGCTAATTCTGCTCATACATATGCATAGCCGACCCGGAAGTAGCTGCAGAGGGGAGACAGCGGCGGCCAGAGACAGCATCGTGGGAGATAGCAGCACTATGGAGAGCAGTGGTGTGGACTGGGGAGTATAAGTGCCTGATTTCCATGTATTATCATGGATAGAACTCTGAGATCACACGTGTGCCAAAATCATGGTTCACGGAGGGACATACACACCTTTAACACGTCAGTGAAAAACGTGTGTGTTTTTCACTCACTTGTGAAAGAGGCCTTAAATAGTGATAAAATTTGGTGCAAACATACTCCATTCCTTCTCACCTGGAGCGATTTTATGTAAGACTATTATTTGGCGCAAACTGTGGCATTTTGCAAGTGTGTGGCTTTTGAAGCTAAAAGCTCCCAAAACAGGTCTACTCATCAAGCACATGCTTCATTTTGAAGAATTTGGCACAAGAAACTGCAACAAATACCACAAGAAATAAAAGAAAAGTAACCTAAAAAACATGCAACTGATGAATAGGGGTCAGTTTAAAAAAAGTCCTTTACTTTTAATGGTACGCATGCTAAAATTCAGTCTGTAATATTCTAAATAACTCCCAAAAATGGGAAAACACATTCTACATACATCCAACTCCCGGACAAGTGGCCATGTTATATAACTGTGGCGTTCTGTGTATTTTCACTAATTCTTTTTCTGTGCCATGTGCACATACTCAGTATTTGAGAGTTTTTACCTTAGTATTTAATGATTTTTTACCTCAGTATTTTGTGAGTTTTTACCTCAGTATTTGATGAGTTTTTACCTCTGTATTTGATGAGTTTTTACCTCAGTATTTGATGAGTTTTTACCTCAGTATTTGATGAGTTTTTACCTCAGTATTTGATGAGCTTATACCTCACTATTTGATGAGTTTTTACCTCAGTATTTTGTGAGTTTTTACCTCAGTATTTGATGAGTTTTTACCTCAGTATTTGATGAGTTTTTACCTCAGTATTCGATGAGGTTTTTATCTCAGTATTTTGTGAGTTTTTACCTCAGTATTTGATGAATTTTTACCTCAGTATGTGATGAGTTTTTTTACCTCAGTGTTTGATGGTTTTTACCTCACTATTTGATGAGCTTTTACCTCAGTATTTGGGTTTTTTTACCTCAGACCTTGGTGAGTTTTTACCTCAGTATTTGGTGAGTTTTTTTACCTCATAATTTGGGAGTTTCTACCTCAGCATTTGGGAGTTTTTACCTCAGTATTTGATGAGCTGTTGGGTTCTTTTCCACTTGCGTACCACTTCCGATGCGAGAGCATCAGAAGCGATATGCTAATGACCCTCTGCTCCGAGTGTCAGCCGAGGGTCATGTGACTGTGAGAAGATTTAGGGAACACTTTCTTCCCATCTCCTCCGCTGGCTGTCTCTGCGTGCACTACACTGCAGTCGCATAATATGCAAGTGCAGTGCGATGTTTCACATGCTCCCATAGGCTTGTATGGGGATGTGTGAGATGTGACTCGCTGTGATTGCTGTGATTGCTGTGATTGCACTGAGAGCACGATTTGTGTCGAGAAATAACAAGAAAGAGGAAACTGCCTCATTGATTAACACTGGTGCGAGTTCAATTCGATTTTTTATCAGTATTTTTACCTCAGTATTTAGTGAGTTTTTACCTCAGTATTTTGTAAGACAAAACCAGAAGTGGAACAATCAGAGGAAAAGTATAAGGCCATGTGCACACGTTGAGTATTTGGTGATTTTTTACCTCAGTATTAGTAAGACAAAACTAGGAGTAGATGGAAAATGCAGAAGTGATGCCGTGTTTCTATTTTCCTCTAAGGCTGGAAACACATCTATGCGAGTAAAATCGGTCCGAGTTGGCTGACAAAAACTCGGCTGATTTTAGTTCACGTTAGGTCCGAGTGCAACGCAAGTGCGATGCTTTTTCTGAATAAATTAATGATTTTACTAGCGTGTGTAATGCGTATTTTTTACTATGTCATCTGCCATTCAGCTCTGCTACATGGCCGCTGACAGCAGACACAGACAGCCATGTAGCAGAGCTGAATGGCAGATGACAGCAGACACAGACAGAGCCGCACGATCAGAATGAACTCGGGATAACTTCACCCGACTTCATTGTCATGCTGCGGCTCTGTCTGTGCCGCGTCCTGATTAGCGGTCACCAGTGAAGGACTCACCGGTGTCCGCTAATCCCCTGAGTGACTGAAGTTAGCAGCCCTCTCTCATACTCACTGATCCCCGGCACGGCGCTGCACGGCATTCACACTGCTGCGGCGGCTTTTACTATTTTTTACTATCATTAAACAATCTCGTATTGCAGTGAAATAAATAATTAAATAATTAAAAAAAACGGCGTGCGGTCCCCCCCCAATTTTAATACCAGCCAGATAAAGCCATACGGCTGAAGGTTGGTATTCTCAGGATGGGGAGCTCCACGTTATGGGGAGCCCCCCAGCCTAACAATATCAGCCAGCAGCCGCCCAGAATTGCCGCATACATTAGATGCGACAGTTCTGGGACTGTACCCGGCTCTTCCCGATTTGCCCTTGTGCGTTGGCAAATCGGGGTAATAAGGAGTTAATGGCAGCCCATAGCTGCCACTAAATCCTAGATTAATCATGTCAGGCGTCTCCACGAGATACCTTCCATGATTAATCTGTAAGTTACAGTAAATAAACACACACACACACCTGAAAAATCCTTTATTAGAAATGAAAAACACTAACAAATTCCCTGGTTCACCACTTTAATAAGCCCCAAAAAGTCCTCCATGTCCGGCGTAATCCAGGATGGTCCAGCGTCGCTTCCAGCTCTGCTGCATGGAAGTGACCGGAGCTGCAGAAAACACAGCCGCTCCTGTCAGCTCCACGCAGCAACTGAGGTGAGTATCGCGATCAGCTGAGCTGTCACTGAGGTTACTCGCTGTCACTGTTGGAGGATCCAGCGGTGGCCGCGGGTAACCTCAGTGACAGCTCAGCTGATCGCGATACTCACCTCAGTTGCTGCATGGAGCTGACAGGAGCGGCGGTGTTTTCTGCAGCTCCTGCCACCTTCATGCAGCAGAGCTGGAAGCGACGCTGGACCATCCTGGATTACGCCGGATATGGAGGGCTTTTTGGGGCTTATTAAAATGTTGAACCAGGGAATTTGTTAGTGTTTTTTATTTCTAATAAAGGATTTTTTTGGATGTGTGTGTTTATTTTCTGTAACTTAAAGATTAATCATGGAAGGTATCTCATAGACGCCTGACATGATTAATCTAAGACTTATTGTCAGCTATGGGCTGCCATTAACTCGTTATTACCCCGATTTGCCAACGCACCAGGGCAAATCGGGAAGAGCCGGGTACAGTCCCAGAACTGTCGCATCTAATGTATGCGGCAATTCTGGGTGGCTGCTGACTGATATTGTTAGGCTGGGGGGCTCCCCATAACGTGGAGCTCCCCATCCTGAGAATACCAGCCTTCAGCCGTATGGCTTTATCTGGCTGGTATTAAAATTGGGGGGGACCGCACGCCGGTTTTTTTAATTATTTAATTATTTATTTCACTGCACAGTATAGACCCGCCCACCGGCTGCTGTGATTGGGTGCAGTGAGACACCTGTCACTCAGCGTGGGGGCGTGTCTCACTGCAACCAATCATAGGCGCCTGTGGGCGGGTAAAGTAGGGAATACGAGATTGTTTAATGAGCGGCCGGCTTTTTCAAAATAGTAAAATCCGCCGCAGCAGTGTGAATGCCGTGCAGCGCCGCGCCGGAGATCGGGGAACGGTGAGTATGAGAGAAGAGGGGAAAATGACCGACAGACTGTGAGAGAGGGACAGAGATAGTGACGGACCGACAGAGAGAGAATAGAGACTGAGAGGGAGAGACTGACTGACAGAGAATAGTGATTGACAGACATTGGGAGACATCGCTCGTTTCCAGTGTTTTAGGAAACATGTGAGAAATGTATTTAGAAAATCGGATGTCACTAGGATGGTGTGAGTGCCGTCCCGTGACATCCGATTTTTTACACGCTCCCATAGACTTGCATTGGAGAGACTCGCAGTAGAAACTCGCGAAAAAGCAGCATGCTGCGATTTTTTTCTCGGTCCGATTTGGACTGAGAAAAAAATCGCAAATGCGAGCTGAATCATTCACTAACGTGTCCGATTCCAATGCGAGATTTTCTCGCATTGCTCTACTGCGAGAAACTCACAAGTGAGAAGCAGCCCTAACTGTTTCACTCCTGGTTTTGGCTTACAAATTCTGAGGTAAAAAAAAACTCACCAAATGCTCAAGGTGTGCATGTGGCCTAAGGCTATGTGCGCACGTTGCGTAATTACATGCAGTTACGCTGCGCTTTGTAGCACAGTGTAACTGTATGCGTCCTGCATCCCCTGCATAATGAAGATTATGCAGGAGCTGTGCGCACTTGGCGTATTAGAGCGCAGCGCTTCGGCTGCTGCCCGAAGCGTGCGTTCTAAGAAGTGACATGTCACTTCTTCCATGCGCTTTGCCTGCGGCCCCTGCTCTGTCTATGGCAGGAGCTGCAGGCAGAGCGCATGGAATCGGCTTTTTTTTTTTTTCACTACGGACATTTTCTGCAGCGATTTGAAGCGCACGTGTGCTCTTCAGATCGCTGCAGAAATTTCTGCAGTGACTGTACGCAACGTGCACACATAGCCTAGTGTGAACAAGCTGATGAAAATTTTAGCAACCACCAGGACCCCTATGTCATTCAGATCCTTTTTTCTTTCAGTGGCCATAAAACAAAATCTTCTATAGAAGTTAATACAGAACAACTGATTAGTTAGAAGTGTTGTATCCCAAGCTTACATAGGGATTCAGGAAACTTGCGTTTGAACCAACATTGAAAAGGAATGTCAGCAGATTTTTGATACCTCATCTGAGAGCAGCATAACATAGAGACAGAGACCCGGAATCCAGCAATGTTTAACTTAGATTACTGGCTGCAGCCAAGCTGACACAATCAGAATTTTTAGATTTAGCCATGTAGCAGAGCTGACTGAGCTTCCCCCGCCCACACCAGGCTCTCAATATAGAGATTGTACATTGACAGTGAGATGTCAATCAGAGGAGGAGGTGTGCCGGACTGCCCTGCGCTTGACATTATAGTCCAAGCAATGATTAGGGTTCTGCTGCTTAAACAAACATAACAAATAAACAACAGATGGGACTGTGACAAAAAAGGCATCCCTGAATTTTCTGTGTTAACCCTTACAAAATGCTTGCTTTAGCTTACATAGCAAAAACCTGCTGACAGATTCCCTTTAATAGGGATTAAATTGGGACCCAAAAGAGCCGACTGATAAATACGAATTGGATATGGTCAGATGACGGACTACATTAGCTATCCTGCCACATGTCACAACACAAACATTATCTTGGAGGTAATGAATGAAATCCACAATGTGTAGGACACAGAAATATTCTATAGACGTATTGCGGATGGCAGGCCTCCTCAGGGATAGAGCACAGTCCTGACCATTCTGCATACATGTGATGGGAGCCGGTGGTTTACATAATGCTCCATTGCATAATCAGCCAGGGCACAGAGTGCATTTTTAATGACTGTACAAGGCAGATTATACTGCTCACTCACTGTCACAGGCTGTGGGCACTGGGGAATTTATATGATAAGATGGGAACAAGGCCATACAACGAGGTGGGAAAAGTGATTATTTGGAGTTACCGCAGAGCAAACATTATCTAAAGCTGCACATAGACCCATGGTCAGGCCACCCATATATATCCACTGCACACACCGCGTGTCTGGACCAGATTTCTACCCGAAAACGTTTTCCTTCAAGAGTGCAAGAAATACAAAAGGATAACAGGGAGCAGCGTTAATTAGTGGCGTAACATGCGGCTTATAGGCCCCAATGCAAAATCTCCAACAGGGCACACAACTATCATAGGTCTTTAAGGTGTTCTCATAGTCTCCAGGGCCCTGCACCCACTACAGGTACACCAGGGCTCATAGTCTGACAGCAGAATACAGGCCCCCTGTTAGGACAGCACCCCAGAGCAGAAGACACACTGTGATATGACTGCACGTCGGCCACATAGGGTATAACAGCTGTAGGGCATTAGGTAGGTCTAATTCTGCCCATAAAACAGGGAGATTCTAGAAAAGAAATATGTCTGGAAATTGATTTACCTGCAATTACCTAAAATACAAAACTAAAGTATGAGTACAGAACTGCAGAAAACAAGAGACATTGTGATGATAATCTCTGGAGAGCGCTGCGGAACATGATGGCACTATATAAGCAATGCAGAAGAGAAAAAGAAGTGGATACTGTTGGCCCTTCCCAGTTGTGATCAGCCAAGAATGAGCAATCATTGCTGGTCACAAGCAGGTGATGGTGGTCACGTCAAGTAGTATGGCACAATGGAGGGGGCTATATACAGTGCTAGCCCTATATACACTGCTCTCCTATATGCAGTGCTAGCCCTATATACACTGCTCTCCCTGTATACAGTTAACAGAGAACAATAGGATGAGGGTTTTCAAGCCGCGCCAATGACAACCAACATTAAGCTGTTAGATCAATGTTGTCTTTTATTCCAATTACAGGTCTACGCGTTTCGGAAGGCACCCCTTCCTTCTTCAGGACCTGGTCCTGAAGAAGGAAGGGGTGCCTTCCGAAACGCGTAGACCTGTAATTGGAATAAAAGACAACATTGATCTAACAGCTTAATGTTGGTTGTCATTGGCGCGGCTTGAAAACCCTCATCCTATTGTTCTCTGTTATCTGCCAAACCGAGGGACCGCTGCTGTGACTCTGGATTATCTACACACATGCTGATATAGGAGTTGTGACTTTCACAACCCCTATAGGTGAGTAAGATCTCCCCTTTCATTTCTCCCAATGTTATTTGGGTAAGACCCTATTGCGCTTCTTTCCTCCACAGTTTTTTTTATCTTGTCTCCCTGTATACAGTGTCAGCCCTATATACAGTGCTCCCCTATATACAGTGCTCCCCTATATACAGTGTTATCCCTATATACAGTGTTTACAGTCTCAGCCCTCTATACAGCGCCAGCCCTATATACAGTGCCAGACCTATATACAGTGCTCCCCTATATACAGTGCTCCCCTATATACAGTGTTATCCCTATATACAGTGTTTACAGTCTCAGCCCTCTATACAGCGCCAGCCCTATATACAGTGCCAGACCTATATACAGTGCTCCCCTATATACAGTGCTCCCCTATATACAGTGTTATCCCTATATACAGTGTTTACAGTCTCAGCCCTCTATACAGCGCCAGCCCTATATACAGTGCCAGACCTATATACAGTGCTTACACAGTGTCAGACCTATATACAGTGTTCACCCCATATACAGTGTCAGCCCAATATGCAGTGTCAGACCTATATACAGTGTCAGACCTATATACAGAGTTAGCCCTATATAAAGTCCTTATAGTGTCAGCCTATATACAGTGCCAGCCCTATATACAGTGTTAGCCCTATATACAGTGCTTACAGTCTCAGCCCTCTATACAGCGCCAGCCCTATATACAGTGTCACACCTATATACAGTGCTTACACAGTGTCAGACCTATATACAGTGTTCACCCCATATACAGTGTCAGTCCAATATGCAGTGTCAGCCCTATATACAGTGTCAGACCTATATACAGAGTTAGCCCTATATAAAGTCCTTATAGTGTCAGCCTATATACAGTGTCAGCCCTATATACAGTGTTAGCCCTATATACAGTGCTTACAGTCTCAGCCCTCTATACAGCGCCAGCCCTATATACAGTGTCAGACCTATATACAGTGCTTACACAGTGTCAGACCTATATACAGTGTTCACCCCATATACAGTGTTCACCTCATATACAGTGTCAGTCCAATATGCAGTGTCAGCCCTATATACAGTGTCAGACCTATATAAAGTCCTTATAGTGTCAGCCTATATACAGTGCCAGGCCTATATACAGTGTTAGCCCTATATACAGTGCTTACAGTCTCAGCCCTCTATACAGCGCCAGCCCTATATACAGTGTCAGACCTATATACAGTGCTTACACAGTGTCAGACCTATATACAGTGTTCACCCCATATACAGTGTCAACCAATATGCAGTGTCAGCCGGGCCCTATATACAGTGCTCCCCTATATACAGTGTTAGCTCTATATACAGTGCTTACAGTCTCAGCCCTCTATACAGCACCAGACCTATATACAGTGCTTACACAGTGTCAGACCTAGATACAGTGTTCACCCCATATACAGTGTCAGCTCAATATGCAGTGTCAGCCCTATATAGTGTCAGACCTATATACAGAGTTAGCCCTATATAAAGTCCTTATAGTGTCAGCCTATATACAGTACCAGCCCTATATATAGTGTTAGCCCTATATACAGTGCCAGACCTATATACAGTGCTTAGTGTCAGACCTATATACAGTGCTCACCCTATATACAGTGCTTAGTGTCAGACCTTTATACAGTGTTCATTCTGTATACAGTGCCAGCCCTATATACAGTGTTAAATAAATACAGTGTCAGGCTTATATACAGTCCTAGACCAATATACAGTGCTCATCCTATATACAGTGTGAGCCCTATATACACTGCTAGAGCTACTTAATATACAGTACTAGCCCTATATACAGCCCTATACACACTGCTAGCCCTATATACAGTGCTGGCCCTATATACAGTGTCATACTTATATACAATGCCACTCCTATATACAGTGCTCACCCTATATACAGTGCCAGCCCTATGTACAGTGTCACATATATACAATGCCAGCTCTATATACAGTGGTTACCTATATATAGTGCTCACCCTATATACAATGTCAGCCCTATATAGAGTGCTAGCCTTATATACATTGTCAGACTTATATACAATGCCAGCTCAATATACAATGCCAGCCCTATATACAGTTCTCACCCTACCTACAGTGCTCACCCTATATACAGTGCTCATTCTATATAGTGACAGCCCTATATACAGTGGCAACACTACATACAGTGCTCATCCTATGCTCACCCTACTGTATATACACTGCTCACCCAATGATCAGCTGATCTATGTGGCAAGTGCACCTAATGGAAGTGGCCTGTGATGCATGTAACTGGCAATCACTAGGGGGCTATGGCAGATGACCTCATCTCACAGCATCACGCTGACCTCCATCACTGACACTACACATCCCTAGGGGTGCAGACACATATAGAGTATATATATATATATATATATATATATATATATATATATCACACACATATTTATAGGAATAAATAGTATGGATGATGAGAATATTCTAATGCTAACAAATAATAATACTATGGATGATGATGATGATGATATGATAGTTGTTAATGATAATGATGTCAGCAATATTAAGATGATATAAATATGGATGATGATGATAATGACGTTGAATAAGTTGATAATAATTATGGATGATGATAATGTCAGTAATAATGATATGATAATTATGGATGAT
Organism: Anomaloglossus baeobatrachus; assembly: GCF_048569485.1. Classification (NCBI taxonomy): domain Eukaryota; kingdom Metazoa; phylum Chordata; class Amphibia; order Anura; family Aromobatidae; genus Anomaloglossus; species Anomaloglossus baeobatrachus. The sequence continues at coordinate 288,739,396 of NC_134358.1, forward strand.
GATGATGTCAGTAATAATATGATAATTATGGATGATGATGTCAGTAATAATATGATAATTATGGATGATGATGTCAGTAATAATAAGATGATAATACTGATGATAATGTGATGATAATGATAATGTGAATAAGGTGATGATAATGATGGAGGATGATGATATCAGTAATAAGGTGATAATGATGGAGGATGATGATATCAGTAATCAGGTGATGATAATGATGGAGGATGATGATATCAGTAATAAGGTGATGATTATGGAGGATGATGATGTCAGTAATACGATGATGATACTACGGGTGATGATGATGTGATAAGCTGATGCTGATGGCAGCCTACCTGCTCCCCGAAGTCGATGGCGATGTTGGTGATCCCCAGAGGGACCAAGAAGCGGATGAGCGGCCAGTACGGAGTGAGCGCCGGGAATTTCACCATAGTCTCTGTGCTATAGGTCCGGGCAGCGCAGACTCAGCCGGTGACCGAGCCCAGAGCAGCAGATAACGGTCCGCATGTGGATGTCTAGCAAGTGCCACAGATCAGGACCATCCCTGCCCTCCCACACAGCAGCGCTCTGCAGCCAGGAGGAGGAGGCACGTTACAAATATCTGCAGCCAGATCTGCCATCACCAGACAATGGACGAGAGGAGAAGGCAGCGGCGGCTGCAGACGGTGCGCACGATGGCGGTGTGCAGTGGGTGCTATCAGGTTACTGCTCATGTGAGCGGCTCCTCTCCTCCCCCCGTTATCACAGCGTGACACTGATAAACGGGGAGGACTTGTCTGCTCAGGGGGACACCGTGCGGCCACAGTGTGTACAGCATGAGCGCCGGCTCCCACAGCACAGACCTAGCGGCGGGGTGTAGGAGCGCCCCCTGCTGGAGGTTGCGAGAAATTGCTGCTTGGTTGCCTAGCGAATAGTAATAAATGCACAAGACCTGAGACTGGACATTGTGTGGGACTGAGGGGAAACGGATCCGAACTGCAGCGCTCTCCTCTGAAGTCTCCCTGCCGGCTGTGTTTGCCGCCCTCGGTAATGGCAGCTGGCAATTCTGTGCAGGGTGCGCGCTGACCCCGGAGGCAGAGATGCAAATGCCCCCTCCCCCAGGACTGCTCCTTCAGCGGCAGCTTCAGGCTGCCCGACTTCTGCCAACAGTGTACCATATGTATGTGTACACAGTGCGGCCGGCCCAGTGCCTCAGACAGCAGTGCTGTGTGGACGTCTGCTGCTGCCCTGACGTCCCCGGCCAGGCTGCTTCCTCAGAGACAGAGAAGGGGTCGCAAGCTCCGTTCAGGAGGTCGGGGCCGGCTCCCGTGCGTCTGTGGAGGCGCTGAGATGTGGGGAGTTATGACTCCAGCCTCCGCACACATCAGGTCGCACAGCCAAGCTGCCTCAGTAACTCACAGTGAGGGACATCACACACCAGAATACAAGCACCGCACACTGACAGCAGACACCAGTGTACAGCACCGCACACTGACAGCAGACACCAGTGTACAGCACCGCACACTGACAGCAGACACCAGTGTACAGCAGCACACACTGACAGCAGACACCAGTGTACAGCACCACACACTGACAGCAGACACCAGTGTACAGCACCGCACACTGACAGCAGACACCAGTGTACAGCACCGCACACTGACAGCAGACACCAGTGTACAGCAGCACACACTGACAGCAGACAGTACAGCAGCACACACTAACAGCAGACACCAGTGTACAGCAGCACACACTGACAGCAGACACCAGTGTACAGCAGCACACACTGACAGCAGACACCAGTGTACAGCACCACACACTGACAGCAGACACCAGTGTACAGCACCACACACTGACAGCAGACACCAGTGTACAGCACCACACACTGACATCACACACCAGTGTACAGCACCACACACTGACATCACACACCAGTGTACAGCAGCACACACTGACAGCAGACACCAGTGTACAGCACCACACACTGACAGCAGACACCAGTGTACAGCACCACACACTGACATCACACACCAGTGTACAGCACCACACACTGACATCACACACCAGTGTACAGCAGCACACACTGACAGCAGACACCAGTGTACAGCACCACACACTGACAGCAGACACCAGTGTACAGCACCACACACTGACATCACACACCAGTGTACAGCACCACACACTGACATCACACACCAGTGTACAGCACCACACACTGACATCACACACCAGTGTACAGCACCACACACTGACAGCAGACACCAGTGTACAGCACCACACACTGACAGCAGACACCAGTGTACAGCACCACACACTGACATCACACACCAGTGTACAGCACCACACACTGACATCACACACCAGTGTACAGCACCACACACTGACAGCAGACACCAGTGTACAGCACCACACACTGACAGCAGACACCAGTGTACAGCACCACACACTGACAGCAGACACCAGTGTACAGCACCACACACTGACAGCAGACACCAGTGTACAGCACTGCACACTGACATCACACACCAGTGTACAGCACCACACACTGACAGCAGACACCAGTGTACAGCACCACACACTGACAGCAGACACCAGTGTACAGCACCACACACTGACAGCAGACACTAGTTACTAGTATACAGCAGCACACACTGACAGCAGACAGTACAGCAGCACACACTGACAGCAGACACCAGTATACAGCAGCACACACTGACAGCACACACCAGTGTACAGCACCACACACTGACATCACACACCAGAATACAAGCACCGCACACTGACAGCAGACACCAGTGTACAGCAGCACACACTGACAGCAGACACCAGTGTACAGCACCACACACTGACAGCAGACACCAGTGTACAGCAGCACACACTGACATCAGACACCAGTGTACAGCACCACACACTGACAGCAGACACCAGTGTACAGCACCACACACTGACATCACACACCAGTATACAGCAGCACACACTGACAGCAGACAGTACAGCAGCACACACTGACAGCAGACACCAGTGTACAGCACCGCACACTGACAGCAGACACCAGTGTACAGCACCGCACACTGACAGCAGACACCAGTGTACAGCACCACACACTGACAGCAGACAGTACAGCAGCACACACTGACAGCAGACACCAGAATACAAGCACCGCACACTGACAGCAGACACCAGTGTACAGCACCACACACTGACAGCAGACACCAGTGTACAGCACCACACACTGACAGCAGACAACAGTGTACAGCACCACACACTGACATCACACACCAGTGTACAGCACCACACACTGACATCACACACCAGTATACAGCAGCACACACTGACAGCAGACAGTACAGCAGCACACACTGACAGCAGACACCAGTGTACAGCACCACAAACTGACAGCAGACACCAGTGTACAGCACCGCACACTGACATCACACACCAGTGTACAGCACCACACACTGACAGCAGACACCAGTGTACAGCACCACACACTGACAGCAGACACCAGTGTACAGCACCGCACACTGACATCACACACCAGTGTACAGCGCCACACACTGACAGCAGACACCAGTATACAGCACCACACACTGACAGCAGACACCAGTGTACAGCACCACACACTGACAGCAGACACTAGTATACAGCAGCACACACTGACAGCAGACAGTACAGCAGCACACACTGACAGCAGACACCAGTATACAGCAGCACACACTGACAGCAGACAGTACAGCAGCACACACTGACAGCACACACCAGTGTACAGCACCACACACTGACATCACACACCAGAATACAAGCACCGCACACTGACAGCAGACACCAGTGTACAGCAGCACACACTGACAGCAGACACCAGTGTACAGCACCACACACTGACAGCAGACACCAGTGTACAGCAGCACACACTGACAGCAGACAGTACAGCACCACACACTGACAGCAGACACCAGTGTACAGCACCACACACTGACAGCAGACACCAGTGTACAGCACCGCACACTGATATCACACACCAGTGTACAGCACCACACACTGACAGCAGACACCAGTGTACAGCACCACACACTGACAGCAGACACCAGTGTACAGCACCACACACTGACATCACACACCAGAATACAAGCACCGCACACTGACAGCAGACACCAGTGTACAGCAGCACACACTGACAGCAGACACCAGTGTACAGCACCACACACTGACAGCAGACACCAGTGTACAGCAGCACACACTGACAGCAGACACTAGTATACAGCAGCACACACTGACAGCAGACAGTACAGCAGCACACACTGACAGCAGACACCAGTATACAGCAGCACACACTGACAGCAGACAGTACAGCAGCACACACTGACAGCACACACCAGTGTACAGCACCACACACTGACATCACACACCAGAATACAAGCACCGCACACTGACAGCAGACACCAGTGTACAGCAGCACACACTGACAGCAGACACCAGTGTACAGCACCACACACTGACAGCAGACACCAGTGTACAGCAGCACACACTGACATCAGACACCAGTGTACAGCACCACACACTGACAGCAGACACCAGTGTACAGCACCACACACTGACATCACACACCAGTGTACAGCACCACACACTGACAGCAGACACCAGTGTACAGCACCACACACTGACAGCAGACACCAGTGTACAGCACCACACACTGACATCACACACCAGTATACAGCAGCACACACTGACAGCAGACAGTACAGCAGCACACACTGACAGCAGACACCAGTGTACAGCACCACACACTGACAGCAGACACCAGTGTACAGCACCGCACACTGACAGCAGACACCAGTGTACAGCACCACACACTGACAGCAGACACCAGTGTACAGCACCACACACTGACAGCAGACACCAGTGTACAGCACCACACACTGACATCACACACCAGAATACAAGCACCGCACACTGACAGCAGACACCAGTGTACAGCAGCACACACTGACAGCAGACACCAGTGTACAGCACCACACACTGACAGCAGACACCAGTGTACAGCAGCACACACTGACATCAGACACCAGTGTACAGCACCACACACTGACAGCAGACACCAGTGTACAGCACCACACACTGACATCACACACCAGTGTACAGCACCACACACTGACATCACACACCAGTGTACAGCACCACACATTGACAGCAGACACCAGTGTACAGCACCACACACTGACATCACACACCAGTGTACAGCACCACACACTGACATCACACACCAGTGTACAGCACCACACACTGACAGCAGACACCAGTGTACAGCACCACACACTGACAGCAGACACCAGTGTACAGCATCACACACTGACATCACACACCAGTGTACAGCACCACACACTGACAGCAGACACCAGTGTACAGCACCACACACTGAGATCACACACCAGTGTACAGCACCACACACTGACAGCAGACACCAGTGTACAGCACCACACACTGAGATCACACACCAGTGTACAGCAACACACACTGACAGCAGACACCAGTGTACAGCACCACACACTGAGATCACACACCAGTGTACAGCACCACACACTGACAGCAGACACCAGTGTACAGCACCACACACTGACAGCAGACACCAGTGTACAGCACCACACACTGAGATCACACACCAGTGTACAGCACCACACACTGACATCACACACCAGTGTACAGCACCACACACTGACAGCAGACACCAGTGTACAGCACCACACACTGACAGCAGACACCAGTGTACAGCACCACACACTGACAGCAGACACCAGTGTACAGCACCACACACTGACATCACACACCAGTGTACAGCACCACACACTGACATCACACACCAGTGTACAGCACCACACACTGACAGCAGACACCAGTGTACAGCACCACACACTGACATCACACACCAGTGTACAGCACCACACACTGACAGCAGACACCAGTGTACAGCACCACACACTGACATCACACACCAGTGTACAGCACCACACACTGACAGCAGACACCAGTGTACAGCACCACACACTGACAGCAGACACCAGTGTACAGCACCACACACTGACAGCAGACACCAGTGTACAGCACCACACACTGACTGCCCCTGTGCCCGGCTCCAGGACATTATACATCATATTCAGCGCCTTATATATGTGATGTTCTGCAGCCAGGGCCAGGTGTGATCAGTAAATATATAGCACTGTTCATATACAGATTAGTGTGTGACTGGTATAGGACATACTGTGATACAGACATCACATATTGGTATATATCATCTCATGTCTGTAATCACAGTATATTATATACCAGACCCAGGAAAATACGGCCGCAGGCTACATCGGTGATTACATATACAGTATACAGGAGAATATATGACTGGTGTATGATATATTGACTGCAGATATCCAATCTATATATATAATTGCCTTATTCTGTCTGTCTGTCTGTCTGTCTGTCTGTCTATCTGTCTGTCTATCTGTCTGTCTGTCATGCTCCGAAATTGTGTCCTTACGGTGACACAAAGCTGATTGGCCGCTGGGCTCGCCATGGCCCCGCCCCCCCACACGGATTGGCCTCTCGCCCCGGCTCTCTGCAGGCCCCGCCCCCCTCACGCAATGCACGCTCGCTCTGGCCTAACTGACACGGGGCTCCGATTCCCAGGTGAGTACACACACACATCAGATCACACTCACTCTCACACACACCTCACACATCACATCCACACATCACAACATGCTGGGATATCGCTTGCTTCTACACCGGCTCCGTCAGGATCCCGGCAGCGCCACACATAACCTTGCGATGCTGGGATCTTAACGGAGGCCGTGAAAGCTGGTAACCATTATACACATCGGGTAACTAAGGTCCCTTAGTTACCCGATGTGTATCATAGTTACCAGTGTACACCGGCTCACACTCACTCTCACACACACCTCACACACATATCACATCGCATCCACACATCAAGGTCCTGCAGCTGCGGAACATACATAACATAACAGCACACACACATAACAGCACACACATACACACACAAATCAGATCACACTCACACATACCTCACACATCACATCGCATCCAAATACTCACAACATCCTGGGATATCGCTTGCTTCTCGGCGGCGATATTGTGCTGTGAGCTTCCAGGACCTGACGGAGGATCACATGGCCAGAAGCATGTGATATCCCCGGATGTTGTGAGTATCAGCGCGTATGTGCAATATCGTCAGTGTCTGTGTGTGTGAGTGTATGCGATCCGGTGTGTGTGAGTGGATGCGATCGGTTGTGTGTGTGAGTGGATGCGATCGGTTGTGTGTGTGAGTGGATGCGATCGGTTGTGTGTGTGAGTGCATGCGATCGGTTGTGTGTGTGAGTGCATGCGATCGGTTGTGTGTGTGAGTGCATGCGATCGGTTGTGTGTGTGAGTGGATGCGATCGGTTGTGTGTGTGAGTGGATGCGATCGGTTGTGTGGGTGAGTTGATGCGATCGGTTGTGTGGGTGAGTGGATGCGATCGGGTGTGGGTGAGTGTCGGCAGAGGAGCACGGCGTGCTGGAGGAGGCTGGGAGCAGAGAGGCTGATCTTGGGGAAGGCTGGGAGGGGGAGGCTGATGCTGAGGGAGGCTGGAAGGAGAGAGGCTGAGCAAACGTGCTCCATCCGCCATACTGCGCACTCCCCATCGTGCTGCATCCCCCATGCTGCGCACTCCCAAACGTGCTCCATCCGCCATGCTGCGCACTCCCAAACGTGCTCCATCCGCCATACTGCGCACTCCCCATCGTGCTCTATCCGCCATGCTGCACACTCCCAAACGTGCTCCATCCGCCATGCTGCGCACTCCCAAACGTGCTCCATCCGCCATACTGCGCACTCCCCATCGTGCTCTATCCGCCATGCTGCACACTCCCAAACGTGCTCCATCCCCCATGCTGCGCACTCCCAAACGTGCTCCATCCGCCATGCTGCGCACTCCCCATCGTGCTCTATCCGCCATGCTGCACACTCCCAAAAGTGCTCCATCCGCCATGCTGCGCACTCCCAAACGTGCTCCATCCGCCATGCTGCGCACCCCCCATCATGCTCCATCCGCCATGCTGCGCACTCCCAAACATGCTCCATCCGCCATGCTGCGCACTCCCAAACGTGCTCCATCCGCCATGCTGCACACTCCCAAACGTGGTCCATCCGCCATGCTGCGCACTCCCAAACGTGGTCCATCCGCCATGCTGCGCACTCCCAAACGTGGTCCATCCGCCATGCTGCGCACTCCCAAACGTGCTCCATCCGCCATACTGCGCACTCCCAAACGTGCTCCATCCGCCATACTGCGCACTCCCCATCGTGCACCATCCGGCATGCTGCGCACTCCCAAGCGGATGGAGCATGATGGGGGGTGCGCAGCATGGCGGATGGAGCACGTTTGGGAGTGCGCAGCATGGCGGATGGAGCACGTTTGGGAGTGCGCAGCATGACGGATGGAGCACGTTTGGGAGTGCGCAGCATGACGGATGGAGCACGTTTGGGAGTGCGCAGCATGCCGGATGGTGCACGATGGGGAGTGCGCAGTATGGCGGATGGAGCACGTTTGGGAGTGCGCAGTATGGCGGATGGAGCACGTTTGGGAGTGCGCAGCATGGCGGATGGAGCACGTTTGGGAGTGCGCAGCATGGCGGATGGATCACGTTTGGGAGTGCGCAGCATGGCGGATGGAGCACGTTTGGGAGTGCGCAGCATGGCGGATGGAGCACGTTTGGGAGTGCGCAGCATGGCGGATGGAGCACGTTTGGGAGTGCGCAGCATGCCAGATGGAGCACGTTTGGGAGTGCGCAGCATGGCGGATGGACCACGTTTGGGAGTGCGCAGCATGGCGGATGGAGCACGTTTGGGAGTGCGCAGCATGGGGGATGCAGCACGATGGGGGGTGCGCAGCATGGGGGATGGAGCACGATGGGAGGTGCACACCTCCCCCAACACACACACGCGCACTGCACAACACACACACACTAGGAATCACAAACAACGCCCTACACAGACACCCACACACACAGACAACGCTGCACACACAAATATACGCACATACTGCACAACACACACATTGCTCAAAACATACCTCCCCCCAAAACACACCACACACACACAAACCGCGCAACACACACACACACACAACGCTACAGACACACAGCGCTCCACAAACAACGCAACACACGCAACACACATACAACACCGCTCTCACCCCCCGCGACACTCAGAACATGTACAGCGCCCTACACAAACACTTGGTAACTACACACAACAACATCTATATATATATATATATATATATATATATAAAACAAAAATCATACATGAACTACACAATACGTAAATTCTAGAATACCCGATGCGTAGAATCGGGCCACCTTCTAGTCTATATATATAATTGCCTTATTCTGTCTGTCTGTCTGTCTGTCTGTCTTGCTCCAAAATTGTGTCCTTACGGTGACAACCAGCGGATTGGCCGCTGGGCTCGGCATGGCCCCGCCCCCCAGCACGGATTGGCCGCTCGGCTCGCCCTGGCCCCGCCCCCACCATGGATTGGCTGCTCACCCCGGCACCCTGCACGCATTGGACGCTTGGCCAGGCCCCGCCCCCTCACGCATTGGATGTTCGCCCTGGCCCCGTCCCTCCGCACGCATTCCCCGAACCCACACGGAGACGCCTGACACCCAGGTGACTGCTGCAGCACCCGAAGCCCACACCGCAAGACAAAGTGGAGAAAAGCCACTAGCACACGTGTGCCGGAGCCGGCGTAGGCTGGTATCCATAGTACACATCGGGTAACTATAGAAACCGCTTTCCTTAGTTACCGATGTGTAAGATGGTTACTAGCTTACCCCGGCTCCCGACACACGTCAGCACTGTCGCTTACCTTTTCTCCACTTTGTCGCATCCGGCGCGCTCCCGTGCACTGTGTACAGTACAGTTGCCACGCGACAACCTCCGATCACGTGTTTTCATGTCACCAGGAAGTTGCGGCGCAGCCACTGCCCTGTACAGTGTACGGTTACACACACATACATAGCAGACACACATGGATACACCGACGCATACACACATAGCACACATGCATGTATACACACACACTGAGCACATATACACACATAGCATATACACGGATACACTGGGCGCATACACACAGCGCACATGCATGTATATACACACACACACTGAGCACATATACACACGTAGCAGACACACATGGATACACTGGGCGCATACACACAGCGCACATGCATGTATATACACACACACTGAGCACATATACACACATAGCAGACACACATGGATACTCTGGGCGCATACACACAGCGCACATGCATGTATATACACACACACAGCAGACACACATGGATACACCGAGCGCATACACACAGCGCACATGCATGTATATACACACACACAGCAGACACACATGGATACACCGAGCGCATACAACACAGCGCACATGCATGTATACACATACACAGCAGACACACATGGATACACCGAGCGCATACACACAGCGCACATGTATGTATACACACACATACACACTGAGCACATATACACACATCGCAGACACACATAGATACACCGAGTGCATACACACATAGCGCACATGCATGTATACACACACACACAGCAGACACATGGATACACCGTGCGCATACACACATAGCGCACATGCATGTACACACACACACATACTCTGCAGTACACTCACCCAGCGATGCTGTCCCCGGCACTGAAGTCCCCAGTGCTGTTCCTGCTTCCAGCTCCTCAGGGCACTGAATATTCAGTGAGTATAATGAGCGGCGATAAGGAGCGGGAGGCAGCAGAGAGAGAAGTAAATATAGAGAATATTTTTATTAAAAAGACCCATATTTTCTCTGGGGCGCGCAGCATCCGACAAAGTCAAGAAAAGCCGGATGTGTGAAACCACTAGCTTACCCCGGCTCCCGGCACACGTGTGCCGGAGCCGGCGTACACTGCTAACCAGTGTACACATTGGGTAACTATGGAAACCACTTTGCATAGTTACCCGATGTGTACCATGGTTACTAGCTTACCCCGGCTCTCTGCCCATTCAGATCATTGGTCTCCCACTGACAAACACGCCGATGCGTGCTGCACAGCTGGAGACCAACAAGCAAAAAATAAACCAGCACTGTCGCTTTGCATAGTATATATATAATTTCCTTATTCTGTCTGTCTGTCTTGCTCCAAAATTATGTCCTTACAGTGACAACCGTCGGATTGGCCTGACCCCGCCCCCCCCACGGATTGGCCGCTCGGCCTGGCCCCGCCCCCCGCATGGATTAACCGTTTGGCCAGGCCCGCCCGCCGCACGCGATGCCCGCTAGGCCACGCCCCCCGCATGCGATGCCCGCTAGGCCACGCCCCCCGCACGCAATGCCCGCTAGGCCACGTCCCCCGCATGCAATGCCCGCTAGGCCACGCCCCCTGCACGTGATGCACGCTAGGCCACGCCCAAAGCACGCGATGCACGCTAGGCCACGCCCCCGCACGCGATGCCCGCTAGGTCACGCCCCCCGCACGCGATGCCCATTCGGCCATGCCGCCTCACACGATGCCCATTCAGAATGGGGGGATGAAACACGATGGGGGGTGTGCAGCATGGGGGATGGAGCATGATGGGGAGTCTGCAGCATGGGGGTTGGACCACGATGGGGGGTGCCCAGAATGGGGGGATGAAACACGATGGGGGGTGTGCAGCATGGGGGATGGAGCACGATGGGGGGTGCGCAGCATTGGGGATGGAGCATGATGGGGAGTGCAGCATGGGGGATGGAGCACGATGGGGGGTGCAGCGTGGGGGATGGAGCACGATGGGGGGTGTCCAGAATGGGGGGATGAAACACGATGGGGGGTGCGCAGCATGGGGGATGGAGCACGATGGGGGGTGCGCAGCATGGGGGATGGATCATGATGGGGGTGTGCAGCATGGGGGATGGAGCACGATGGGGGGTGCAGCATGGGGGGTGGATCACGATGGGGGGTGCACACCTCCCCCCAAAACACACACACACCGCCACACACGCACCGCACAACACACCACACACACACTGGGAACAACAAACACTGACCTACACAGACACCCACACACACACAGACAACGCCGCACACACACAACACCCAACACACAAACACCGCGGCACACACAAATATACGCACATACCGCACAACACACACACTGCACAAAGCATACCTCCCCCAAAACACACACACACGCACCCCACACCCAAACAAACCGCGCAACACACACATCACCACACACACACAACGCTACAGACACACCGCGCTCCACAAACAACGCAACACACACAACGCAACACACATACAACACCGCTCTCACACCCCCCCACCCAGACAACACCCAGAACATTTACAGCGCCCTACACAAACACTGGCAACTACACACAACAACATCGATATATATAACAAAAATCATACATTAACTACACAATACGTAAATTCTAGAATACCCGATGCGTAGAATCGGGCCACCTTCTAGTATAATATAAGTACATAATATCAGACATTACAACTGCCACATATTATCTTGTATATACTTGTATGTATAGACATCAGATGCTATATACAAGATAATATGTGACAGGTGTAATGTCTGATACTATGGTATGTACTTATAGTATACTAGAAGGTGGCCCGATTCTACGCATCGGGTATTCTAGAATTTACGTATTGTGTAGTTCATGTATGATTTTTGTTATATATATATATATACTAGAAGGTGGCCCGATTCTACGCATCGGGTATTCTAGAATTTACGTATTGTGTAGTTCATGTATGATTTTTGTTATATATATATATATATATATATAGATGTTGTTGTGTGTAGTTACCAAGTGTTTGTGTAGGGCGCTGTACATGTTCTGAGTGTCGCGGGGGGTGAGAGCGGTGTTGTATGTGTGTTGCGTGTGTTGCGTTGTTTGTGGAGCGCTGTGTGTCTGTAGCGTTGTGTGTGTGTTGCGCGGTTTGTGTGTGTGTGGTGTGTTTTGGGGGGAGGTATGTTTTGAGCAATGTGTGTGTTGTGCAGTATGTGCGTATATTTGTGTGTGCAGCGTTGTCTGTGTGTGTGGGTGTCTGTGTAGGGCGTTGTTTGTGATTCCTAGTGTGTGTGTGTTGTGCAGTGCGCGTGTGTGTGTGTGTTGGGGGAGGTGTGCACCTCCCATCGTGCTCCATCCCCCATGCTGCGCACCCCCCATCGTGCTGCATCCCCCATGCTGCGCACTCCCAAACGTGCTCCATCCGCCATGCTGCGCACTCCCAAACGTGGTCCATCCGCCATGCTGCGCACTCCCAAACGTGCTCCATCTGGCATGCTGCGCACTCCCAAACGTGCTCCATCCGCCATGCTGCGCACTCCCAAACGTGCTCCATCCGCCATGTTGCGCACTCCCAAACGTGCTCCATCCGCCATGCTGCGCACTCCCAAACGTGATCCATCCGCCATGCTGCGCACTCCCAAACGTGCTCCATCCGCCATGCTGCGCACTCCCAAACGTGCTCCATCCGCCATACTGCGCACTCCCAAACGTGCTCCATCCGCCATACTGCGCACTCCCCATCGTGCACCATCCGGCATGCTGCGCACTCCCAAACGTGCTCCATCCGTCATGCTGCGCACTCCCAAACGTGCTCCATCCGTCATGCTGCGCACTCCCAAACGTGCTCCATCCGCCATGCTGCGCACTCCCAAACGTGCTCCATCCGCCATGCTGCGCACCCCCCATCATGCTCCATCCGCTTGGGAGTGCGCAGCATGCCGGATGGTGCACGATGGGGAGTGCGCAGTATGGCGGATGGAGCACGTTTGGGAAGTGCGCAGTATGGCGGATGGAGCACGTTTGGGAGTGCGCAGCATGGCGGATGGACCACGTTTGGGAGTGCGCAGCATGGCGGATGGACCACGTTTGGGAGTGCGCAGCATGGCGGATGGACCACGTTTGGGAGTGTGCAGCATGGCGGATGGAGCACGTTTGGGAGAGTGCGCAGCATGGCGGATGGAGCATGTTTGGGAGTGCGCAGCATGGCGGATGGAGCATGATGGGGGGTGCGCAGCATGGCGGATGGAGCACGTTTGGGAGTGCGCAGCATGGCGGATGGAGCACTTTTGGGAGTGTGCAGCATGGCGGATAGAGCACGATGGGGAGTGCGCAGCATGGCGGATGGAGCACGTTTGGGAGTGCGCAGCATGGGGGATGGAGCACGTTTGGGAGTGTGCAGCATGGCGGATAGAGCACGATGGGGAGTGCGCAGTATGGCGGATGGAGCACGTTTGGGAGTGCGCAGCATGGCGGATGGAGCACGTTTGGGAGTGTGCAGCATGGCGGATAGAGCACGATGGGGAGTGCGCAGCATGGCGGATGGAGCACGTTTGGGAGTGCGCAGCATGGGGGATGCAGCACGATGGGGAGTGCGCAGTATGGCGGATGGAGCACGTTTGCTCAGCCTCTCTCCTTCCAGCCTCCCTCAGCATCAGCCTCCCCCTCCCAGCCTTCCCCAAGATCAGCCTCTCTGCTCCCAGCCTCCTCCAGCACGCCGTGCTCCTCTGCCGACACTCACCCACACCCGATCGCATCCACTCACCCACACAACCGATCGCATCCACTCACCCACACAACCGATCGCATCCACTCACACACACAACCGATCGCATCCACTCACACACACAACCGATCGCATGCACTCACACACACAACCGATCGCATCCACTCACACACACAACCGATCGCATCCACTCACACACACAACCGATCGCATCCACTCACACACACAACCGATCGCATCCACTCACACACACCGGATCGCATACACTCACACACACAGACACTGACGATATTGCACATACGCGCTGATACTCACAACATCCGGGGATATCACATGCTTCTGGCCATGTGATCCTCCGTCAGGTCCTGGAAGCTCACAGCACAATATCGCCGCCGAGAAGCAAGCGATATCCCAGGATGTTGTGAGTATTTGGATGCGATGTGATGTGTGAGGTATGTGTGAGTGTGATCTGATTTGTGTGTGTATGTGTGTGCTGTTATGTGTGTGTGCTGTTATGTTATGTATGTTCCGCAGCTGCAGGACCTTGATGTGTGGATGCGATGTGATGTGTGTGTGAGGTGTGTGTGAGAGTGAGTGTGAGCCGGTGTACACTGGTAACTATGATACACATCGGGTAACTAAGGGACCTTAGTTACCCGATGTGTATAATGGTTACCAGCTTTCACGGCCTCCGTTAAGATCCCAGCATCGCAAGGTTATGTGTGGCGCTGCCGGGATCCTGACGGAGCCGGTGTAGAAGCAAGCGATATCCCAGCATGTTGTGATGTGTGGATGTGATGTGTGGATGTGATGTGTGGATGTGATGTGTGAGGTGTGTGTGAGAGTGAGTGTGATCTGATGTGTGTGTGTGTGTACTCACCTGGGAATCGGAGCCCCGTGTCAGTTAGGCCAGAGCGAGCGTGCATTGCGTGAGGGGGGCGGGGCCTGCAGAGAGCCGGGGCGAGAGGCCAATCCGTGTGGGGGGGCGGGGCCATGGCGAGCCCAGCGGCCAATCAGCTTTGTGTCACCGTAAGGACACAATTTCGGAGCATGACAGACAGACAGATAGACAGACAGATAGACAGACAGACAGACAGACAGACAGACAGAATAAGGCAATTATATATATAGATTGGATATCTGCAGTCAATATATCATACACCAGTCACACACTCTCCTGTATACTGTATGTGGTATACTATATACAGATACCAGATATTATTTACAGATATATGGCCGGTGGTGTAATATCTGATTTCTGTAAGCATAGTGTATACATATATACAGGGTGGTCCAAAAGTAGGTGGACACTATGTGTAATGGGGTTATCATACATGGTGTAAAGTGAAACTGACTCAGCTGCCCTTAGCAGCCAATCAGATTCCACCTTTCATTTTCCAAAGAGTCTATGAAGAATGAAAAGTGGAATCTGATTGGTTGCTAAGGGCAACTGAGTCAGTTTCACTTTATACCATGTTTGATAACCCTATTACACATACTGTCCACCTACTTTTGGACCCCCTGTATATAAAGATAAACACACACACACGTACGTCCTGTATTCTCCTGTATACTGGGTGTTACTATCCTATATACAGATACCAGATGTTATATACAGATAATATGTGACTGGAGTAATATCTCATATTCTGCAGTCATGGTATATTATATACTACTAGAAGGTGGCCTGATTCTACGCATCGGGTATTCTAGAATTTACGTATTGTGTAGTTCATGTATGATTTTTGTTATATATATATATATATATATATATAGATGTTGTTGTGTGTAGTTACCAAGTGTTTGTGTAGGGCGCTGTACATGTTCTGGATGTTGTCTGGTGTGATGGGGGGTGAGAGCGGTGTTGTTTGTGTGTTGCGTTGTTTGTGGAGCGCTGTGTGTCTGTAGCGTTGTGTGTGTGTTGCGCAGTTTGTGTGTGTGTGGTGTGTTTTGGGGGGAGGTATGTTTTGTGCAATGTGCGTGTTGTGCGGTATGTGCGTATATTTGTGTGTGCAGCGTTGTCTGTGTGTGTGGGTGTCTGTGTAGGGCAGTTGTTTGTGGTTCCCAGTGTGTGTGTGTGGTGTGGTGTGTTGTGCAGTGCGCGCGCGCGTATGTGTGTGTGTTGGGGGGAGGTGTGCACTTCCCATCGTGCTCCATCCCCATGCAGCGCACTCCCCATCGTGCTCCATCCCGTATGCTGCGCACCCCCCATCGTGTTCCATCTCCCATCCTGCGCACTTCCCAAACGTGCTCCATCCGCCATGCTGCGCACTCCCAAACGTGCTCCATCCGCCATGCAGCGCACTCCCCATCGTGCTCCATCCCCCATGCTGCGCACTCCCAAACGTGCTCCATCCGCCATGCTGCGCACTCCCCATCGTGCTCCATCCGCCATGCTGCGCACTCCCAAACGTGCTCTATCCCCCATGCTGCGCACTTCCCAAACGTGCTCCATCCGCCATGCTGCGCACTCCCAAACGTGCTCCATCCCCTATGCTGCGCACTCCCCATCGTGCTCCATCTCCCATGCTGCGCACTCCCAAACGTGCTCCATCCGCCATGCTGCGCACTCCCAAACGTGGTCCATCCGCCATGCTGCGCACTCCCAAACGTGCTCCATCCGCCATACTCCGCACTCCCCATCGTGCTGCATCCCCCATGCTGCGCACTCCCAAACGTGCTCCATCCGCCATGCTGCGCATTTCCAAACGTGCTCCATCCGCCATGCTGCGCACTCCCAAACGTGCTTTATCCGCCATGCTGCGCACTCCCAAATGTGCTCCATCCGCCATGCTGCGCACTCCCAAACGTGCTCCATCCGCCATGCTGCGCACTCCCAAACGTGCTCCATCCGCCATGCTGCGCACTCCCAAAGGTGCTCCATCCGCCATGCTGCGCCAGCATCAGCCTCTCTACCTGCAGCATCAGCCTCTCTCCTCCCAGCATCAGCCTCTCTGTCCCCAGCATCAGCCTCTCTGTCTCCAGCATCAGCCTCTCTGTCTCCAGCATCAGCCTCTCTGACTCCAGCATCAGCCTCTCTGTCTCCAGCATCAGCCTCTCTGTCCCCAGCATCAGCCTCTCTGTCGCCAGCATCAGCCTCTCTGTCCCCAGCATCAGCCTCTCTGTCCCCAGCATCAGCCTCTGTCCCCAGCATCAGCCTCTCTGTCCCCAGCATCAGCCTCTCTGTCCCCAGCATCAGCCTCTCTGTCCCCAGCATCAGCCTCTCTGTCCCCAGCATCAGCTTCTCTGTCCCCAGCATCAGCCTCTCTGTCTCCAGCATCAGCCTCTCTGTCCCCAGCATCAGCCTCCCGCAGCATCAGCCTCTCTGTCCCCAGCATCAGCTTCTCTGTCCCCAGCATCAGCCTCTCTGTCCTCAGCATCAGCTTCTCTGTCCCCAGCATCAGCCTCTCCGTCTCCAGCATCAGCCTCCCCATCCCAGCCTTCCCCAGGATCAGCCTCTGTCCTCTCAGCCTCCTCCAGCACGCCGTGCTCCTCTGCCGACACTCACAGATCCGATCGCATACACTCACACACACCCACACACACCCACCCGATCGCATACACTCACACACACCCGATCGCATACACTCACACACACCCACACACCCCCACCCGATCGCATACACTCACACCCACCCGATCGCATACACTCACACACACCCGATCGCATACACTCACACACAAAGACACACACACTGACGATATTGCACATACGTGCTGATACTCACAAGATCCGGGGATATCACATGCTTCTGGCCATGTGATCCCCCGGCAGGTCCTGGAAGCTCACAACAGCACAGTATCGCCGCCGAGAAGCAAGCGATATCCCAGGATGTTGTGAGTATGTGGATGCGATGTGATGTGTGAGGTGTGTGTGAGTGTGATCTGATTTGTGTGTGTGTGTGTGTGTGTGTGCTGTTATGTGTGTGTATGTTCCGCAGCTGCAGGACCTTGATGTGTGGATGCGATGTGATGTGTGTGTGATGTGTGTGTGAGAGTGAGTGTGAGCCGGTGTACACTGGTAACTATGATACACATCGGGTAACTAAGGGACCTTAGTTACCCGATGTTTATAATGGTTACCAGCTTTCACGGCCTCCGTCAAGATCCCAGCATCGCAAGGTTATGTCTGGCGCTGCCGGGATCCTGACGGAGCCGGTGTAGAAGCAAGCGATATCCCAGCATGTTGTGATGTGTGAGGTGTGTGTGAGAGTGAGTGTGAGAGTGAGTGTGATCTGATGTGTGTGTGTACTCACCTGGGAATCGGAGCTCCGTGTCAGTTGGGCCAGAGCGAGCGTGCATTGCGTGAGGGGGGCGGGGCCTGCAGAGAGCCGGGGCGAGAGGCCAATCCGTGGGGGGGGGCGGGGCCATGGCGAGCCCAGCGGCCAATCAGCTTTGTGTCACCGTAAGGACACAATTTCGGAGCATGACAGACAGACAGACAGACAGATAGACAGACAGATAGACAGACAGACAGACAGACAGACAGAATAAGGCAATTATATATATAGATTACATATTATCCTATATCTGACATGTAATGTCTGAAGTCGCTGTATATCATATACTGATCTATCTCTGAAGGAGATTGTGGTATCCAGAGATCCTACGTTATATACAGGATATGTGACTGTTACATATGCTGAGTACAGAATATCAGATATTACCAGTGCATATTATCCTGTATATACCATCTGATGTCTGTGCACGTACAGTAGTATATGACATCCAGTATACAGGAGAATAAATGACTGGTATATGATATATTGTGACTACAGACATCCGTTGCTATATACAAGATGACCTCTTACTGTCTGTGGTCATAGTATAGTATATTCCTCCCCGCCCCCTTACATTCTGTGTAAATGTTAGTATACTATAGTGTCGGTGTGTTAATATATTCCCCTAGTGCCTTCTCCGGTGTCCAGCACCGCTGCGCTGCTCTTCTGAGTCATGTGACGCCTGTTCAGACTGCGGATCACTTTGCTCTGTGTGTGAGTGACGTCTCTCAGTATAAGTCTATGGAGCCTTGTTTTCTCTGTGTACATCTATGGAGCCTTGTTCTGGGCCTCATTCTGACGCTACATAGACTTTTATTGTAAAAGCCTCTTCTGTGTTCTGTAGAGTGGAGTGTGACCCGGAGAGTCTGTAGAGCCATCAGGTGACTCAGGAAAGGACCGGAGCGGCGCTGGACACCGGAGAAGACAGTGATCGGTGAGTATAATAACACACTGACACTACACTAACATTTACACAGGTTTAGAGCAGTTACTGTGCGGCTTCTTTAGATGGACGGTTTTATTTGTTTACAATGGAGTCGTGTATATCTCAATCAATTCTGAGGACAACATGCAATTTCCAAGTCACACATTTATTTTCCCAGCACTGTTTTCTGAGGTCTAGACAGATTTCTGTAGTCACTATGTGACAACAGACTGATGAATGGTGATATAGCGCTGTGCGCACTGTCAGGATTCTTCTGCATTCCCAGTATGATGTCTGATTGGATGGAGTCCGGACCCCTGCCAATCGGCTGTTCTTGGTATCAGCGGTGGCAGCAGATGGCCGGAGTACTTTGCTTCATCTCCTGATAGTGGCCGCGGCCAGGTACTGCACATCTACTCTTATTCAAATCAATGAGGCAGATGTGCAGTATCCGGCATACTTATGCTCATATGATCACTCTTGCCACTGATATGAGAGAATCCTAAAAGTGTGCAGAGCATGCGTTCAGAAGTCTGCAGTCACCTAGAGTCACTGCAGACTTTCATCATAAACCTGGACAGTATGTAATATACTTACTGTCAGGATTCAGCTCTGCTCACTGGTTCCAGCAGTCATCACAAGGCCGCTCCACTCATGCAATTTTCATATTTGGTCATGTGGCTATTCACTTCCCTTTCTACTTTTCTGTTTCTCATTGAACATTGAGAGAGTTAGAAAGGGCAGCTTGTCTGGATATCACTAAGTGTGCAAACCATATATGAATGAGCAGTCACATGACAACTACCCAAACCGCGGAGGTGGGGGGGGGGGGGGGCATCAAACAGAATTCTTGCCCCGGGTGCTAGAAAGCCTAGATACACCTCTGCTGATCGTCTGTAAAGTTTGTTTGCCCCAGTACTATCTTTTCACTTCCTTGGGTCCATGATGTGTGCTGGAGAGACAGATGTGATGACAACCTCTGTACAACACCTCAGAATATGTTAATGTTAATGGCGCAAGTAGAGTCTGATGGGCCCCAGAGAAAGTTCTGGACCTGCCCCCACCCCCGTATGTTAAGGTGGCTTTACGCGCTACGAGATCGGTCACGGAATTTGTGACGCACATCCGGCCGCTTTAGCGATGTCGTTGCGTGTGACACCTATGAGCGATTTTGAATCGTCGCAAAAACGTTCAAAATCACTCATCGCCGGTGACATGGGGGTCCCTTCCCAATTATCGTTGCTGCTGCAGTAACGATGTTGTGTGTTGTTCCTGCGGCAGCACACATCGCTATGTGTGACACCACAGTAATGACAAACATCTCCTTACCTGCGTCCACCGGAAAAAGGAGGAAGGAAGGAGGTGGGCGGCATGTTCCGGCCGCTCATCTCCTCCCCTCCTTTTCTATTGGGCGGCGGTTCAGTGACGCCGCTGTGACGTCGCTATGACGCTGAACGAACCGCCCCCTTAGAAATGAGGCGGTTTGCCGGTCACAGCGACGTCGCAGAGCAGGTATGTGCGTGTGACGCTGCCGTAGCGATAATGTTCGCTACGGCAGCGATCACCACATATCGTTACAACGACGGGGGCGGGTGCTATCGCGCTCGACTTCGCTAGCAATTGCTAGCAATGTCGTAGCGTGTAAAGCGGCCCTTAGGTATAAGGAACTTTGTAGTGTTCTAAATACTATGAAGAAATGTGTTGTCCCCCTTCCAGGGGTATGTCCATATGTCCTCATCCACGGCCCGTCCTGGTAAATAAGTACCAAATCCTGGTGTATATGTCTTCATACTGGGCCCATCCTGGTATGTACTAGTGCATCTCAATAAATTAGAATATCATCAAAAAGGTAATTTAGTTCAGTAATTCAGAGTAATCTATTTCAAATGTTTATTTCTGTTAATGTTGATGATTACGCCTTACAGCCCATGAAAACCCAAAATTCATTATCTCAGAAAATTAGAATAATTACCATAAAACACCTGCAAAGGCTTTCTAAGCTTTTAAAATGGTCCCTTAGGCTGGTTCAGTAGGCTATACAATCATTGGGAAGACTGCTGACTTGATAGATGTCCAGAAGACAGTCATTGACACACTCCACAAGGAGGGTAAGCCAAAAAGGTCATTGCTAAAGAAGCTGGCTGTTCACAGAATACTGTATCCAAGCATATTAATGGAAGGTTGAGTAGAAGGAAAAAGTGTGGTAGAAAAAGGTGCACAAGCAACCGGGATAACCACAGCCTTGATAGGATTGTTAAGAAAAGGCTATTCAAAAATTTTGGGGAGATTCAAAAGGAGTGGGCTGCTGCTGGAGTCAGTGCTTCAAGAGCTACCACACACAGATGTATCCAGGACATGGGCTACAACTGTCGCATTCCTTGTGTCAAACCACTCATGACCAATAGATAACACCAGAAGAGTCTTGCCTGGGCCAAGGAGAAAAAGAACTGGACTGTTGCTCAATAGACCAAGATGTTGTTTTCAGATGAAAGTAAATTTTATGTTGTTTTCAGATGAAAGTAAATTTTGCTGGTATAGGTCCACTGTGTTTTATGAAGAACAAAGTCAGCGCAGCCGTCTACCAGGAAATTTTAGAGCACTTCATGCTTCCCTCTGCCGACAAGCTTTTTGGAGATGGAAATTTCATTTTCCAGCAGGACGTGGCACCTGTTCACACTGCCAATAGTACCAATACCTGGTTTAATAACCACAGTATCACTGTGCTTGATTGGCCAGCAAACTCACCAGACCTAAACCCTATAGAGAATCTATACGTAGGTTATTGTCAAGAGGAAGATGAGAGACACCAGACCCAACAATGCAGACGAGCTGAAGACTGCTATCAAAGCAACGTGGGCTTCCATAACACTTCAGCAGTGCCACAGGCTGACCACCTCCATGCCACGCCGCATTGATGCAATAATTCATGCAAAAGGAGCCCTGACCAAGTATTGAGTGAATTTACTGCACAGACTTTTCAGTAGGCGCCAACATTTCTGAGTTTAAAATCATTTTTTCAGTTGGTCTTTTATAATATTCTAATTTTCTGAGATAATGACTTTTGGATTTTCAGTGGCTGTAAGCCATAATCATCAGCATTAACAGAAATAATCACTTGAAATAGATCACTCTGTATGTAATAACTCCATATATTATATGTTTCACTTTGTGTATTGAATTACTGAAATAAATGAACTTTTTGATGATATTCTAATTTATTGAGATGCACTTGTATGTCCTCATGCTGGGCCCATCCTGGTATGTATGTCCCTCATTCTGGTATATATATCTCCATCCTGGTATATACAATGACAAGCAAACGGGTAACAATGTTTTGAATGTTTGACTTTCAGACTCCATATCTCACGATCCACTAAATCTTTGAAAGTGAGACTGCCTTCATTTTATAGACAATTATCTTGCTTATCTCATACATAAATTTGACTTGCAACTATTTAGCATATGATCACTTATGCAGAATCTTTTCATTTTACTGCACTGTTACTGTTTTGCTCCTGGTGTTTGAAAAAATGTTTCTTCCTGCATACTACAAATTACAGTCTGTTCTCACATTCTTTAATGCTCAGTGTTTTATTAGGTTGATTTCCAAGGGAAAGGTCACTGCTTCTAATCAAGGAGCGACTTCTGTGACCGATCATTACACCCCTGGTTGGTATTATATAAACAAGAACTGATTTTTCTAAAAGGATGTTCTATTGCAACATTCAGTATTTTGTTTGTTATCCAATTTCTGAATATGTTTAGACAAAGTTTTAGCCATTCAAGGCCATGTGCACATGGTGAGTTTTTTCCCCTCAGCATTTGTAAACCAAAACAGAGTGGAAAAGTTAGGCTGGTTTCACACTACGTCTTTTTAACATCCGTTAAGCTTGCACCTTGATGTAAGTATAGCCATATTTTGCATTTTATGCCCTGCTTGCATGTTTTTGTTCAATGCTGAACAATATTTCTTCATACATTTATAGCTGCTGTGACCAGCCAAGACCCCAACAGACCAGCCAGTCTTGCAGTCTTGACCCCCCTTAAAATATGTGAGTGCAACCTGTGACTGGGTTTAGGTGTGTGTACTGTTGCTTTATACAACCAAAAATCCCCAATATTGTGAAAAATCTTATTTTTTATTCAAATAGAAAAGTTAATTAAACATCACACCATTTGTGCATCATTACATAGATCAATTGCCTTACGCCAAACATATGGCAGCCCCTGATCTTGAATATCAAGACCAGGGTTTACAATGAAAAAATAAAGACAAATTGATACAATTTAAAAACATATATCCAGTAAATGGTTCACACATGGACACAATTTGTAAGATCCAGACTTAACTTGGTGACTCCCCAAATGACTATGTTGGCACTTTAGTGCTGACACTGCGGTCACAATCATAGATGTTCATCCAGGGGTATCCACACGGGGTATTGGAAATAGGTCCTTTAATCAAAATCGTGAACCACCAGACATTTCCTATCATTAAGACGTCTCCACCTCGACGCGTTTCCCCACACGGACATGTGGTTCATCAGGAGGCTGGAAGGTAAGTATAGTCTTATCAGCTTCTCATAGAGCATATAAGGCCAACAGACATAACAATACAACAGGTGCACAAAAATCCATCAAAACGGTGTGTACTGTTGCTGCAGCATTTTATGTTCCACGTGAGCGGATCTTTGGGTCTGATTTTTCATAAAAAACTCCATTTTTTGCAGTCACAATACAGACTTGCAGCAAATCTTGCAATTTTACACATAGTCTTGATAATTATGAGTCTGCATTTTTGGGTCCTATCTTTTGTGGACTCCACTGTGACTTCAACCTGTATATATTTTTTGGTGTGATAAATCTTAGATATGGCAATACTATTTGTTAATCATGGTTTTCATCTGACGGGGGCCAACAGACACTATTTTCTGACTTGTGTAGATTTTCAATATGTATTTAAATATTCTTTTTCTTGTTTGTTCTCACAGGAGTTGTAATGTCATGTGTTTTTGCATTTACAGCTGCTGTGACCTCCCAAGGCCACCAACAGAACAGGCAGTTCCGCACACCGGAGACGTTGGTGACGCTGTGACCGCCATCTGTGACCTCCTTCAAATCTGTGAGTATTAACATTGTGGCCCCAATATCTACCTGTTTATCAAGCAACCAGGAGTTGTAATGTCATGTGTTTTTGCATTTACAGCTGCAATATGTCACAGAGAGATGGTGCAGGAGCCCCCACATCCCTGCCAAGTGAGCCCTCATCCCCGTCAATTAATGTACGTAAACTTTGAATGACAAATTGGTACAGCATCTGCGAGTAATATTTTCCAGGATCATTAATTATGATATGTCTTCTCTTACAGGTTCCGATGGCAGTGGAACCGGTTGAAGATGTTGAGAGTGGACCGATGGTGGTCGAGCACTCTTCCGCTGTAAGTTGATCAGCGTTCATCAAACAGTATCCTACAGGACTCATTATCTCAAAACTAATATAAATGTTTTTTCAGGAACCAGATGCTGCAGCACGTCGCACTGGTCCAGCAACCTCATCCCACCGTCGTGGGTTTAGGCGCCGTGGCGGCATGGGCGGTGTAAGTAATTTTTAATTGTTTTGGAAAGGAAATGCTCCATTTGCATTACATCTGAATTGTATGAGTGCTTGTGTTCATTTGTACCAATTTTTTTTTGTATGGGCGATTTCAGGTTTCACGACGCAGCAGCAGGCCCCAAGGAGATGACCAAGATTTGGACACTTTTATAGATGGGGACCTGCTGATTTGCGAAGTCGAGGCACGTTCTGCCTTGTGGAACACAGCCCACCACCACCACTGGGATGCAGTACTCACGCGCCGATTGTGGGATGAGGTTAGCAGATCTCTGATGGATACATGGGAGTCCATGGATGAAAAGACGCAGTATTTGTTTCGTAAGTATTCCACTTTTAAAATGTGTAAATGTCAATAGCTTGTCAAAAATTTTTTTGGAATAGGGCTGTTGTGCGCATTGGTTTTTGAAATTTAAAAATTTTTCTCTTTTGTTTTGTTTTACAGGCGAGAAAGTGATCACACGGTGGCGGTCTATTAGGGATCGATACAAGAGGGATTTCAATGACGAAATGAGGGCTCCCAGTGGTTCTGCCGGGCGCCGTAATCGGTACAAACATTACAATGCGCTAAGTTTTTTAAGACCATCGCTGGAGTCACGCAGGTAAGCTGAAAAATTAGGATTACAAAAAGTGTTGCCTTATGTAACTTGTTTTTTTTCTCAAACAGGTCAATGCTTTCAAAATCATGTAATAATTTTTTTTGTTTTTAACAACCCACAGCACCACTGGAAGTACATCTCATCCATCTCGTGAAATCCCTCCTGTATCGGTCCCCGAAGCAACCGCCACCCGCCCATCTGAAGACGTTGCCAACTCTGACCTCTCTGGTAACCCCTCATCCTCCCAATCCTCCCAACCACACGTCCCCGCTGGAGATTACTGTCAGGCTGAAGATATTCAATTGGCAGGTCCTAGCGTGAACTTTCCCCTATCACAGGCCTCTGGCGCTGATCAAAGTGGTAGACCAAGTTTCGTGTCATTACGTCAACGTCATAGGACTGTAGATAGGAGCCTTATGCCTGAGTTTTCGCACATGAGCTCAGTTTTCCTAGATTATCTGAAGTTCCAAACTGAAAAAATTACAGCTGGCTTTGCTGAAACACAAAGAAGCTTCAGAGAGATCAATGATCGTTTGGGAAAACTTGAGTCAGATGCTAACAAATCAGTCAACCATTTGTTCTTTTTGACTGTACTACGGCATATGGAAAGCTTACCTAGCGATAGCCAATTGAATATTATGCATGCCTGTCAGCAATCTCTAGCGCAGGAAATTAATCGGCATCCTCCCTCCCAACATTTCCATGCGCCTGCCGCACCTTACCAGACCCTTGCCCAACCTTATCCACCACCCTCCCAACGTTATCAGCCACCACCCCAACATTACCAGCCTCCTGACCCACCTTATCCACCACTCTCCCAACGTTACCAGCCCCCCGCCCAAAATTTTCAACTTTCAAGCCAACCAATCCATCACCAATCTCAATCATACCCTGCCACATCCCAACAGTACCCAGGATTATCCCAACTGCCATCACCATCTGTAACCCTTCATCCTACATGTGTTCCTTCCCCTGCCACTACTTGTGCCTCTGCTTCCATCTTTACCTCCCCACATTTGCACTCAAGCACCCCACAAGCACCTTCCACGCAACATCCGGATTTAGCACAAAGTTTCCTCACCGAAATCAGAAATATAATTCCTACCCCTTCCCCTTTGTCATCCACTCACACCGCACATGACCAGACCCTACACACCCCCATACCCAGAGAGGTCAGTCCGGCAAATGAAACAATGGGAATGAGTCCGACGAGTACACCAACAAGTTAAAGTAGTTCTACCTCTGCCCGGCACCACCATTTCACCAGCCTATAAAATTTGAAAATCTGTTTAATAAAATATTGTTTGTTGTACCATACAAAATTGTTTTTTTTATGATGGTAGAAATTCAAGTATTATATTTACCTTTCCAATAGGTTACGTGTCTGTGTGTATGCATCTACAAAGTGTGTGTGTGTGTCAAGCTACATTGTATGTGTTTCTGTTGGATGATACTTTGCAGTATTTTTGTGCGATTCTATTTCTGATCGGGTAACCAAGCACATGTTTAGCTGATTTTTAACTTGGTACCAGAGCACAACGCTTTACGCTGGCTACCTGCACTCGTAGCCAGACTACACATCGGGTTAATAAGCAAACCGCTGTGCTTATTTACCCGATCTGTACTCCGGCTACGTGTGCAGGGAGCCGGCACTGCCAGCATGAGAGCGGTGTACGCTACGGGTAACCATGTGCTTGGTTAACTGATATTTACCTTAGTTACAAAGCGCAGGATCGCTTCAACGCGTTGATGCTGGCTGTGGGTTGGTCACTGGTGATATCTGCCTGTTTGACAGTTCACCAGCGACCATGTAATGACGCAGCAGCGATTCTGATAAGGTCATATCGTCATTGTGATAGCTGCTACGTCGCTACATGTGACATAGGCTTAACACTAAAACTACTGACTTATTTTTGACTACTTGAATACATAGTGCGAAGTAGTCAAAATGACTACCTCAGTAGTTCTAGTGTTAAGCAGCTGGAGTACCGCCGTGGTTTTGAGCCATAAAGAGCTGTAGGCAGACATCAACACGCCTTTCCCTATGTGTTATTTTCTTTGTTATGGCTTTGCCCCATCCCCACCCAAAAACCTGCCATGGCTACCTTTTTTGGGAAAGAAGAGTAATTCTGTGTATATACTTAGCAAATATCTCTCAAGAACCACAATAGATGATAAGACATTGTCAATTTTCTCAACACACAATGAGGTTTTAGCAAACAGTGATTCTACAAATGTTAAATCAAGATAAGAAATTCACAGTTCCCAACTTGTCCACCCTAGTAAACAAAGCAAGCGATGCAGATAAAATGAAAAGGTGTATTTATTTAGGTAAAATAAAACAAACAGTAAAAAATTGTGAGGGCCCATGTAACTTAAGGTGAAACGAACCAAATTTTCAAAATTGTCAACAACATAAAATAATATAGCAAACATGAGTTACAGCAAGGATGGAGGGAGTGAAACTTTCAAAAAAAGACCAGACCTTCACACATATTCATCCTGCCATGTCACTCGACCGGCATCAGACATAATGTAAGTTGCAAACTGATCCCTCATTGCGCATACAGCGGACGTTGTACGAAGGCCAACATTGGCATAATCGTCAAGAGTGAGTTCAACATCAGCAGGGTCCATAACCAGCCTTTCTTTACTTAATACGTAGTTGTGGAGAACTACGCACGCTTTAACAACATCATCCACCGTATCTGTTTTTAGTTGAATGGCTGTTGTCAGAATGCGCCACTTTCCAGTCATCATACCAAATGCGCATTCCACCATCCTTCGTGCCCTCGTTAGCCGGTAATTGAAAATCCTTTTCGCTTGATTGAGGCCACGGCTGGAGTATGGTTTCAGAAGATTTTCACACATTTGAAATGCTTCATCGCCAACCAATACGAACGGCAGTGGTGGTTCAGATGTGTCAGGAAGGGGTCTTGGTGGTGGAAAATTGAAATCATTACTGTATAAACGGCGGCCCATTGCAGACTGCTTGAAGACCTGTGAGTCATTGGAGCGGCCGTATGCTCCAATGTCCACAGCAACAAATTGATATTGGGCATCCACTATTGCCATTAATACTATGGAAAAATATTTTTTATAGTTATAAAATTGTGACCCACTGCCAGATGGTTTTAAAATCCTGATATGTTTTCCATCAACCGCACCAAGACAGTTCGGAAATTGACAGACTTCCATAAACTTCTCTGAGATTGACAGCCATTGCTCCGTGGTTGGATGGGGGATGAATTCGGGCTGTAGCACTTCCCACAAAGCATGACAGGTCTCCTTCACAATTCCAGATGCCGTTGATATCCCCCGGTTGCTAAGAATCTGTGTTAAAGAAGGAAAAATAAATACATAAATAAATAAATCGGGCGGGGTACGTAACAGTCATGGCGGCACGCATATACATATTGCTGTCAGATTTTGGAAGCAAAATGTAAGGGGTTAATGGCCGCGGGTGGAAGCGCTTCCACCCGCGGCTAGCAGGCACACATGTCAGCTGTTGAACACAGCTGATATGTGCGTGGATAGCCACCGCCTGCCAACAGCAGGGGGCGGGGATTAACGGCACACGATCCATGACGTACCCAGTACGTCATGGGTTGTTAAGAGTTTAAAAAACAACACAGCTCTCAATCTATTAGAACAAATATGGAAACAAAACTTATGTGCTGGTAAACAATACACGACATGCAATAATATAGAAATGCCATACCTTAAAGTCAACATAAGACGATGCTCTGCAGAAATTGACCTTCGTAAATGGGTGTCCTGTTTTGTAATTAAACTTTGCACGCGTTGCAACAGTTCATCAAACGTAGGCTTAGACATGCGGCAGTAGTCCATAAACTTGTCTGGGTGGTTGCAGAGATCTGGGTACAAAGAAGAGAATGCACCTCGTGTCGGACGACGTGCATTCAGTGGATGCAGCCAATAGCGCCGACGTCTCTGTGCCCATTTTCTGAGTCGCTCCTTTTCCACCGCTCGAGCGCGCAATAGACACAGGTCAAAATCCATATCCACATTCATATTGAAATCCACAATGTCAGACATTCTCTCAGCGTGCTAGCAAGAAATATCTGATCCAGAGACCAGTAGAACAATGTATATACACTTTGTGGGTGTTGGTTAAAAAAAAACGGATCCGTTCAAATTTGACAAAAAAACGCATGTAAACGCACCCAAACGCAAGTAAAACGGTCCGTTATTTTGCTGGATCCGTTGACGGATCCAGTAAAATAACGCAATGTTGACTTGCGTTTGGGTGCGTTTTCATTGATAAAAACAGGATCCGTACTTCCGCTAAAATAACGTTTTCAACGGATGTTAAAAAGACGTAGTGTGAAACCAGCCTTAGAGGAAAAGTATAATAGAAACATGTGCACCACTTCTGCACTTTTTTTTACCCACTCCTTCTTTTGACTTACAATTACTGAGACCCGTAACACACATCCGTTTAATGTGTGCGTGTGCGGTACGTATTTGCATGTATCGGAGACATGTACACACGGAGACCCATGTTATTCAATGGTAGATGGCACACACACGTAAAATCACACGGAACGTGTGACCGTGTGGTAAGTACTTGTGTGCGCTTTTCTACACGGATGACATGTCCGTTTTTGGCCGGCAGCACGCAGGCACGGACCCGCTTTAGTCTATGGGTCCGTACCTGCACGTACCGCACACGGAGTATGTCCGTGTTCAGCACGTTTCGTACGTGTGCGTTTTTATACTAGCGATCTTATTTTTTGTTTTTTTTAAATTAAAGTCAGTATACTTACCTTTTTTTCTGCTGTTCTCAGTCATACTTACATTGGCGTTCGTTTTTTTTCTTCTCCCAGCTCATACCGCTCCCCGATCACCAGCGCGGCGAGGAACAGCTGTGCAGAGAATATGCGGCAACAATTACTTTGAATATGCCGGCCGCTCATTAATCAATCTCGTATTCCCTGCTTTCCCACCCACAGACGCCTGTGATTGGTTGCAGTCAGACATGCCCCCCACGCTGAGTGACAGCTGTCTCACTGCGCCCAATCACAGCAGCCGGTGGGCGTGTCTATACTGTGCAGTAAAATAAATAAATAAATAATTTAAAAAAACGGCGTGCGGTCCCCCCCAATTTTAATGCCAGCCAGATAAAGCCATACGGCTGAAGGCTGGTATTCTCAGGATGGGGAGCCCCACGTTAACAATATCAGTCAGCAGCCGCCCAGAATTGCCGCATACATTATATGCGACAGTTCTGGGACTGCACCCGGCTCTTCCCGATTTGCCCTGGTGCGTTGGCAAATCGGGGTAATAAGGAGTTATTGGAAGCCCATAGCTGCCAATAAGTCCTAGATTAATCATGTCAGGCGTCTCCCCGAGATACCTTCCATGATTAATCTGTAAATTACAGTAAATAAACACACACACCCGAACAATCCTTTATTAGAAAAAAAAAAACACTAACAAATTGCCTTGTTCAACACTTTTATAAGCCCGAAAAAGCCCTCCATGTCCGGCGCACTCCAGGATGGTCCAGCGTCGCATCCAGCGCTGCTGCATGAAGGTGACCGGAGCTGCAGAAGACACATCTGCTCCTGTCAGCTCCACGCAGCTAATGAAAGGAATAGCGCGATCAGCTGTATTCAGCGTTGGCCGCGAGTAACCTCAGTGGCAGCTCAGCTGATCGCGCTATTCCCTTTATTAGCTGCGTGGAGCTGACAGGAGCGGCGGTGTCTTCTGCAGCTCCGGTCACCTCCATGCAGCAGAGCTGGAAGCGACGCTGGACCATCCTGGAGTATGCCGGACATGGAGGGCTTTTTCGGGTGTATTAAATTGGTGAACAAGGCAATTTGTTAGTGTTTTTTTTTTCTAATAAAGGATTGTTCGGGGGTGTGTGTTTATTTACTGTAATTTACAGATTAATCATGCAAGGTATCTCGGGGAGACGCCTGACATGATTAATCTAGGGCTTATTGGCAGCTATGGGCTTCCAATAACTCCTTATTACCCCGATTTGCCAATGCACCAGGGCAAATCGGGAAGAGCCGGGTACAGTCCCAGAACTGTCGCATATAATGTATGCGGCAATTCTGGGCGGCTGCTGACTGATATTGTTAGGCTGGGGGGCTCCCCATAACGTGGAGCTCCCCATCCTGAGAATACCAGCCTTCAGCCGTATGGCTTTATCTGGCTGGTATTAAAATTGGGGGGGACCGCACGCCGTTTTTTTTTTATTATTTATTTATTTATTTTACTGCACAGTATAGACACGCCCACCGGCTGCTGTGATTGGGTGCAGTGAGACAGCTGTCACTCAGCGTGGGGGGCATGTCTGACTGCAACCAATCACAGGCGTCTGTGGGTGGGGAAAGCAGGGAATACGAGATTGATTAATGAGCGGCCGGCATATTCAAAGTAATTGTTGCCGCGTATTCTCTGCACAGCTGTTCCTCGCCGCGCTGGTGATCAGGGAGCGGTATGTATGAGAGAGGGCTGCTCACTTCAGTCACTCGGGGGATTAGCGGTCACTGGTGAATCCTTCACAGGTGACCGCTAATCAGTACGCGGCACACAGACAGAGCCGCAGCATGACAATGAAGTCGGGTGAAGTTCACCTGAGTTCATTCTCCTCGCGCAACTCTGTCTGCTGTCAGCCGACATGTATCAACGACATTGTGCAACACACAAACGGACATTCCACACGGACATTTTACGTACACATACACGGGCATTTTACACACAAACACGGACATTTTACACGTACACGCGGCTCGCATACGCCATCACACGGATGCCATACGTACCGGAGAAACGCCCCCAAAAAAACGGAACACGGACCCGAAAAACGGACCGTGTCACACGGACGTTTTTTTTTGCGGAAGTGTGTTTTAGGCCTGAGGTAAAATACTCACCAAATCCTCAACGTGTGCACATGAGCTAAAAGGTTAAATTCATCAAAGAATGCCCGTATAAGTGCTATTTCCCCACTAAGAGGAAAAGCTTCATACTATAACATTACACACAATGTCTGATTAATTTTCTCAGAACAATGAAGCTATAGAAAAACTGAATAATAAAATATTAATTTTTATTCGAATATTATTACAATTAATAGAAATATAAAATTTCAATGAGAATTCCACATAAATACAACAGAGACATGGATGTGAGTCAACAAGCAAAGTACAAGATTATTTTTAGAGTAGAAAATTATATATTTTATAGAAAAATACAAAATATATATAAATCTAAAAATATATCCTTTATATATATACCAGTGATCTGTATATACTGGTGCTAGAGCACATAATTATTCAAGGGCAGAATTCATAATAATAACATGGGGTGATTACAAAAATAAATAAATAAATAATTATATACAGTATCAAAGATTATTTGCAAAGTGCATTACCTTAATTATGTATATAAATCTTTAAAAACACCAAATATACAAAGAATTAATCCATGCAGTTAATAGCACGTTAAAACATGTATTAGGCTATGTGCGCAGTTTGCTTTTTTTCATGCATTTCCGCAGCGTTTTGAGCTGCAGCTTTTAATGCAAAATTGCATGCGTTTTGATTTCCAGGCAAAGTCTATGGAAAATAGGGCTTTCTTGTACGCACGGTGCATTTACAAACGCTGCATTTAGTTGCGGAAAATTTGTCAAAATCCCTGCGTTTAAAGAAGCAACATGTCAATTGTTTTTGCCATTTTGGCAGCGTTTTAATAACATTGAAGTCAATGAGAAATGTCTAAACGCATATTTTTCAAGAAAGAATGCGTTTCACTTGCTTTTTACTAGCCATCTGCATGTGTTTTTGACATAATAAACGCAGGACTTTCGGTCTCTCTGTCTGTCGGTCAGTCGGTCTCTCTCTCTCTCTGTCTCTATCACTCTCTATCCATATCGGTCTCTCCCTTCCACCCCCTCTCTCATACTCACAGATCCACGATCACCGGCGCGGCGCTGCATGGCGTTCACACTGTGGCGGCTTCTCGTCTTTTGAAAATGCCAGTCGCTCATTAATCCATCACGTATTCCCTGCTTCCTCCGCCCACCGGCACCTATGATTGGTTGCAGTCAGACACTCCCCCACGCTGAGTGACAGCTGTCTCACTGCAAAAAATCACAGCCGCCAGTGGGCGAGTCTATATCGAGCAGTTAAAAAAATAAATAAATAAATAAAAAATGACGTGCGGTCCCCCCAATTTGGATACCAGCCAGGGTAAAGCCTCACGGCTGAAGGCTGGTATTCTCAGGATGGAGAGCTCCACGTTATGGGGAGCCCCCCCAGGCTAACATTATCAGCCAGCAGCCGCCCGGAATTGCCGCATCCATTAGATGCGACAGTCCCGGTACTCTACCCGGCTCATCCCGAATTGCCCTGGTGTGGTGGCAAACGGGGTAATAAGGAGTTAATAGCAGCAGCCCATAGCTGCCACTAAGTCCTAGGTTAATCATGGCAGGCGTCTCCCCGAGATACCTTCCATGATTAACCTGTAAGTTAAAGAAAATAAACACATACATCCAAAAAATCCTTTATTTGTAATGAAAGACAAAAAAAACCCTTTTTCACCACTTTATTAATCCCTCAAAAACACCTCCAGGTCCGATGTAATCCACGCAAGGTCCCACGACGCTTCTAGCTCTGCTACATCGGAAGCTGACAGTAGCGGCAGTAGAACACCACAGCTCCTGTGAGCTCCATGCAGCAACTGAAGTGAGTCGTGCGATCAGCTGTGCTGTCACTGAAGTTATTCGCGGCCACCGCTCTCAGGTGGAGGACTGCAGCTGTGGCCACGATTAACCAGAGTGAAAGCACAGCTGATCGCACGGCTCACTGTAGTCACTCAGGGGATTTGCGGTTACAGGTGAGTCCATCACGTGTGACCGCAAATGAGGCTGCCACACAGAGAGAGCCGCGCAATGTCATTGAAATCGGGTGAAGCTCTGACGTCATTGCTGCGGACTCCTGTGTCCTGCCACTGACCTCAGAGGTTCATCTGAGTTCATGACAGCACACAGAGACAGAGCCGCGGGATGACATTGAAGTCGGGTGCAGTTCATCCGAGTTCATTCTCATTGCCTGACTCTGTCTGTGTCTGCTGTCAGAGATGTAGCAGAGCTGAATTGCCGGGGGAACGCACTGACAAAAATGCATCCAAAACGCATGGAAAATGCATCAAAAATACATGCGTTTTGGATGCATTATTTTTGTCAACACGCAGCGTTACGTCTGCCAGAGGGTGCGTTCTTTTCCGCACTGGTCAGGACGCAATGTGCACACATAGCCTTAGTATATAACACCCATGTAAAAAGAGCCCTATATTGCAGCCTTAAATGCTGATAGAAAGTGCCAAGTGCACTGCTCCGATCACTGATTATCACAAGCCTGTTAGAGTTGCAAGATGTGCTAGGCATATGTTACTCCCTATTTCAAGTGATGGACACCAGCCGTATTCACTAAATAATTATAGGAGATATAAGAGACATAACACCCTGCACAATATTTACAATGACTCACTCCACGTCCCGTCACCCCAACATATGTTTCGCCTTTTCTTCTTCGGGGGGCGTGTGTTAGGGTGAGGGGCTGCGGTCTTTTTATAGTGTGTTGTTAGATTCAAAATTGCCGGCATCTGTGCATTACAGCGCATGGTCCGGGTCACGGGGCTGTGCATAAGGATTGCCTCCAATCAGTGGATGTGAGACGCACACTGCGTTCCATTAGTCACAAGACAACGGAGGCTTCATCTCGTCAAAAAGTACCACTGAATGGAAGCAACAGCATCGCGATCCTGGGTATGCGCGCCACACTGAAAAAGCAAGATACCGTATATAAATATCAAATTACGTGTGGATTTCCTTAAAGTAGACAAGCGCTTACAATCATAGTGTGTAACATTTACTGTATAAGGACACATTACTAATACTAAATGGAAAGATATTAAGTAAAAATATGCTGATTATACAATAATTTATATTTTATATGAACATATACATATCAATAATGAAGCACAAGCAAAGTATAGAACTGATCATTACAGAAAATATTAAATCCATGTATATATTAGTGTAGAACAATAAATAAATATATATTTCATGCCACATATACAGTATTTAACCAATATCCGCAAAGTACTCTAAGTCACCTACTGTATGCGCTGTAATAAATAACAATTGGATCATGATTTTTTTTATATAGAAATAAATATATAAACGAAATAAATATATGAAATAACTAAAAAATGTGTATATCATTAGAATTATATAACTACGTGCCGTGAGTATAGCAATAGGTAATATTGCATTACATAAATATTATACATCGTGAAATCAAGAAAACGGATATTACTGATGATTTTTATAACAGATTTTACATCAATGTGTAGGTATATATAATAGTTGTGAAAACCGCATAAGATTAAAGATCCACCTCCAGGCACCCCACTATAAAGGCCCAGCATTCTGAACAATATATGGTTCCTTAGTGACAACGCCGGGAGATCGAGTGACAGGACTGACATCAGAACTCACGGCTCAGCTGGATCATCACACAACACGTAGCATTTTCAGCGGCAACCATTTATTTTTGGGATAAAACACTGCAGGCAGTTGTTAAGGGTTCACTCACATCTGCGTATAAAATCTACAAGTGCAATGCGAGTAAAAATTGCATTCCACTCACACCAATGTTAAACAATAGGGAAGAGCAAATCTGCTAGTTTTTCCTGTGCAAAATTCGGCAAGCAGGGCAAATCGCAGCACACTGAGAGTGGCTGTGTATCTCACGAATACAAGTCAATGGGAGTGTTAAAAACGTGCAACACACGGGCAGCACATGGACATGCGTACGGAATGTATTTTTAACACCATCCTCTACATACTCTAAAAAGATATATCGTTAGATAGATATAGTTGTGCTCAAAAGTTTACATACCCAGTAGATTTTTTGCTTTCTTGGCCTTTTTTCAGAGAATATGAGTGATAACACAAAATCTTTTTTTTCCACTCATGCTTAGTGGTTGGGTGAAGCCATTTATTGTCAAAGTACTGTATTTTCTCTTTTTAAATCATAAGGACAACCAAAAAATCCAAATAACCCTGTTCAAAAGTTCACATACCCCAGTTCTTAATACCGTGTATTGCCTCCTCTAACATCAATGATAGCTTCAAGTCTTTTGTTGTAGTTGTGGATGAAGCTCTTTATTTTCTCAGATGGTAAAGCTGCCCATTCTTCTTGGCAAAGAGCCTCCAGTTCCTGTAAATTCCTGGGCTTTCTTGCATGAACTGCGCGCTTGAGTTCTCCCCAGAGTGGCTCAATGATATTGAGGTCAGGAGACTGAGATGACCACTACAGAACCTTCACTTTGTTCTGCTGTAGCCAATGACAGGTCGACTTAGCCTTGTGTTTTGGATTGTTGTCATGTTGGAACCTCCAAGTACGTTCCATGCGCAGCTTCCTTGCTGAAGAGTGCACGTTTGCCTTCAGTATTTGCTGATAACATGCTGCATTCATCTTTCCTTCAGTGTTGACCAAGTTTCCTGTGCCTTTGTAGCTCACAAATCCCCACATCATCAGCAAGCCACCTCCATGCTTTACAGTAGGAATGGTGTTCCTTTCATCATACGCCTTGTTGACACATCTCCAAATGTAATGTTTATGGTTGTGACCAAAAAGTTTGATTTTAATCTCATCACACCAAATTACCTTGTTCCAGAAGTTTGGAGGCTTGTATCTGTGCTGTTTGACGTATTGTAGGAAAGATACTTTGTGGCATTTGCGCAGTAATGGCTTTCTTCTGGTGACTCGACCATGCAACCTATTTTTCTTCAAGTGCCTCCTTATTGTGCATCTTGAAATAGCCACACTGCTAGTTTTCAGTGAGTCCTGTGTTTTAGCTGATGTTATTTGTGTTTTATTCTTTGCATCCCCCACAATATTCCTGCAGTTGTGGACGAAATTTTTGTTTGTCTACCTGATCGTAGTTTGGTTTTTACAGAGCCTTTGACTTTCCATTTGTTAATCACAGTTTGAACACTGCTGACTAGCATTATCGGTTCCTTGGATATCTTTTTGTATCCCTTTCCTGTTTTATACAGTTCAACTATCTTTTCCCATAGATCCGTTGACAATTCTTTTGCTTTCCCCATGACTCACAATCCATAAATGTCAGTGGCTGGATGAAGGATGCAAATCTGTTTGGATCTCAGAAACTCACTCAGCTTTTATGTACACACACTATTACAAGCAAACAGGTCACAGGTGAGGATGTTACCTTTATTAGCCATTCAAACTCATTTGTGTAAACTTCTGTGCATGTTATCAGGCCAAAATCACCAGGGTATGTAAAATTTTCATCAGGGTCATTTGGATGTTTTTGGTTATCATTATGATTTAAAAAGAGAAAACACAGTTGTTGTGAATGTCAGTTATGCTTTTGCCGCTGTGAGGCTCCCTCTTGTGGCCAGGAATGGTTTGGTCAGAGATCAGGTGTGCTGAGCAATGGAAGTTTCCATTGCTAACTCTCTGCTTATTTAAACCTTGGTCTGATAGCAGGCTATGCTGGATGTCAGTTGTTCTTTGTACACCAGCCTGCTTCATCCTGCTCCAGACCACATCTACCCCAGATAAGTGCTTGGCTCTTTATTTGTTGTTTGTTTTTTTTGCTCTTATCTGAGTTTGTCATTTGCTGTGGTTGTTTTCAGTTTATTTGCATGCAGGGATCTTCCCTCTCAGTTGCTCAGCAGGAAAGCTCCCTGCAGCTATGTTTGGAGTATTGTTCCTATTAGTCCATGTGTTTGTTGCTTCTTGAATGTGTAATGGTTCCTGCTTTCTGTTCATTGGTATGACAAGAGCGCCTGGTATAGGACGGAGTTCAGATCTAGCGATCCAAGGGCTTTTTGTACTATCGGGTTTTTGGATTTTTTCAGGGTTTTTCTCTGGCCACCATCAGTCCCTTTCCTATCCTGTCCTATTTAGTCAGTAGGGCCTCACCTTTTGCTAATCCTATCATCTATCTGTGTATTGTGTTTTCCTATATCACCGCAGTCTTTGAATGTGGGGGGCTTGCTATTCTTTATCTATTTTCTGAGGCAGAGAGTTATTCATCTTTCGTTCCTTTAGGATAGCTAGTTCTCCGGCTGGGTTCACGGTGCACAGGATGTTAGTTCACTCGGCTACTTCTAGTGTTGATGGTTAGTAACGGGATGGCGGCCACCTTTTACCAATGATTTATGGTGGTCTTCCATGGTTCCGGATCATAACACACAGTATTTTAACAATAAATGGCTTCACCCAACCGCTAGCCATGAGTGGAAAACAAGATTTTGTGTTATCATTCATATTCTCTGGAAAAAAAGGCCAAAAAAGCAAAAAATCTGCTGGAGTATGTAAACTTTTGAGCACAACTGTAGATAGATAGATAGAAGTCAAACAGCAAGATAATGTCCTGTCCACTAACATATTCTAAGCTTGCACCCTTTAGTGACTTTCTTGTGGCACTAAAGGGTGTTTAGCATTGTATTTAACAGCAAAATAAATTTAAAAAAACAATTCCCCCCATTTTTTTTGTTAGCCAGTTAAGATAAAGCAGATAGCTCAAACTGTGACTTTTACAGTTTCAGGTTGCGCAGCAACAAATCGTGGGTCTGATGGTCGCTGCTCATTCCAGACCCAGCCTGAACCCAAGTTTACCCTCCCAGACAGGTCTTCTGGGGAAAGGAAATTCATGGTGTTTAAGGAACCTTGTAAATTATATTTCAAGCTCCACCTTCATTCTTCAGGGAGTGAGGAACAGCAGGTGAGGATTATAGTCTCTCTCATTTAGGGAGATCCCCAGTCTTGGGCTTTCTCTCTGCTGACCGACTCTCAGTCGTTACGGTTGGTGAACGAATATTTTTCAGCTTTGACCCTTGTCTATGACTAGGCTGGTAGTGTCTCCCTTCCTGAGTCTAAACTCTGTAAGTTCCAGCAGTAGTACTGCTCTGAGTTCCATAGATGGGCAACTGACACCCAGTGGAATAATTCTTCACTTAGGAGTCATTTTTGCCAGTATCTGTCAGTTAGGCTTTGAGATGCTCTTTTTCAGTATGCTACTCAAGAGTCATTAGAGGCCACCATGGCCCTTGCTATAAGGATAGACAGACGTCACAGGGATAGACCTACAAGGACCCCAATTCCTGTTGTTTTCCCTAGGGAGGAAGTTCCACAAGTGCATTTTAAGGAACCCATTTAGTTGGGAAGGGCCTCACCTCTGACTAGGTTGCTTGCAGTCCGCCATATGATGGGAGCATGTTCTTACGCTGGTCTTAAGGGTCATTATA
The DNA here is from genome assembly GCF_048569485.1 of Anomaloglossus baeobatrachus. Classification (NCBI taxonomy): domain Eukaryota; kingdom Metazoa; phylum Chordata; class Amphibia; order Anura; family Aromobatidae; genus Anomaloglossus; species Anomaloglossus baeobatrachus. The sequence continues at coordinate 288,779,739 of NC_134358.1, forward strand.
TTGGGGTTTGTCTGACTGTACCCAAACAAGTAAAATCTTCTAAAAAGCCGCATCCACCAGGTCATGTGTAGGAAGGCGACCTGGATGTGCACATTTCCTCCATATATACATCTCAGTTCACCATAACTGCTGATGTTGTTTTTGGAGCAAAAACTGAGACTATTTTTGTCCTGGTGGACAGTGGAGCAGGAGCCAACATGGTGGATTCTCGTTTTTTCCAGTAGTGCACTAGAGAGAACCATTACCATACTGGCCATCGATGCTGCTCCTTCCAGCCAGAATTTTTTTTCGTACATAATGTGAACTTACACATAGGAACAAAGGAACTCTTCACAAAGAGCTCCTGTCCTGCTATATCTTGGAGGGTCTACCCACTCCCATTGTTTTGGGTCTTCCTTGGATAATGAAAAACAATCCTGTGGCAGTCTAGAGAAGTTATCACTTGGGGCAGTTTTTGCAAAAATAACTGCTTGTGTACATCTATCTCTACCGCCCTACAAAATCTACACTACCCCCGTTGGACATAATTAATGTGCCTGCAGAAAGAAGAGGCAATATACTACCCTCACGTCAGGTTAAAACTGGGCCTCAGTGTCCCCCCAAGAGAGGTGGGCGAAGAGTGGTGGTAGTTTCTATTGAGTTCATATTCCTGAGGGTAAGTGTTGAAGACAAGAGCTTCAGGTGGATTACCTTACCTTCTGCTTACAAATGTATGGTTGGTAATAAATGTTCAGGTCCAGACCTGCATGTGAGTGACTATGTATGGGTTTCCACTTAAAACATCAGATGGAACTGTTCCTCTGGGTCTCTGGGCTCTTGGTTTATCAGTCCGTATAGATTAGCAGCAGTTATTAACCCTATGGCTTTTCAACTGGAACTACCTTCAGTACTGAATGGTCATAACCTTTTCCACCGGTCGTCGCTGAGGAGATGTGTTGTGTCTCAGGAGCATACTTTATTACAGGCACTTCAAGTTTGTGTTCATGGTAACCTCAAAGGTCAGGAGACAACAGAAGGGAACGCTGAGGGGTACGTTTTATCCGTAGGTCTTATCCGGGCAGGTCATGTCTTGAGGGTCTTGAGGCCCCTGGTAGAAAGAGGGGTACTATCATGAGGGTCCCTGTCCTTGGGAGACTTGTGACAGGTTTGAGACCTGAGTCTCTCATTGCCTCATGAGACTCTGGATTTTAAACGTAGTTGCTTTCTTTTGGTGCAGCAAGGGTTAATGACCTTTTCCTTGCTGGTAGTTCTTGGTTAGTCTTATCTCAGGTGCAGCCAGTTTGTGACCACTCCTTTCCTTTTTAAATAGTTGCATGCTCCATCATATGGTGCCGGTTATAGTTCCATTCTGAATTGACCACCTTGGAGTGAGAAAGCTTCTAGTAGTTGCTGATGTCTGGTTCTTGGCTGCAATTGTAGAAATTGGAGTATATTCTTTCTGCTTTTCTTTGTCTTCCTTCCCCTGTGTCTTATGACTGCAGTAGTGTAGTCTAGTGCACTCACTGGCCTTTGCACTATCCAGGGTAAGTGGAGGGTCAGCTAGTGACTAGGCACGTAACGGCGGTGGGGGATATCCTGCCTAGAGATGTTAGGGAGTGCAGGGAACAGACCGAGTTTAGTGCCAGGAGGTGACCCGTCTTCCCTCTCATTACCATAAGTGCCTTCCTACCCCCTTTCCATTCCCGTTGTATTTCTGTGTTGCGCTGCATGACATTACACTTCACTTGTATGAAACATAGACGTCCAAAGCAAGATCTCGGACTGCAGGGAATGAGATGTTAGCAGAGGGCTGGCTGCCACTAGAAGACAGGAGCAGGCCACACCCCCTTATCTGTGAACATAGTGTCTCAGAAAAGAGGGGGAGCACCAATGAGTAGATCCACCATCATACTGAATGACAAGTACTGTCAGTATTACAAGCAGAACTATTCATGTTATAGTTTATGAAGGCAATTCCATTAGAATAATTTATTATCTCCCTGGAGTACCCCTTTAATCTACATGTAAATAATATTAAAATGTTGCCTGCCCGTCTTACTGAAAGCACACCTATTGAAACAGTGCACGGATTGGTAACAGTCACCATACACTATACAGTAAGCATGCTGTAATCATTCCCTAGCACTTTGAATTACAGTTTGCTCTGCAAAGATACTCTGTGGAGTGAGCTGTTAGTCAAAGTGCCAGGGAGTCACAGCCACTACTTACAGTACAGTAAGAGGTGATTGTAATCAGTCTGTATATGCCAAAAGAAAGCGGTTACAGGGGGGATATGTTTGTTTCTTCCCAGTAGCTGTGTCTCCACTAAGGAGGCCAAGCATCATTTTAACGCTATTTACCTGCAGAGTAACCTACTGTATATCTCCGGGTACAAAAGGGTTTTTACAGATGACATATTCCTTTAACCAGAACTATTTTTCCTTTTTTCTAAGGAATTGCACAGGTATGGCAGGCACGGAAAGTGATTGCATATCATAGTGACCCCTAATAAAAATTGTGTCTGTATTTTGCATAAAGTGATCAATGATTAATGCTGCCAAAAGGTTAACTTTACTACAGAAGAAAAAGAAGAAAATTGCATAAATATGAAGATGTTAAGTACAGAGTAGTGAATAATATAAGGACAATTCATAAAGAAGCACTGAAAATTACAGATCTTTACAAAATGAAACTATTTCCTCCCATAAGGAAATACACTGTACATGTTAATTAAATTTGTATTTTTATAACCTTGCGGTAAGGATATATTGAGTCATTCTTTTTGAGCTAGTTCTGTTTTGATGGATTCCCACTGGAAGTTCAATATCTCCACAGCATCTCGAGCAATTCTGCCAATGCTTTTTTGTCTTTTGTTTATTGTAGTAGCTTAAATGTACACCGTGTGCAGACTTATTAGGCAAATGAGTATTTTGATCACATGATAATTTTTATACATGTTGTCCTACTCCAAGATGTATAGGCTTCAGAGCCAACTACCAATTAAGTTAATCAGGTGATGTGCATCTCTGTAATGAGGAGAGGTGTGGTGTAATGACATCAACACCCTATATAAGGTGTGCAACTGTGCATACTTATTAGGCAACTTCCTTTCCTTTGGCAAAATGGGTCAGAAGAGAGATTTGACGGGCTCTGAAAAGTCCAAAATTGTGAGATGTCTTGCAGAGGGATGCAGCTGTCATGAAATTGCCAAACTTTTGAAGCGTGATCACCGAACAATCAATCGTTTCATGGCAAATAGCCAACAGGGTTGCAAGAAGCGTGTTGGGCAAAAAAGGCACAAAATAACTTCTCATGAATTGAGGAAAATCAAGCGTGAAGCTGCCAAGATGCCATTTGCCACCAGTTTGGCCATATTTCAGAGCTGCAATGTTACTGGAGTATCAAAAAGCACAAGGTGTGCCATACTCAGGGACATGGCCAAGGTAAGGAAGGCTGAAAAACAACCACCTTTGAACAAGAAACATAAGATTAAATGTCAAGACTGGGCCAAGAAATATCTGAAGAATGATTTTTCAAAGGTTTTATCGAGTGATGAAATGAGAGTGACTTTTGATGGGCCAGATGGATGGGCTAGACGCTGATCAGTAAAGGGCAGAGAGCTCCACTCCGACTCAGACACCAGCAAGGTGGAGGTGGGGTACTGGTATGGGCTGATATCATCAATGATGAACTTGTGGGGCCTTTTCGGGTTGAGGATGGAGTGAAGCTTAACTCCCAGACCTACTGGCATTTTCTGGAAGACAACTTCTTCAAGCAGTGGTAAAGGAAGAAGTCGGTATCGTTCAAACAAAACATGATTTTCATGCAGGACAATGCTCCATCACATGCATCCAACTGCTCCACAGCGTGGCTGGCCAGTAAAGGTCTTAAAGATGAAGAAATAATGACATGGCCCCTTTGTTCACCTGATCTGAACCCGATAAAGAACCTTTTGTTCCCTCATAAAATGTAAGATCTACTGGAAGGGAAAACAGTACACCTCTCGGAACAGTGTCTGGGAGGCTGTGGTGGCTGCTGCATGCAATGCTGATCGTAAACAGATCAAGTAACTGACAGAATCTATGGATGGTAGGCTGTTGAGTCTCATCATAAAGAAAGGTGGCTATATTGGTCACTAATTTTTTTGGCTTTCTTTTTGCATGTCAGAATTGTTTATTTCTAAATTTTGTGCAGTTACAGTCATATGAAAAAGTTTGGGCACCCCTATTAATGTTAACCTTTTTTCTTTATAATTGTGTTTTTGCAACAGCTATTTCAGTTTCATATAACTAATAAATGATGGACTCAGTAATATTTATCAATTGAAATGAGGTTTATTGTACTAACAGAAAATGTGCAATCTGCATTTAAACAAAATTTGACAGGTGCATAAGTATGGGCACCCTTATCAATTTCTTGTTTTGAACACTCCTAACTACTTTTTACTGACTTACTGAACCACTAAATTGGTTTTGTAACCTCATTGAGCTTTGAACTGCATAGGCAGGTGTATCCAATCATGAGAAAAGGTATTTAAGGTGGCCACTTGCAAGTAGTTCTCCTATTTGAATCTCCTATGAAGAGTGGCATCATGGGCTCCTCAAAACAACTCTCAAATGATCTGAAAACAAAGATTATTCAACATAGTTGTTCAGGGGAAGGATACAAAAAGTTGTCTCAGAGATTTAAACTGTCAGTTTCCACTGTGAGGAACATAGTAAGAAAATGGAAGAACACAGGTACAGTTCTTGTTAAGCCCAGAAGTGGAAGGCCAAGAAAAATATCAGAAAGGCAGAGAAGAAGAATGGTGAGAACAGTCAAGGACAATCCACAGACCACCTCCAAAGACCTGCAGCATCATCTTGCTGCAGATGGTGTCAATGTGCATCAGTCAACAATACAGCGCACTTTGCACAAGGAGAAGCTGTATGGGAGAGTGATGTGAAAGAAGCCGTTTCTGCAAGCATGCCACAAACAGAGTCGCCTGAGGTATGCAAAAGCACATTTGGACAAGCCAGTTACATTTTGGAAGAAGATCCTGTGGACTGATGAAACAAAGATTTAGTTGTTTTGGTCATACAAAAAGGCGTTATGCATGGAGGCAAAAAAAACACGGCATTCCAAGAAAAGCACTTGCTACCCACAGTAAAATTTGGTGGAGGTTCCATCATGCTTTGGGGCTGTTTGGCCAATGCCGGCACCGGGAATTTTGTTAAAGTTGATGGTCATATGGATTCAACTCAGTATCAGCAGATTCTTGACAATAATGTGCAAGAATCAGTGACGAAGTTGAAGTTACGCAGGGGATGGATATTTCAGCAAGACAATGATCCAAAACACTGCTCCAAATCTACTCAGGCATTCATGCAGAGGAACAATTACAATGTTCTGGAATGGCCATCCCAGTCCCCAGACCTGAATATCATTGAAAATCTGTGGGATGATTTGAAGTGGGCTGTCCATGCTCGGCGACTATCAAACTTAACTGAACTGGAATTGTTTTGTAAACAGGAATGGCCAAAAATACCTTCATCCAGGATCCAGGAACTCATTAAAAGCTACAGGGAGCGACTAGAGGCTGTTATTTTTTGCTAAAGGAGGATCTACAAAATATTAATGTCACTTTTATGTTGAGGTGCCCATGAGGTGCACCTGTCAAATTTAGTTTAAATGCAGATTGCACATTTTATGTTAGTACAATAAACCTCATTTCAATCCAGAAATATTACTCAGTCCATCAGTTATTAGATATATGAATCTGAAATAGCTGTTGCAAAAACCCAAATTGTTATAAAGAAAAAAGGTTAACATTAATAGGGGTGCACAAACTTTTTCATATGACTATATATTGATTTACCTAGTGAAAATAAACAAGTGAGATGGGAACATATTTGTTTTTTATTAAGTTGCCTAATAATTCTGCACAGTAATAGTTGCCTGCACAAACAGATACAGATATCCTCCTAAGATAGCCAAATAAAAAAAAAAACACTCCAACTTCCAAGCTTAACACAAAAATGTTAATTTAGCCATAAAAATTTGCATTTTCACAAGGGAGAAAAGAGAAAATGCAACATGCAATTTATTGTGCAATTTCTCCTGAGTACGCTGATACCCCATATGTGGTAAAAATCAATTGTTTGGGCGCACAGTAGAGCTCGGAAGGGAAGGCGCGCCATTTGAATTTTTGAACGCAAAATTAGCTGCGCTCATTAGCGGACGCCACGTCCGGTTTGAAGACCCCCTGAGGTGCCTAAACAATGGAGCTCCCCCTCAAGTGACCCCATTTTGGAAACTAGAGCACTAAAATATTTTTTCTAGTTGTTTGGTGAGCACTTTGAACCCCTGGCGGCTTCAGAGAAGCTTATAACGTTGAGCCATGAAAAGAAAAAAAATGTTTTTACCACAAAACTGTTGCTTTAACTAGGTAGCTTTTTTGTTCACAAGGGTATCAGGAAAAAATGCACCATAAAATTTATGGCACATTTTTTCCTGAGTACGACGATACCCCATATGTAGTAAAAATCAATTGCTTGGGCGCTCAGCAGGACTCTGAAGGGAAGGAGCGCCATTCGAATTTTTGAGTGCAAAATTAGCTTGACTCATTAGCGGACGCCATGTGGGATTTGGAGACCCCTTGAGGTGCCTAAACAATGGAGCTCTCCCACAAGTGACCCCATTTTGGAAACTAAAGCCCTCAAATAATTTTTCTAGATGTTTTGTGAGCACTTTGAACCCCTGGGGGCTTCACAGCAGTTTATAACATTGAGCCGTGAAAGGAAAAAAACATTTTTTTACCACAAAACTGTTGCTTCAACTAGGTAGCTTTTTTTTCACAAGGATATCAGGAAAAAATGCACCATAAAACGTATTGTGCAATTTCTCCTGAATACGCAGATACCTCTTATGTGGTGGAAAGTACCGGTAATTGTTTGGGCGCATGGAGGGGCTCAGAAGGGAAGGGAGCACCATTTGACAGCAAAATGGGTTGGAATCATTAGCTGACGTGATGTTGCATTTGGAGACCCCCTGAGGTGCCTAAACATTAGAGCTCCCCCACAAGTGACCCCATTTTGGAAGCTAGACCCCCTCAAGGAATTTATCTAGATGTTTAGTGAGCCCCAAGGGGCTCCACAGAAGTTGATAATGTTGAGCCAGGAATACATTTTTTTTTCACCACAAAACTGTTACTCGAACCAGGTAGCTTTTTTTTTCACAAGGGTATCAGGAAAAAATGCACCATAAAACGTATTGTGTAATTTTTCCTGAGTACGCAGATACCTCATATGTGGTGAAAAGTAATTGTTTGAGTGAACCGTGGTTCTCAGAATAGAAGGAGCGCCATTTCACAGCAAAATTGGTTGGAATCATTAGCGGACGCCATGTCACGTTTGGAGACCCCCTATGGTGCCTAAACAGTAGAGCTCCCCCACAAGTGACCCCATTTTGGAACTAGACCCCTCAAGGAATTTATCTAGATGTTTGGTGAGCCCCTTCTAACCCCAGAGGCTCCACAGAAGTTGATAACGTTGAACCGTGAAAATTATTTTTTTATTTTACCACAACATTTTTGCTTCAACCAGGTAGCTTTTTTTTTTTTACAACGGTATCAGGAAAAACTGCACCATAAAAAGTATTGTGCAATTTTTCTTGAGTACGCAGATACCCCATATGTGATGGAAATCAATTGTTTGGGCGCACAGCAGGGCTTGGAAGAAAAGGGGCGCCATTTGACTTTTCAAACGCACAGACACCGTGCACTGATCGGCCGCAGCAGGACGCATGGTCGGATGAGATACAAAAAGCGTTGGGGATACGAAAAAAAAAAAAAAGTCATGCCGAAAATTGAGCAAGGATGCCAATCCGTTACGCGTATCCCTGATCAGCGCTCGGCCGCTGCAGGACGCACACACGGATGATATGCAGAAAAACGACGCAAGTTACAGACAAAAAAAAGTCCCACCGAAAATTCACCATGGATACAGATATGTTATCTGCATCACTGATCAGCACTCAGCAGGATGCATGGACGGATGAGGTGTGAAAATGGACAGGGGATAAAAAAAAAATATATACTCACAGTACCCAGAAGATTTGCAGGAGGATCACTGACCAGAGGAACTGCATGAGGAATAGAAGGCAGCAAATGGACAGCTTCTTACAGGAGCAGCAGGCATGAAATTGGACAGCTCATCAGAAGACCCAGGAAGGACCCAGCGATGGAGGCAGATGTGATCGGGCCAGTGAAGACCTTGTACAACCCGGTAAAGGCAGGTAGGTGACATCGGAGAGGGAGAGCAGATGGGGAGAGAGAGAGCAGATAGGGAGGGGGAGACCAGAGAAGCAGAGGCAGGGGAATGAGAGCAGAGTAGAAATCGGGAGGGGCAGATAGTGGCGGGGTGGGCACATCGGCACAAGCAGGGGCCATCGCGGGAGCGCGCAGGGGACATCGCTGGAGTGCGCAGGGGACATCGCGGGAGCGCGCAGGGGTTACAAGGGGAGCATGCAATACTTATAGTGGAAGCAGGAGCGGTGGCATCAGCAGCAGCGGCAGCAGCAGCGTCAGCGTGGTACTACAAGTACCAGCCGGTGCACGCTGCTTCCAGATCAACACAGGCCTGGGGAGGGCGGTCACCTGCAGATCAGACAGCCCCACTGCATGCTTATTGGAGCGATTGCGTGTCATAGCACGATCGCTCCAATCAGTGCTGCAGGGGCTGGGGATTGCGCTGGCGATGTGGTTGGCGGTTCAGATTTGAACAGCCAATTACAACAATCATCGATGGGGGGTGGCGGTGCCAACCCCCCTGGGGTCAAGCAAAGGTCCCCTGCTGTAAGAAACAGCAAGGGACATAATTTGAAAGCCATTACTATGGCCACAGCAATCAAATGAACTTTAGGCAGTAAAGTTATGTCCCTGGTCGTTAAGTCACGTAAAAATAGGACGTAACGTTACTACCCGCGGCCATGAAGGGGTTAAGCAGGAATACGGCCGCCCACCTAGGGGTCAGGCAGGGAGCTGGGAGGTGTCAGTTCAGTGGTAACCCTTGAGCTGAGAGGAGCTCTGAGGAAGCTGGGAGTTGTAGCTCCCGGGGAGAAGTAAACTAGGTTGCAGATGGTGGTCTGGACCTAGAGGAGTCGGACCCCGGTCACAGGGGATTGAGGCTAGGTGCCTGGAACCCGTCAAGGAGGACGGTCAGCAGCCTGGTCCTATCACCGGTCCGGGACTGAACACACGTCTGGGTACACAGACCCTAGGTCGGAGAGAAGCTTCAGGCGACCTGGCAATTAACCTGCGGAGGACAGGGCCTTTATGAACTGTTCCAACCAAGCTCAGAGATCGGGGGCACTAGCGCAACGAGGGGGATAGGGCTTTCCTAGCAAGCGGCCCACTGAAATCCCAAGCATGAGCTCCTGAGAGCAGGCTCCTTCACTTAGCCATAGTGGGGAGCGGGGCCCGGAAAGCTCCAAGCTACCGGGTCACAACAGACAATCCAAACTTTTGTGCCTGGAGGCAGGTTACAGACCACCAGGCAGTGCTGCAGGGGACGGGACCCGGACGAGATCCCCTCAAGAGGCAACGGCAGTCAGAGACTTGGTTTACCCTGTTGTCAGCATCTGCTTCATTGCTGGGTGAGTGCCCGACTGACCCATGCACTGCATCCCCTCATCTCCATCCAGAGTCCCGGGGCCTTCCCCTACCCGTGGAAGGCAACATCATCTTGATGCCCAACTCTATCACCATGGGTACTCCCAACGGCAGCGGCGGTACTCCCAATTACCGTACACCACGAGTGGCATCACGAACTATAATTCCCCTGTAAATACCCCCTTTTCATTTAAGTGTGGCCCCTAGCCCCCAGGTCCGAAGACCCTCGAGTCCCGAGTTATTACCACCCTCGGACCGAGCGGTTTGGTCCGCTGCAGAGGCGGCACACTACCCCTACCTGTTAATTTTAATTTCTTCTGTATGGGAGCTTTAAAAGGAACATGTCATGCAAGAAAGTGCTATTGACCTGTAGATATAGAGTTAATCTGCAGGTTAATAGCATTCTGAAATTGTATGGCCTCTGCATTGATATCCCCCGTGCCCGAAGGAAATTAACTTTATTTCTCCCTGCAGCCATGGGGTTTCAGTCATAGAGGCGTGGATGGAGCAGCTTCAGTTACTGTTCATTTCATAGTGAGCAGCTGCTGTATCCATGCTCCAGCACTGATTAATAGCTCGCTCTGCATTGAAGAAGAATGCCAAATAGCAAAACAAATTCTCCAGGAATCCCAGCTGGATTTTTTAAAGGGATTGGCCATCCTTAAGAATTCCTTTTGAGCAGATGCCTGCCTTAACAAAAAAGTAAAACCTGCAGCCCATCAGCGGGCACTGATAGGCTGTAGTGCTCACGTTACTTATATATCACAAGATTGGCAGGAGACACAGTACTTAAGGGTGCTTTACACGCTGCGACATCGCTAGCGATAGCTAGCGATGTCGTGCGCGATAGCACCCGCCCCCGTCGTTCGTGCGACATTTGGTGATCGCTGCCGTAGCGAACATTATCGCTACGGCAGCGTCACATGCACATACCTTTACAGCGACGTCGCTGAGACCGCCGAACAATCCCTCCTTCAAGGGGGAGGTGCATTCGGCATCATAGCGGCGTCACTAAGCGGCCGCCCAATAGCAGAGGAGGGGCGGAGATGAGCGGCCGGAACATGCCGCCCACCTTCTTCCTTCCTCATTACCGGTGGACGCAGGTAAGGAGATGTTCGTCGTTCCTGCGGCGTCACACATAGCGATGTGTGACGCCGCAGCAACAACGAACAACCAGTGTCATGCACCACCAACGATATTATGAAAAGGAGCGACGTGTCAACGATTAATGATTTTTGACGTTTTTACGATCGTTGATCGTCGCTCCTTGGTGTCACGCGCTGCGATGTCGCTAAAGGCGCCGGATGTGCGTCACTAACGTCGTGACCCCGACGATATATCGTTAGCGATGTTGCAGCGTGTAATGCACCCTTAAGAGAAGAGCTATAGCTTTGATCTGGGTGTCACAGCGGTAATTGTACGTTTCCCTGGCGCAGTGTTACTTACTGCATTCATTGCTCTGCTTCTTCTCATGTCAGGCTACCATGCAGGTTTCCCAACTCTGCTGCATATTCCTGTTGTCTCCACCTGGCTATAGGAAGGCATTGTGTCCCACAGGATTGGAGGAAGATAATTGTAGAGCCGGCTTCCTTAGTACACTGTCCTAGCACCATGTCCCCGCTCCCTCCTTTTTCCTGCATGGCCATTCTCATGTTGCGCAATCCCCTACTAACCTGTATGGCTGCCCACAGGTTGCGTGCTCCTCTGCAGTCCCGCATGACCATCCTCATGTTGTGTGGTCCTCGGCTCGCTCCCCCCCGATGGTCACCCACGTGTTGCATGGTCCTCGGCGTCTCTTCATTGCCGTCCACGGGTAGTGCTGTCTCTGGCTCAACGCCCCAGCGGATTTGTGTGTCAGTCCTCAGTTCCTGCCTAGGCCTTCAGCCCTGTGCATACTGTGCATGTTTTCTGGGCCTCCAGCCTAGGGGGCACATACTTCCTGTTCTTTTAAGAGGAAGCATGCTCACCTTGCTAAGGTGCCCCCAGCCTATCACTGGGAGGCACCAGGTACTTAAAGCTCCTCCCCCTGTTGGGAGGGACCAGTGCAATGCATTAAGATTCTGATCCTATCCTGTGTGTTGGTCCTGTCTGTCTGCTGTGGCCTCTCAGCCTCCAGCACCAGTCCTGCTTACTATCACTTCTGCTCTGCTGTGTCTGTGCTGTCTGTTCCCTGGACCTGACTTATCTGTGCCTGTCTTTTCCCTGGTTCTAACCTGTATCCTGTACCTGTGTTCATACCAGCCTGTACCCTGCACCTGTGTCTGTACCAGCCTGTACCCTGCACCTGTGTCCGTACCAGCCTGTACCCTGCACCTGTGTCCGTACCCGCCTGCACCTGTTATTCAGTCTGCCTCAGCCACCCCCCTGCACCTGTGTGTAATGTCCATGCTGGAAGTCCTGCACCTGCCTGCACCCATTCTGCATGTTCCCCATCCAAACTGTGTTCCTGTTCTGCCTTGTTTGTCGTGTCATCCCTGTTTGTCCTGCCAGCCCCATTTGTCCTATCTGTGTGGCACCCCTGAGGCTCCAGTCGCCACAGGGTACTGCACATGACTTAACGTGCAGTGCTTAACCCTGATCCAGGGGAGGTCGGTGCCGGTTCCACAATACACCAATTCACACACACATTAGGTATATGTGACCGTGGACCGGTTAGGTTTGGGTCAAAAGGGGTCGCCAATGTGGTTGGGTCTTTAGGATACCACCACACTTGGGATCCCCAATCCATCACTGGTGGCGGGAACCTGGGACGGGGGAGCAGCAACCAGGGGGAGCAACACAACAGTTAGAGAGTTCTCCAGCAGGAGAGGAAGTGAGCAGTCGGGTTTTACCAGTGGCTCTGGTGGGACGCAGGAGACAATTTGGTCACTGAGGGGGGAGCTTCATTGCTCCCTTGGGATCGGCGCTGTACAGGGTGCAGAATCCTAGGATGGATTATACTTCAGGTTGTCCACCAAAATCTGCATGCCAGGGGGACTGCATATCCCTCCGGCCGCCACAGTTTCCAGAACACAGTGCTATATAGGATTCGGGGTCATGTTCCAAGGCAGGCCCCACAACAGAACCGTGGCACCTGCATACGGGACGGGAGTAGAACACTTTTCAAGAATTGGGGTCTCCAAGAGCTTCAGGCAATGGGGATCCAACATCAAGCGCAAGGAGGAAATGCCCACCGTTCACTGTACCGCCTCTGACCTCTAAAAAATCCGGGTTCGATGGGGCCCATCACAAAGGGTGACAGGTACTACCCGGGCGAGCGGCATAACTGTGAGTAAAATAACTGGAACCCGCAGAGACTGTGTCCACCTGTGATTCCCGGCGCTACCGCCCCGCACTTCAGCGCCAACCATTACTACTCCTCTCATCATCCTCCCTGGGGCTGGCTCCACCTGTGGGGAGCATAAACACCTTAGCTGCTGCTACCATCCGCCCCAGAGGACAGCGACAGCAGCGACGGCTATTCCCTGGCCGCATACCACAGGTGGCATCACGAAAACAACCTCCACCATCATCCTTCACCACCCCCTCCTTTATTGTACACTTCAAGGCCAAGAAACTGGGCAGAAAGGTCCACCCCATGACATCCCCAGACCTGACTTCATGAGCCCCAGCGACGAGTATATTTAACCCCTTGCCCCGTGGGTGCTACATCTGCGCCTGTCCTGTCTGTCCTGTCTGTTACCTGACACTGGTTCTGCTGTCACCCTGCTTTACTTAGCTGCCACGCTCCCGCTACTGGGAGTGGCACCTGCCATGCTGTCAAACGGCAGGTGCTTAGTTAAGCCCCTCCCACTAAAGGGTAAACCTGGGTTTCCCCAGTGGTCCAGAAGGTCCACTCCCGCTCGCAGCCTCATTCCCAGAGGTGAGCGTTACAATAATCATTGCTGTTCCCTCATTGTTTGCTAGTTCAATTGTCCTCCAGATAATGCAGACTAGCACACCACAGGGGGCTGATGCAATCTGCAATCAGCAGGCATTCCACAAGTTAGCATACAAAAAGGACACTGGACAGTGCCACATAAAATAATGGTCCATGTCCCTTGACTCATCGAACAAAGCAAGAATACATCTAGCATAATTAAGAATAGTTCACCCTGTACACAAGTGGGCAGATATTCCTTATTGTAGCTGAGGCATCACAACCTTCGCTGGTTAGGGATGTTTGGAATTTTGTAATGCTTGTACAAAGTGTGCTAGTCCTCCAGGGGAAGCCTGCTGGTGTCCTTCAACCAATGCCAGTTCCCTCAGCTTCCTTGTAACACAATAGAATAGCGGTTAGATAGTCTTATTAAGGAGCGCTAGGGAATTTTTAATAAAAGTACATTAGAAAATAGCTTAGATTATAGCAACAAATAGATAAGGGATTTAAAGCACAACTGAAAGATATGCATGCTTTTTTATTTTATGCTGTATATTTTGGGCATCCTTTAAAGGGTGTATACTTAGAAATCAAAGTAAACTTACTGATCTTTTGACGTCTGACTACTGGGACCCCAGCAATCATGAGATCCCAAGAAGGAGCCCTTGAATGGAATATAGGTGCACATGCAAATTATTTCTGTGTAGTGTATGTATGTGTATGAGACCTTACAGTATGTATGGTTTTCCTGACAAGTCAGAATCAAGAAGAGAAGCCCCTCTTGTTGGGTTATCCACAAAGGGTTAGATAAAGAAAAACTTCTAAAATGAAAATCTTTTCCTTTTTGATTCAGCTGTTTTGTTGGTATATCTGTTTTTAAGCAAACTGTGTAGTAACAATTATCTTAGCTGTTACAGCTCCAACAGTTTTTGAAAGAGGCTTGTTTCAATGTAATTAGCTTGCTGCAATTTGCCACTTTCTTTCACTGCTTTGGGTTGGTGGGCATGTTCAGTCATGCATGTGTGGAATACGTGCTTGCTCTGAACAATTGAAGCACATGGCCTCCCATCCAGCAGTAAGTATCACGAAGTATGTAATGACAGGTCAGGGGCCCAGAGGCTGGCCCTCAGACTCGAGACCCTGCTCTGTCTCTTATCTCGGAGGTAGGTTTGTTGGTATCCAGGTCCGAGCCCCCAGCATTACTTTGACTCCTGTCTGAGCCCTGATCTTACTCCTCCTCTTCCTCACCCTCGGGGCGGGCCAGAAAAGCCAATAACGAAACACCACAAAATGACATGGACAAAGGAGAACGGAAACCCACACACACTGCACTCAAAACACACAGGAGAGACAATATGGGTGCAGGGGAGCAAGGAAAAAGGGAATGAAGTGACGCACAACAGGGGAACATTCACCCCACTCAATATCGCAACAAAGATCACCATCAACAGGTTCACCAACAAAACCGGTATCGCTTGGAGCTAAAACGAAAGCTATAATGGGCGCTGAGAAGTGAGATCCAGGATCTTATGTAGGAAGTAGACCCCTTTGAATGGCAATTGACAACCTGATCTCCTATCAGAGTTCCCCAGGTCAGCAGGAATTAACTTCTGCACGACTGAGGAACATAGCACATTAAATAGCCGACACCCAGCTCTGGCTGAACAACTAGGAGACATCAGGTTGCCTGTGCAGTGTATAAACAGTCTGACGCCACCATGACACCTAATGAGTCTGGACCTGAATACTGCATGACAGTAAGTAAGAAATCTAATGGGGTCTCAGGTGTCTATTTGAATCTGTGGATTAGCACCATATGTTTGCGCTTTCTATTCTAAAAACTTAACTCATCCACCAGGTAGACCGATAGTGGCATCGACAGATTCTATACTCTCCCCTCTGGCCAAGACCATTGAAAAAATATTATCACCTTTTATACCATTAATAACATCATACATGAAGGACAACTCGCACTTTCTTGATATCATCAAGGATTTGCACCATATCCCTATTAATGCATACCTTGTAACGCTTGACGTAAATAGCTTATATACCAGCATCATGCATGATGAAGGTATTAACACAGTACGATGGTTCTTAAGTGAATTTACAACTTTGCCTAATGACAATAAACAATTCTGTCTGGATCTTCTTAAACTCGTACTAGAAAAAAATCACTTTATGTTCCAGGACCAGTTCTACATGCAGCGTAAGGGGACCGCTATGGGGAGTAACATGGTGCCCCCTTACGCAAACATCTTTATGGCCTTTTTTGAGGATCGCTTCATCCATCCCAACCCACTCATCAACAGACATGCCCTGTTATGGCGGAGATATGTTGATGATGTCTTCATGGTTTGGGATGGTGAATTGAGTACTCTCTTAGAATTCTTTGCTGACCTCAATGGCTTCATGCCCGGACTTACCTTTTCCATCTACCATGACAAACACCAGATTAATTATCTGGACTGTATGATATCTGCATAATTTACTTGCTTTTCTCCAAACTGTCTACCATTATATGAAACGCAATTCTGAATGATTATATGATCGATCAACATTTTTGGTTTTTATATGAAGAGGTGTCATGTATGCTTCACTTTGATTCCATGTTTAAACATGTATTAATCATCAATGCACTGTAATTATCCATATATTGATATATTTTTCTCTTTTTTACAGAAACGCTAGCTAATTCGGATAATGAGCACTAATCTACACCTTCATGGATGTTTGCACCGTTCCTGTACTTTATAAGGCACCTTGGATAAGTCACTCTGGCTTCCACCCACATCTATGCACGTATATAGTGTGTTTTCCCAGAGCTGGTCCCTCCCCATCACATGACTTAGTCACTATGACATCTGCCAGTGAGTCAGGCCTGGAGTGCGCACTGCGCATGCGCGGTGTGTGTTCCACGCACCCGACTTCCTGCATTCCAAACACAGGAAGTAATGATAGTGTACCCGCCCACACTTCCCATTTAACTGCCCCTACGCTGGACACAGCTCACTGTGCAGGATTCTTCACACAGAACACACGTCCAACGGCGGTTTGGTAAGTAATGGCAGCCGACCTATTCATCCTTTCCTTATCTCATGGCTCTTGCACATTCTTTGGGCTCATATGACTCATCTGTTTTTTCCTATGGAAGGTCACAGCCACATGCCCCTCCGGTTACACCGGCTTCATTCCTCCACTTGTGCCTGACATTATAGGTAATGTGTATATCAGCAGTACTTTAAATGTAAACTTTTCCTTTAGTTTGTCCTTATGATAACCCTTCACTTCTATTATAGAGTAGCCTTATTTCTCTACCATATGCTGGTTTACTTACCAGCTGTCACAGTCCACATATCTGTCACGCTCCCCGGGTCCTCGGCTCCCCTCCCCGGGTCCTCTGCCCCGCTCCCCGGGTCCTCTGCCCCGCTCCCCGGGTCCTCAGCCCCGCTCCCCGGCTCACCTGCCACGCTCCCCGCTCTCCAGCCTCCGGTGCCCGTCCTTCCCAGGTTCCCTGGCCTCCGATCCCGGCGTCTGACGGCTTCCCAGGCCCTGGCCAGCTCCCCTGCGTCCTCCCCTCAGCTTCCTTCCCTGGCTTCTGGCACCCGGGCGGCGCGCATGCGCATTAGGGCGCGCGGTCACTGACCCTTTCTTAAAGGGCCAGCGTCCATTAACAGGAAATGAAGCTAAACAGGTACAGGGTATATAAGGGTTTATTGTCCAAGGGGGCGGGGCCTGATCTTCGTGTTTTCCAAGCTAGGAGTCAGGTCTCCTTGTGTCTCCTTGCCATACTCACGTATCTCTCTTCTAGAGCTGATCCTGCCTCGGCATCCGGTCCTGCTGAATGCCGAACCCCGCACGCTGTCCGTCTGCCATCTGACAGTCCGTACCATCTCGGATCCCTGCGGTGACCCGTCATCTCGCTCCAAAGGTTCCGGACCCCGCCTGACCTCATCTCGGCTTCCGAACCTGAGCTACGTCACCCGGACTACCATCTGTGACTCCGTGGTCCCAGGGACTTCTCCGTTACACTCACTTGCACGGACTGTTCTGCTGCCCATAGTGCTTCAGCTACCGGACTCCTTACCACCATCTTAGAGTTCGGACCAGTGGATCCACCTCCTGGGTCTGCCCGACCGCCTGGCCCTGACAGTAAGATCAGGCCATGGATCCCGCTGCAGCACTAGCGGCCTTGCAAGAGGAACTCCAACGCCAGCGTGAAGTCCAGACCCGCATGTTGGACTTTATGACTTCCGTGGACACCCGCCTGTACACGTTACAAGCGGCAGTTACGCCTTCAACATTCCGGGCCTCCACTAGTCAATCCACGGCTCCCGCACCCGTGGCAGCCTCTTCGGATGCTTCCCGACTCCGTTTGGCTTCACCACCTCGTTATGCCGGAGATCCCAAGACCTGCAGGGGCTTCATAAACCAATGCTCCCTTCATTTCACGCAGCTGCCACATTTGTTTGCCTCCGACCAAGCCAAGGTCGCCTTCATCATGTCTCACCTAGAGGGCGAGGCACTGGCGTGGATGAACCCCTTGTGGGAGAAGGAGGACCCTATGACCAAGGACCTTCGAGAGTTCCTGCAGGCCTTTCGCAGCACCTTTGACGAGCCGGGACGCGCCTCTGCGTCTGCTTCATCCCTTCTCCGCTTACGTCAAGGAACCCTGACGGTAGGCCAATATGCCATCCGTTTCCGCACTTTGGCTTCAGAACTCGGGTGGAATAATGAGGCCCTAACAGCCGCCTTCTGGGAAGGACTCTCGAGTCGCATCAAAGACGAGTTGGCGGGTCGTGACGTGCCCTCCACCCTAGATGCCTTGATTGCCCTAGCAACTCGAGTGGACATTCGTTTTCAGGAGCGCTCCAAAGAGCTATCTCGTGAGAGACGTCCGGTACGGCATTCCTCTCCTCCACGGAAGCCCTCCGTACCTCAGTCATCAACAGCTGGGATTCCCGTCCACGAGCCCATGCAGATTGACCGAGTACGGCGGTCTGAACAACGTCGAGCAGAGCGGCTCGCCAAGGGTCTCTGTTTTTACTGCGGAGAGGACACACACCTGCTACGCTCCTGTCCAGAGAGGCCGGGAAACTCCAAAGCCTAGGGTTGGTAGGAGAGGCCACCCTAGGTGCTGGGACTCTCTCAGACCCGGTTATGTGGACCGTGCAAGTGTCAGCGGGAGAGACGCGCTTCACGGCTGAGGCATACCTCGACTCTGGAGCAGCAGGCAATTTCATCCAGCAGGACACGGTGGACAAGTACCAGTTGCCTGTTACTCTACTCGATAAGCCCCTAGTGATTGCCTCTGTGGATGGGAGACCCCTCGCTGATACCATCTCCTGGGTCACCAGGCCGGTCGAACTGCGTATCGGTGCCCTGCACACCGAGAACATCGCTCTCCACGTCCTTCCACACATGTCCCATCAAATCCTGCTGGGACTTCCCTGGTTGCGGACACACGAACCATCAGTCAGCTGGGGCACTGGCGAAATCACCCGATGGGGCTCCGCCTGTCATGAGAGGTGTCTGAAGTCTATACAACCCATCCGACGACCTCCGGTTCCAGAGAACCTACCGGAACTGCCCTCGGCCTATTGGTCCTTCGCAGACGTTTTTGACAAGAAGGAGTCTGAGGTACTTCCGCCACACCGTCCCTACGATTGCGCCATCGACCTGCTCCCAGGAACAACACCTCGAGGACGGATATATCCGTTGTCTCCAGCCGAAACCAGGGCCATGTCTACCTACATCACAGAAAGCCTGGCAAAGGGATTCATCCGGAGATCCTCCTCTCCAGCGGGAGCAGGCTTCTTCTTCGTTAAGAAGAAAGAGGGTGACCTACGCCCATGCATTGACTACCGGGGTTTGAATCAGATCACCATAAAAAACAAGTACCCCCTGCCGCTCATCCCCGAATTGTTCGACCGGCTCAGAGGAGCCCGTGTGTTCACCAAACTGGATCTTCGGGGTGCCTACAACCTAGTTCGTATCCGCTCTGGGGACGAATGGAAGACCGCGTTTAATACTCGCGATGGGCACTATAAATACTGCGTAATGCCCTTCGGTCTGTGTAACGCTCCTGCCGTATTCCAAGAATTGGTGAACGACATTTTCCGGGACCTCCTCTACATCTGTGTAGTAGTTTATCTGGATGACATCCTTGTCTTCTCTCCGGACCTCCAGACCCACAGAGAGAACGTACGGCTGGTTCTACAGAGACTGAGAGAGAATCGCCTCTACGCCAAATATGAGAAGTGTGTCTTTGAGCAGTCTTCTCTCCCTTTCCTGGGATACATCATCTCGGGTACAGGGCTGCAGATGGATCCAAAGAAGGTCTCCTCCATTCTCAACTGGCCTCCCCCTTCTGGACTGAAGGCAATCCAACGGTTCCTGGGATTCGCCAACTACTACCGCCAGTTTATCCCTCACTTCTCTGCTCTGACTGCTCCTCTCTCCGCCTTGACCAAGAAGGAGGCTAATCCAAAGGACTGGTCACCTGCGGCCGACGCCGCGTTTTGCTCTCTGAAGCGAGCATTTGCCTCCTCTCCTGTGCTCCACCGACCGGAGTTAAACCGCCAGTTCACCTTGGAGGTGGATGCCTCCTCCTCAGGAGCCGGAGCAGTGCTCATGCAGAAGTCCTCCTCCGGGAAGATGGTGACTTGCGGTTTTTTCTCCAAGAGCTTCTCAGCGCCTGAACGCAACTACACCATCGGTGACCGAGAACTATTGGCGGTCAAACTGGCTCTGGAGGAGTGGCGCTACCTCCTGGAAGGAGCAGTGTACCCCGTGATTATCTACACGGACCACAAGAACCTGGAATACCTTCGGTCCGCTCAGCGACTGAACCCACGGCAAGCCAGGTGGTCCTTATTCTTTGCCAGGTTTGATTTCCAGCTCCATTTCCGACCCGCGGACAAGAATGTACGCGCTGATGCCCTGTCTAGGTCTCTCATGCCCATGGAGCAGGAGGAAGAGAGTACCCAACCTATCATCTCTCCTAGCAAGATTATTCCGGTGGCTCCTGTCACCCTGGCCCAGATACCGCCCGGGAAGACCTATGTCTCTGAGACCGACAGGAAAAAAGTCTTACACTGGGGTCATGCCTCAAAAACAGCCGGTCATGCAGGTCAGAAGAGAACATGGGGTGCGATTGTACGCCATTACTGGTGGCCATCCCTTCGCACGGACGTCGCTGCTTTCGTCTCTGCCTGCTCCTCTTGTGCCAGGAACAAGACGCCCAAGCACCTGCCATATGGCCGTCTTCTGCCTCTGCCTATACCCTCAGTTCCATGGCAACACATAGCGATGGACTTTATTACGGACTTGCCATTATCCTCCGGGCACACAGTCATATGGGTCGTGGTGGACCGGTTCTCCAAAATGGCTCACTTCGTCCCTATGGCCGGACTGCCCTCTGCTCAGGAACTCGCGGAAGCCTATATACATCACATCTTCCGCTTGCATGGCTTTCCATCCCACATCGTGTCCGACAGGGGAACTCAGTTCACCTCCCGCTTCTGGAGGGCGCTCTGCAAACATCTGGGAGTGACTCTGGACTTTTCTTCTGCTTACCATCCTCAGTCTAATGGCCAAGTGGAGAGGGTCAATCAAATCTTGACCTCTTTCTTACGTCACTATGTCAACGCCCATCACGACGACTGGTCCACGCTTCTGCCTTGGGCTGAATTCTCCCATAACCACCACATCAGTGAGTCGTCCTCCAAGTCTCCCTTCCATGTCGTTTACGGACTTCAGCCCTCCATCCCGTTGCCTATATCCCCTTCTTCGGATGTCCCTGCTGCTGATACTGTAGCCCGTGACTTCGCTACCATTTGGGACTCTGTCAAGGCGTCCCTTGGGCGCGCTTCCCAGCGGATGAAGAAACACGCCGACAAGAGGCGCCTGGACCCTCCGTGTTTCTCTCCTGGTGACCTGGTCTGGCTTGCTTCCCAGTACATCCGATTGAAGATACCTTCCTACAAGCTGGGTCCTCGCTACATCGGGCCGTTTAAGGTCCTCAGCAAGATCAATGAGGTCTCCTACAAACTGAGGCTTCCGGCCACGATGCGGATTCCCAACTCCTTCCACGTCTCTCTGCTCAAGCCGGTTTTCCTTGGTCCCTTCTCCTCTGCTGCCAGTCCGGCTCCTCCTCCTATTGCCGAGGACGACATCTATGCGGTAAGGGATATCGTGGCCATGAAGACTGTTCGAGGCCGACAGTACTTCCTGGTGGACTGGGAGGGGTATGGTCCTGAGGATAGGTCCTGGGAGCCCAGGGAGAACGTGGGCACTCCTCTGATCCGTGCCTTCATGTCCCGGTTGCAGGGAGGGGGGCGTGGGGGGGGGGGTACTGTCACGCTCCCCGGGTCCTCGGCTCCCCTCCCCGGGTCCTCTGCCCCGCTCCCCGGGTCCTCTGCCCCGCTCCCCGGGTCCTCAGCCCCGCTCCCCGGCTCACCTGCCACGCTCCCCGCTCTCCAGCCTCCGGTGCCCGTCCTTCCCAGGTTCCCTGGCCTCCGATCCCGGCGTCTGACGGCTTCCCAGGCCCTGGCCGGCTCCCCTGCGTCCTCCCCTCAGCTTCCTTCCCTGGCTTCTGGCACCCGGGCGGCGCGCATGCGCATTAGGGCGCGCGCGCGGTCACTGACCCTTTCTTAAAGGGCCAGCGTCCATTAACAGGAAATGAAGCTAAACAGGTACAGGGTATATAAGGGTTTATTGTCCAAGGGGGCGGGGCCTGATCTTCGTGTTTTCCAAGCTAGGAGTCAGGTCTCCTTGTGTCTCCTTGCCATACTCACGTATCTCTCTTCTAGAGCTGATCCTGCCTCGGCATCCGGTCCTGCTGAATCCCGAACCCCGCACGCTGTCCGTCTGCCATCTGACAGTCCGTACCATCTCGGATCCCTGCGGTGACCCGTCATCTCGCTCCAAAGGTTCCGGACCCCGCCTGACCTCATCTCGGCTTCCGAACCTGAGCTACGTCACCCGGACTACCATCTGTGACTCCGTGGTCCCAGGGACTTCTCCGTTACACTCACTTGCACGGACTGTTCTGCTGCCCATAGTGCTTCAGCTACCGGACTCCTTACCACCATCTTAGAGTTCGGACCAGTGGATCCACCTCCTGGGTCTGCCCGACCGCCTGGCCCTGACAATATCCCACTATCATCCTGCAGGTAATGATCCTTGTCTTTGTAGTTATGTGTGATGTTTTCATGCTGTACATTGTCTAGTGTTGTTGTTGACTGATACACTGACTTCATTTTATTTTTCATAATAAATATATACTTTCAGTGCATTCTTCATGTGGAACTAGGATCCAATAACAAGCGCCATTTAATGGTTATCCCCTTTTGTCAATGTGACCTAGTATACGCTGGCCTTGTATGGCACCATACTCATAGGTAATCCTTTTCATGATATTATACATAAATTTTATTTATTTTTGTGGTCTCTAACATAAGATATGGTTCTCTTTATTGAGGTCTGGACTCCATAGTACATTTGACTATCACATCCAGCATAGAGCCCTTGAGCCTGCACAAGTGCCCCTGATGCAATATACCTTTATTACCTTATGGTATAAAAGCAATCACAGGTATTATAGTACTCCACACACATTTTCCTTGTATGTATCTAGTCACTCATATATACATCACACGTGTATATAGCATGTTTCGTTAACACATGTTTTTCATTGTAGTGAAGGTCATATGAGACTCCCTCCATTTTTCTAGTTACCGGCTTTTTAGCCGAGTGTCTTCATACACTTGATATTGCATGGTGAGTCCCACATTAGATGTCCTTTGAACTCTTATATCAACAATTTTCTTCTACCTGCTTCTTCCACGTCTTTGCTTTTCTGCTCTTTATTTCCTCCTTCCTCCCACCTCTTTCTTTTTATCTTCTCTTCCCCTTTTTTTTTTTTCTTTTTTCTTTTTTCCTTGTCCTTGGTCGGTCTTCCATAGGCTCAGCTGGTTGCACGCCCTCACACTTAGAAGCAATCCCTGTTTATTTATCCAGGTCCTTAATGTGCACTGTCTATCCACCTAGATTTATTAATTTATTATTCCGGATCTTATAACATGATACATGATATTTCTACCTCGTCATTATGTCCTTGTCTTTTGTTAAAAAATGATGTTGGATGTTATATTGCCTTTTTGTCCACAAGTGTATTTTTGATATTGATTGTTATTTTCTGTACAACTGTCATATAATAGTCCAGTGTGACGAAGGCCGGAGGCTGAAACGTCAATTGTTTTTGGACCAAACACATATACGTAAAAAGACACTGGAAACTTGATCAATAAAAAGAAATTTGCATACTAAATCACCGCATTTTGCCTTTTTTTTTGGGAGTTGTAGTGTGCCGGGGTTGTCTTTCCTCTATGCGCTTTCTATTCTGACCTAAATGCTTTATCACTGTGATTGGGATTGGTTGTCAATTACAATTTACTGTCTTTGAACACACTTTTTGTATAGCTCCATCTTTGCTACGTATATTCAGCTCATTGTTACTCCTGGTGCCTCCTGTTGGCTTGCTCTCATCTACCCTTCTAACTGACTGTTACACCCTTAGCCGTCTTAGTTTCTGACTCCATGCTTATTGCTGACTGGAATACTGTTTTTCTGAAGCCCTTCGATACTATTCCTGACTCATGTTGTGGCGCTTCTGGTTCCAGCTCGTGACTTGCTCAAGACTACACTATTGTTTCTTTCCGAGGCCTGTCACAATTTTGCTGCTTTTCCAGTAACTATACTACTCCTCTCCTGGCTATGTGACATCTCCATCTTGGCTATTTATGCCAGTCAATGACCATTTTAGCGACTGGGACATGAGAATTCTCCTGCAACCAAGTCCAACCATCTATGCAGTGGTCAACAATGAAGGTCATCAAATCCCTTAGACAAAGTTTCCAAGTCTGACCTGCGATGAGCTGATTGCGGTTTTTAGCTCTTCATCTCTGTAACACATGTGATGTGTGACTTCACATATTTTTTGTCACAAGGAGGTTTTTGCAAGCTTTGCCGACTATCATGGTGGCATCAGGGTCTGTGGAAACTCCATATTCTTGCACTCTGCCTTCTAACTTTCCTGATGTCTGTGATCAGCTGTGATGACTGGACTGTTCTTGTAGTGCCAATTATAGCTTGTCTATTCTGGTATGGAGAGGTGGATTTACCGAGGCTTACTGGTGGATGTGTTTTATTTTTTTGTGAGTGTTTTAGGTGTAAACCTTTTTGTGACTGTGTTGCTGCCTTGCTTCACACTTTAGTGTCTTAGTGTTAATTCCTGAGAGTGTGCAAGGTGACTGAGCCTTTGTTATTCTTGTTTGTTGTGTCTATTATTTCCCTTACACTCCAACCCCTTCCTTCCATGTGGGAAGGAGGGAACAGATTAGCTTTACTTAGGAGTACAGCAAGGTACGAGACTCAGGCATCTCCACCAGTAGGAGTAATCTTGAGGACAGGGATAGCCTAGGGTCCCCTAGCGTGAAGGACCATATAGGAGCCCTTTGTCCCTTGCTATCCTACAGTTATATTGTGACACTATTACAAGGAGGAGAGTGGACATAACCTTGTTTTCATGTTATGGGATGCCAATTAAGTATAAGATAAACAAATAGTCATGTGAGACTGACATACATTTTTGCTATATACATTAGTGATAATTTTACAGCAGTTAAGCCATTAAAAGGCAATATTTAAAGCCTGGAAACACCTTTGTGGGAATTACAGTACATCACTTTCTTTTTATTTTTTTATCCATGCTTTAGGTGTAGTTTTTGCTGACATATCATAATGATGTATACTGTATGTTTCTTGATATGTTTTTACAGTATTCATTATGTGGTTAAAATTACCTCCAACAATGTTTATCCAGATTATTACAATTATGACAATACCAAACTTGAATATTTTTCTTTGTTTATGTGATGAAAACAAATGTTGTTTGTGTCGCCATTTTCCAAGCCCTGAAATGTTTTTATAGTTCTGTTGATGGAGCTTTTTGCGTACTGAGCTGGTGATTTTATTGATTACAATTTTGGATATATCTAATGTTTGGAGCACTTTCTATTGTATATTTTTAACAAAGTGTGGACACGAAAAGAAAAAATTCCGGCATTTTGATTTTTTTTAATGATTTATGGCTTTTACTATTTTTATCTTTTGATAGACTTAACTTATCTAATTGCATTGATACCAAGTTTGTCTAGTTTGATTTTTTATATTTATAATACCTTTTTTTTATTTTTACTTTATTTTTCAGCACCTTTGGGGATTTGAGATTGCGATCTTTTGATCGCTTGTGCAAAATAATTCACTAACACAGTATTGCAATATATAGGAAATGGCATAGGTGTACAGTTAGGTCCAGAAATATTTGGACAGTGACACAAGTTTCGCGAGTTGGGCTCTGCATGCCACCACATTGGATTTGAAATTAAACCTCTACAACAGAATTCAAGTGCAGATTGTAACATTTAATTTGAAGGTTTGAACAAAAATATCTGATAGAAATTGTAGGAATTGTACACATTTCTTTACAAACACTCCACATTTTAGGAGGTCAAAAGTAATTGGACAAATAAACCAAACCCAAACAAAATATTTCTATTTTCAATATTTCGTTGCGAATCCTTTGGAGGCAATCACTGCCTTAAGTCTGGAACCCATGGACATCACCAAACGCTGGGTTTCCTCCTTCTTAATGCTTTGCCAGGCCTTTACAGCCGCAGCCTTCAAGTCTTGCTTGTTTGTGGGTCTTTCCGTCTTAAGTCTGGATTTGAGCAAGTAAAATGCATGCTCAATTGGGTTAAGATCTGGTGATTGACTTGGCCATTGCAGAATGTTCCACTTTTTTGCACTCATGAACTCCTGGGTAGCTTTGGCTGTATGCTTGGGGTCATTGTCCATCTGTACTATGAAGCGCCGTCCGATCAACTTTGCGGCATTTGGCTGAATCTGGGCAGAAAGTATATCCCGGTACACTTCAGAATTCATCCGGCTACTCTTGTCTGCTGTTATGTCATCACTAAACACAAGTGACCCAGTGCCATTGAAAGCCATGCATGCCCATGCCATCACGTTGCCTCCACCATGTTTTACAGAGGATGTGGTGTGCCTTGGATCATGTGCCGTTCCCTTTCTTCTCCAAACTTTTTTCTTCCCATCATTCTGGTACAGGTTGATCTTTGTCTCATCTGTCCATAGAATACTTTTCCAGAACTGAGCTGGCTTCATGAGGTGTTTTTCAGCAAATTTAACTCTGGCCTGTCTATTTTTGGAATTGATGAATGGTTTGCATCTAGATGTGAACCCTTTGTATTTACTTTCATGGAGTCTTCTCTTTACTGTTGACTTAGAGACAGATACACCTACTTCACTGAGAGTGTTCTGGACTTCAGTTGATGTTGTGAACGGGTTCTTCTTCACCAAAGAAAGTATGCGGCGATCATCCACCACTGTTGTCATCCGTGGACGCCCAGGCCTTTTTGAGTTCCCAAGCTCACCAGTCAATTTCTTTTTTCTCAGAATGTACCCGACTGTTGATTTTGCTACTCCAAGCATGTCTGCTATCTCTCTGATGGATTTTTTCTTTTTTTTCAGCCTCAGGATGTTCTGCTTCACCTCAATTGAGAGTTCCTTAGACCGCATGTTGTCTGGTCACAGCAACAGCTTCCAAATGCAAAACCACACACCTGTAATCAACCCCAGACCTTTTAACTACTTCATTGATTACAGGTTAACGAGGGAGATGCCTTCAGAGTTAATTGCAGCTCTTAGAGTCCCTTGTCTAATTACTTTTGGTCCCTTGAAAAAGAGGAGGCTATGCATTACAGAGCTATGATTCCTAAACCCTTTCTCCGATTTGGATGTGAAAACTCTCATATTGAAGCTGGGAGTGTGCACTTTCAGCCCATATTATATATATAATTGTATTTCTGAACATGTTTTTGTAAACAGCTAAAATAACAAAACTTGTGTCACTGTCCAAATATTTCTGGACCTAACTGTATATTACATAGTGTAAATCCTGGTCTTCTGTGTAGCCCAGCCTATCATTCGGCTGCCTAGAAGTACTAAGATGGCAGCCATGGGGACCTTCAACAGACCCCTGCCTGCCATGGTAACCTATCAGTAGCCACCAATCAGGTTGTTTAAATGGCGCTGTCAGAGAGTTACTGCAGCATCTAAATACTTAAAGGTAATCTGTCAGGTGCAATATGCACCCAGAACCACGAGCAGTTCTGGGTTCATATTGCTAATCCCTGTCTTACTGTCCCTGCATCTAGAAGCGTACATAAAACTATTTCTAAAGATCCTTCATTATATGCTAATGAGGACAGTGACTAGTTGCAAAGGCATTTGTTCCCTTGGCTAGTCGGCCCCCTCACGCCTTGTGTGCGTGATAACATGCTAATGAATGCGCAGTGTCAGAGGATGGTCATGCTCACCTCTGCTGCCATTGTGCCTGACGCTGTATTTTGGCTCAGTGCTCATGATCCATGGACTTCCGTCATTGGCATTTTGAAGCCGGGTGTACACGTCCTGGATTCAAACTGGTGTAGTGTGCTTGACCGGAAGTGTCAGGGACTTCTGATCATGCGCACTGACTCTATACCCAGCGTTCTGAGGCAGTGCAATGGATACAGGTATGCGCGTCACTGCCGATGATGACATTGGTCAGTGGGCATTGAATAGCATGTTAGCACACCATTATGGGTGTGCTAACATGCTAATGTAGCACCCAGGGTGCAGGGGGGTAGTCAGGCATGGGTTTCGAACCTATTTTACTCGTCACCGGGCTGGTGTGGTGGTCTGGGAAGTTGCGGTGGCTTGCCCGGCTTCGTGCCCCGAGGTGTACACCAATAAAGAGGGTGGATGATGGGGGTTGTAATAGGATGATTGTCGTGATGCCACCTCTGGTACACGGCCAGAGATTAGCCGCCACTGCTGTTGTTGTCCTCTGGGGCGGATGGTAATAGCAGCCGAAGGTGGTGTCGCTCCCCACAGGTGGAGCGGGTCCCGGGGAGGATGATGAGGGGAGTAGTGATGGCGAAGGCCTTTGGCACTGAGATGCGAGGCAGCAGCGCCGGTAATAAACGTCAGAATCAGATGCGTGGGTCCAGGTGTCTTTACTCACTCTTTGTGCCATTCTCCCGGGTAGTACTCACCCTCTGTGAAGTGCCCAGTCAACCTCGGATAAGTTAGAAGCAGTCACCGGTGTTTGAAAGAAGAAAGTCCTTTGTCAGAGTTGCCCTTCCAGCCGTGAGGAACCTGGGCTGAGCGCTCCGCTCCAAGCCGCAAGCCAAGTGAAGAGAAGAGAAGAAAGTGGTGATGGTGTTGTGTCCCAGAACTGGTGTCCCAGGTTGACTGACTGAAGATTGTGTGAGTTTGCTCCTACTTCTACCCCAAGTGGAACCCACCCCCAGGTGGCTGGCTTCAGTGACTGGGGAAGTCCCATGCCTCGTGATGGCCACCCCCCTGCCTATCGTGAGCCATTCCCCCCTTTGAGAAGGCTCCTAAGCTGTATGTAAAGTGTGAATGTGGAATACCGGTGATTAACCCCCTCCTTACTCGAGGCAAATATTGCACCTAAATAAGGTGCAATACTGTTATGGTTCGAGGTTCTGTGGTGCCTCGAACCGGTCCAGTCCTGTCATTGACTCCCACATTGGGGTCGTTCAACTCTTTAGTGCCACCTGGCCTGGCTAGAGTTTTGTACCATCCTGAGCCTAAGTGCTCATGCAGCCATACTGAGCATGTACGTAATGTCATCAATGACAAGGCAGCCACTGATTGGTCATCAGGGACATCAGCGATGAAGTGGCAGCTGCTGATTGGTCATCATGACATCAGCAATGACATGGCAGCCTCTGTATGGCTGCAGCCAATGCCATTACCACATGCCATGTGGCCTGAGTCAGGGAGGCGGCTATAAAAGATCTGTAGCTCTGCCCATCGGAGCGCGAGTGTCACACAGCATGCTGACAGCTAAGGCTGCTATCTTAGATGTTAGAGTGACTTGGTTCCAGCACCATTTTCCTGCAGTGCTTGTGGCAGGTGTGTATGGATAAGGACAGTGACTACTTCAGGGTTAGGCATCGGTGCCGGGTATTCGTATCCGTGCAAACCTGTACCTTGGTACGGTCAGGGTCAACCATTGTCCTACTAGTGTGTATGTGTTTTAGGGCTAGGTGCCGGTACCAGGTATTCGTATCTCGGTACTGCTGTGTCTTGGCACGGTGAGGGTCAGGGTTCACATGATCTGATGTGCCCCCTACGCACGTGACCAGTCTGCAGTGTCAATGGCAGACGTGTGTGTGTACCAGTCCTCGGGTGCTCAGTGACGCTAACTGGGTAGCCTACTCGGTCTGACGTGCCCTCTATGCACGTAACAGATTCCTTTGTACCAGTATATGGTCTGACGTGCCCCTGTATGCACGTTACCAGTTCAGTGGTTACGTCCTAGGTTTCCCAGTGACGTTAACTGGGTTACCTCTCGGTCTGACAGGTTCCTACACACGTGACAGATACCTGTTGCGATTCCTTTTGGTTTTGATGTGTCCCTACACACGTGACCATTACCCGTGTACCTGTGAGGTTAACAGGGACACGCTACATGTTGGGGTGTGCCCTTAAACATCCCCTTTGTTTCTATGGGTTCTCCTGAGTTGCTGTATTTCGTTTTCCTGTCCCATAGTGGCTTTAGTACCTGCCCGGTGGACTTCGGGTGACGATTGATATCATACTATTTTATATCCAATCGTCCCCTCCGTAACAAATACTCTGTGGTGACTGGAGCCTCAGGGGCGCCACATTTCCCCACAGCAAATGGCAGCACTCCCGGGATGCAACTAAACAAAGTTAGTACACCACAATTTTTCAATATGCAATATAACAAATAACATACTTCCGTTTATGGTAGGCACCATTAGTAAACAGTTTCAAACATTTTCAACAGTTACAAGTCAGCAGTATCATCATGCAATTAATATCAACATTTGCACATGAAAAAGAAGAGCAAACAGTTATTCTTGCTTGGCTGCTGGTGCCAGAGGGCATTCAATGCACACCCTCGGGCAAAGTGTCCAACTTTATTGCAGAGGCGGCAGAACAGCTGCCCATCAGCATCACAACAATCAGGAACTTGTGGTAGCGGGGCACTCCCGCGTTGCCGCCAGGGGAGATCATCAGCACTAGAAGCCAGTTCAATGGTTGCAGGTGGCTGCTTGGATTGCACTGCTTTGGTTAAGTAGCCATACCTTTAATCAGTTCCAACATGCGGAGCCGAAGTTCATCACTGGAGTTTCCATCCACAGTCTGTTCCTTAGCTCTCACTCACACTGATGTAGTTGGCTGTAATCCTGGTTGCTTTAGCACAACGCTGCCGCGATCCGGTTCACGCAGTGCTCGGATGGCCCAGTCACTGAACCCGTCCCCCAGGTGGCTGGCTTCAGTGACCGGGGAAGTCCCATGCCTCATGATGGCCACCCCCCTGCCTACCCTGAGCCATCCCCCCCTTTGAGAAGGCTCCTAGGCTGTATGTAAAGTGTGAATTTGGAACACCCGTGATTAACCCCCTCCTTACTCGAGGTGAATATCGCACCTTAACTAAGGTGCAATACTCTGTGGCGACTGGAGCCTCAGGGGCGCCACACTAAGAGGACGGTATAAGTGCAGGAAATAATGCCTTTGCGACTAGTCCCTGTGCTCATTAGCATATCAGAAAGGATCTTTAGAAATACTTTTTCTAAAGATCTCTTTATGTATGCTACTAGATGCAGGGACAGTTAGGCAGGGATTAGCGATATGCACCCAGTGCATATTGCACTTGAACGGTTTCCTTTAATCAAAAGCAAGAGCTGCTGTTAGCAATAAATATTAAATCCATTTGTTCTAAGGGGTTGTAGCTTTCATCAAACACACTATAGGGAATAATTGCACTTAAGTAACTATGTTCTATAATTTTGCATCCTTCTGAATACAGAACTCTTATTTTTTTTTTTTTTACCTACGTTCATACTTTCCTGAATCCCCACCTTTCCTGTTTCTAGTCCCAACGTCCTACACATTTGATTTGGCAGTGTTGATTCATTTACTTTATTTAGTCATAACCTATTTAAAAACTGCGCTCAGAAAGACTGTGTTTTTCAAATTTCTCATTTAGCTACCACTACAGTGCATATCAAAGCTTAAGAAGACGTCATACAGAAAGAAATATCTAAAAAGTAATTGTGCCTTAACTTCTCTATAAATCAAAATTAGGCTAACTTGTAAAATACATGTATACACCATGTACATAGAGAAGAAATAGGAAATAAGTGAATATAGAAGATTCATTGATTACTTACATATTACATACACACTTCTCAGCACAAGACTTACAATACTAACTAAAGAATGTATGTCTGGAACACCAAAGGTGTGAACATGGTGCAAGACTCAAAAACATAACTATACAATAAGATAAAGAGTTGCACACAAGTCACAATATATGGGAATAATGAAAAGCAAAACTGCTATAGGAATACTAGACTGAAAATTGTATTGGATACAAGACTTAGGCGGGCTTTGCACACTACGACATCGCAGGTGCGATGTCGGTGGGGTCAAATTGAAAGTGACGCACATCCGGCATCGCATGCGACATCGTAGTGTGTAAAGCCTAGATGATACGATTAACGAGCGCAAAATCGTCGTAATCGTATCATCGGTGCAGCGTCGGCGTAATCCATAATTACGCTGACGCGACGGTCCGATGTTGTTCCTCGCTCCTGCGGCAGCACACATCACTGTGTGTGAAGTCGCAGGAGCGAGGAACATCTCCTACTGGCGTCACCGCGGCTTCCGTAGGATATGCGGAAGGAAAGAGGTGGGCAGGATGTTTATATCCTGCTCATCTCCGCCGCTATTGGCCGCCTGCCGTGTGACGTCGCTATGACGCTGCACGACCCGCTCCCTTAGGAAGGAGGCGGTTTGCCGGCCAGAACGACGGTCGCAGGGTAGGTGAGTGCATGTGAAGCTGGGGTAGCGATAATTTTCAGGGGCAGGGACTATCGCGTGCGACATCGCAGCATCGGCTTGCGATGTCGCAACGTGCAAAGCCACCCTTAGAATATGACTGCAAGAGTTAATTTATCTCTACTCACTTAATCTAATACTCAACCTCTATTATAGGATGCATACTGAACATAAAACACTACAAAACAGTCTGCACATCAATGAGGCCACACACTCTCTGAAATGCTATGGATTCTTTAGAGCATAAAATGACCAAAGTTATTAAAGTTTTAAACATTAATACAAAAATATACTACAAGTGCTTACATGAAAAGGTATACAAAGAGAAAAAAAAAGTGATACCCCACTCAAAAAACACACATACAAGTGCATCTCAATAAATTAGAAAAAAGTTAATGTATTTCAATAAGAGGGATCTATTTCAAGAGTTTATTTCTGTTAATGTTGATAACAATGAAAACCCAAAAGTCATTATCTCAGAAAATTAGAATGCCAACTAAAAAAATGATTTTAAACTCAGAAATGTTGGCGCCTACTGAAATGTAAATGCCCTCAATATTTGCTTGGGGCTCCTTTTGCATGAATTACTGCATCAATGCGGCTTGGCATGGAGGTGATGATCAGCATGTGGCACTGCTGAGGTGTTATGGAAGCCCAAGTTGCTTTGATAGCAGCTTTCAGCTCATCTGCATTGTTGGGTCTTTTGTCTCTCATCTCCCTCTTGACAATACTTAATAGATTCTCTATGGGATTTAGGTCAGGCGAGTTTGCTGGCCAATCAAGCACAGTGATACAGTGGTTATTAAACAAGGTATTGGTACTATTGGCAGTGTGGACAGGTGCCAAATCCTGCTGGAAAATTAAATTTCCATCTCCAAAAAGCTTGTCGACAGAGAAAAGCATGAAGTGCTCTAAAATTTCCTGTTAGACAGCTGTGCTGACTTTGGTCTTCATTAAAGATAGTGCACCTACACAAACCATCACTGATTGTGGAAACTTCACACTAGACGTCAAGCAGCTTGGATTGTGGCCTCTGTATTCTTCCTCCAGACTCTGGGACCTTGATTTCCAAATGAAATGCAAAATTTACTTTCATCTGAAAATAACATCTTGGTCCACTGAGCAACAGTCCAGTTATTTTTCTCCATGGCCCAGGTAAGACACTTCTGGCATTGCCTATTGGTCATGAGTGGTTTGACACAAGGAATGCGACAGTTGTAGCCCATGTCCTAGATACTTCTGTGTGTGGTGGCTCTTGAAGCACCGTATCCAGCAGCAGTCCACTCCTTGTGAATCTCCCTCAAATTTTTGAATGGCCTTTTTTTAACAATCCTTTCAAGGCAGCGGTTATCCCGGTTGCTTGTGCACATTTTTCTACAACACTTTTTCCTTCACTCAACCTTCCATTAATATACTTGGATACAGCACTCTGTGAACAGCCAGCTTCTTTAGCAATGGCCTTTTGGGGCTTACCCTCCTTGTGGAGTGTGTCAATGACTGCCTTATGGACATCTGTAAAGTCAGCAGTCTTCCACATGATTGTGTAGCCTTGTAAAACAGACTAAGCGACCATTTTAAATGCTTAGGAAGCCTCTGCAGGTGTTTTATGGTAATTATTCGAATTTTCTGAGATAATGACTTTTGTGTTTCATTGGCTGTAAGCCATAATCATCAACATTAGCAGAAATAGCACTTGAAATAGATCACTCTGTTTGTAATGACCCTATATAATATATGTGTTTCCCTTTTTGTATTGAATAACTGAAACAAATTACCTTTTGGATGTTATTCTATTTCATTGAGATGCACCTGTACGCATGTACAGATCATGGTTCTGGGGCAAAATTCATGAGCAAATGGTGGTCTTGGTGATGTATTCATCTGCAAATAGAGGTTCAGGTGATGTATTCTTGTTCTGATAATCGTCCGAGGGATGTATTTATGTACTGAGGGTGGTCCTGGTGATGGATGTTTCATGCGCTAATGGTAGTCCTGTTGATGTATTCATGTACTGATGGTGGTTCTGGTATTGTATTCATGTACTGATAGTGGTCCTGGTTATCTATTCATATACTAATGGTGGTTTAGGTGATGTATTCATGTATTGATGTCTGCATATATGTGCATATCAGCATGTGTGCATGCCTGCATATATGTCTGTGTACTTGTAATTAAATGTACTTGACAATCACTTGCAGCGGCATTTAGATAACACGATGGCTAGTACAGGCACTCACTAGTTACCATCAGGCCCCACTCTGATGCAGCTGTGGGTTTCTGATGGGTAGCCATGTGTTACTGCCATGTTGGTTGTTCTTTGAAGCCCAGCCTGAGATTGGGCTCTTTAGAAGATGTCACAATCAAACTGCAGCACTTTATAGTGAATAGTGACTGTAACTGCTCTTTGCACCATTTTTTGCAACTTTAAATGATATTTACTTGCAGATTGACCCTATATCTGCAGATAAATATAATTTCTTGACATGACACCTTACCTTTAAAGAGGTGTCCAGGACATTTGTAGGATTTCACTCTCACTCCCAACATTTTGTAATGTGCTATTAGGAATTGGCTGTTTTGAAACTCTCTGGGCTTATCACAATTTGCATAGAAACAATCACTTGCCACCTGCTTTATTTTCTGCTTCTTTCATTGTTTTAATTGAAAAATGCAGAAAAGAAAGAGGCACTTATGTGATTGCAGTTGGCAAATTGTATATGGAGTGCAGAGGGTGTGAAAACAGCTAAATCATAACAGTGTCATAAAACTAAATCAGAATATATTTTTTGAATATAAAAAAAAAATTTGTTTAAATAAAATAATTTATAAATAAAAAAGTTTGGTTTTTATTAAAGGTGGTGTATAAAAGGGACTCACTGTGTAACTATTGTATAGTGTTCTAGTTTTGTCATCTCAACATGTTGTATGATAAATTAGTCAAAACTATGAGAAAAATATGCAATTTCGAATCTACAGACTTATTCTGACATTGTGTTCTGTTCCCATATCTCTGTAGTAACCTTGGTTTTACTCCTGTTCTTATGCAGTATTCAGTTCTGGTACTTTATCTATGTAGTAAACTTGGTTGTGATACCATATATATGCAGTAAACTTCGTTCTGTTTCCATATTTATATAGCAAATTTGGTTCTCTTGCTGTAGCTATATTGTAAGTGCTATTCTTTTCCCACATTGATGTACTAAGCTCAGTTCTGTTGTTATACCTGTGCTGTAGTTTCATTATGTTAATGTATCTATGTAGTATGATCAATTCTGTTCCCATATCTATGTACCAGCCAACACTATTTTTAAAGCCTTTTACCTCTGCTGCTTTAATGCAGCGACTAGAGATAAGCAGGTTAAAGATGGGCCGTGGCACCTCGGGGACAACTATTCTATGATTGCCCCCAGGCTAAAATTTGCTAGCCCACCCCTGTGCACAACAGAGAACATAACCATTCTGTCTTTATCATTATAGTGATTAGCCTCATAAGTGCATATGCCGAAATCCCATTTTACAGGGGTTCAAACGTAAACCCCAATGGGGCAATGGAACGTATTGTTAAACGCTATGTTATCTCTACTTACATGTAGCCCAAAAATGGTTTTAAAAATACATAAGTTAATAGACAAAAAACAGAACAGGCACAGTTACATCCATGTAAAAATGAACGTCCGACTGTAAGGAACAAAATAGGAAGCACTGTCAGGTATATATAGCATTGAGGAAATTGTTTGCAAGACTGCATAACCACGGTAAGTTAAAGTGTCATGAAGTTTGTCTGTTCTCAAACCCTGTGAACTTAATGCCTGAAGTCTAACCTTGTCTATTGTTAAACCATTCACAAAGACTACAGCTACAAATTACTGAAGAATGTTATTTATAAGCACACTGCCATGTAAAACATGTTGGAGACAGTTTTGGATATGTGGTTTAGAATCTGATGCTCATGGCTTCACAACTCTCACACTGCTCTTTGAGGGCATACAGACATTTCATGTCCAGATTTTATATGGTTTTAATAAAGAAACTGATATATAAATAACATTTTTTTGCTAACTACAATTTTAGCAAGGTTGATTTTTCCACATACATACAGTCTGTAGAAACAGAGTCCTTTTGGCCAGTGTTGATCATTAAAATTGACTCTATGATTGTTTTCATATCTTGTAGGGTTTCTGTATGGTGTTGGTAAATGCTACTGATACTATATATGCTGTATTCTGAGTTACTTACTTGTTATTTCTCATATGGAATTTAGACAAAATTGGCTATGACATCAATAATGTTATGCTACTCCATCTGTGAGGCAGAGCAGCTCCTTAATTGGTATAGAGTGTGCGTGATTTTGACAATTTAAGCAGAAGAAAGATCATTGAATAGACCAGGAGTTTCAAACTTGATCGGGTAAATACGACAAAAAATATAAAGCCTGCTGTACACCTTACGATCCAGCATACGATATCGTATGCGATTGTAACCGCCCCCATCGTAAGTGCGGCACGTTCAATTTGTTGAATGTGCCGCACATACGAGTAACCCCCCCGTCACACGTACTTACCCATCCATACGACCTCGATGTGGGCGGCGAACGTCCACTTCCTGGAGTGGGAGGGACTTTCGGCGTCTCAGCGACGTCACGCGTCAGCCGGCCAGTAGAAGCGGAGGGGCGGAGCTGAGCAGGACGTAAACATCCCGCCCGCCTCCTTCCTTCCGCATTACCGGCCGGGAGCCGCAGGACGCAGGTAAGATCTGTTCATCGTTCCCGGGGTGTCACACACTGCGATGTGTGCTACCCCGGGTACGATGAACAATCTGACGTTCAATTCATGAGGAATGAACGACATGCATGCGATGAACGTTTTACCGTCCAATCGCAATCGCATGTAGCTGTTACACACTGCAATGTACCTTACGATGTCGGATGTGCGTCACTTATGACGTGACCCCGCCGACACATTGTAAGATACATTGCAGCGTGTAAAGCGGGCTTCAGGTAATGGGCCACATTCCTTGAAGGAGGAGATAACTTTATCAGTAATCCAATTTTTTTTTTTCAAATGCAACTTTTTTTGATCACCTTTTATTCCATTTTTATGTATCAGTATAGTGAAAAAGCTACATTTTATGGTGTGTTTATCTTACGGTGTTCATTGCTTGGGTTGTGGTACAGTTCTAAATCTTGAGTCATTCTCTCCACAGCAATACCACCTGTATACCGAACTTTTTTTTTACTTTAATTTTTACATAAAGCATCCTTTTTAGTGACAAATTATTTTTCCATTATTTTTCCATACTTTATTTTGAGTTTTTAATTTATATATGTGACTTTACTGGTTTGATTGCTAATCTAATATCCTGCAATACCTCTGTACTTCATGATGTTAGATCTGTCTATTTTCAACCAACGCTAAAGGCCCCGTTACACGCAATGACATCGCTAACGAGATGTCGTTGGGGTCACGAAATTCGTGACTCACATCCGGCCTTGTTAGCGACGTCGTTGCGTGTAAAGCCCCCTTTAGACTGCTAGATTCTGCTTATTGGAAGGACTTACAGGCAACCATAGCTGGCTAACCATAACACCATTATTTGGCCTCGGGTGGACATGGTAACTAATAATGTCCAACCAATCAATAAATTGTCCTCGATTAGGCCAAAGTATTATTGTCCTCCATTTAAGCCCTTATACTGTAATAATGTCCAGTCCTCACCCCCATCCTGTAATACTGCGGTCCTGGACAGTATAACAATAATTATCGCCCCCATCTTTTAATAAGGTTCACTGGCCTGGCCTCCATCCTGTAATAATGTTCCTTAACCAGGCCCTCAACCTGTAATCATTTACTCTGTCCTGTCTCTATCCTGTAATAATCTCCCCCATCCTAATGTCATTATGTAATAATCTTCCCATCCTGTGATGATGATAATGATATATATAGCATTTGTGTTCAGCTCTCTAGAGTCAATACTTTGTAGGACTACCTTTCGCTGTGATTACTGCTGCATCTTTTTGTGGGATATATATATCTCTACTAGATTTGCATGACTAGAGGCTAAAATTCTTGTCCATTTTTCTTTTGCACAATGGCTATAGCTCAGTGAGATTAGGTGGAGAGCATCTGTGAACATCAATTTTCAAGTCTTGCAAAATATTCTCATT
Source organism: Anomaloglossus baeobatrachus (assembly GCF_048569485.1). Lineage (NCBI taxonomy): Eukaryota > Metazoa > Chordata > Amphibia > Anura > Aromobatidae > Anomaloglossus > Anomaloglossus baeobatrachus. Next base: position 288,818,421 of record NC_134358.1, read on the forward strand.
GAGATTTAGGGCTGGACTTTGACTGGGCCATTTTTAACTAAATAATAAAACAATCTTCAGTGTTATATAGCACCAACACATTCCACAGCACTTTACACATATAAGTAATAGTGTCTACATTGGGCTCACAATCTAAATTCCCTCTCTGTACGTTATTGGAGTGTGGAAGTAGACCAGAGAACCTGGAGGAAACCCACGCAAACATGGGGAGAACATACAAACTCTTTACAGATGTTGTCCTTGGTGGAATTGGAGCCCAGCACCCCAGTGCTGCAAGACTGCAGTGCTAACCACTGAGCCACTGTGCCACTTTGCTCTGAACCATTCCATTATAGCTCTTGCAGTACCTTTGTAGGCGGTGCAGCAAAGCATTGGGTTGGCGAGCTAAATACAAAAGCAAGTCACGATTTTCAGATTACATATTTTTTAAATAATTGTGTTGGTATGTCACATAAAATCCCCTTACAGTACATTTATGTTTGTGGGAGTATCTTGAAAAAAATATGTAAAAGTAAGTTAACGTTGTGACAACCTGGACTAGCTAGGTAGTCACAGATAGGGCCCCGCATTACACCAGTCCCTAACTAGGTAACACCAGCCAACCACATTAAACCCTAGTCACCCCCCTCAGGGCTTGATGGACACACCAGTGGGCGGAGCCAGGCGGTTGGCCACGCCCACCGATGAGTTCAGAGAGCCTGAGGTGGGAAAAACGTCAGATTAGTTTTGGAGGTGAAGTAGAGAGGAGGACAGGCCCGTGTGAGAGGCCTGTGACCGACTGACAGGTGCCAGGGTTGGAGTCCTGGTACCTCTGGCTAGGAGGCATGTGGAGGCATCTGCCTGCAGGAGCCGGGAAGACAGCTCGGTGGAACCGTGGTGGACTGGGACAGGGTAGTGGCCCACCGGTACCGACCCGGGGAACCGACCCAGAAACCGGAGCACAAGATGGGGTACTCAGACCCTGAAATGAGGTCTAGAAACTACTGGAATGAGTTAATTAACTGATTGCGGTCTGGACTTTAGGTCCTTTCCCACCCAAAGAGCCTTCATAGAAGACAACAGCCCAACGAGGGGGATGGAAAGCCACCGCCAAGGCTCAGAGATCCCACGGGCCAGCGTCTGTGGGCAAACGGGCTCTCCCGACATCCACAAGCCAGGGAGTGGACTCCTGATGCTGCAAGCGCAGGCAGCCCAGCAGTTCAAACAGGTGCAGGAGAAAGGCAGAGACCACCAACTGGGTGGGAGATCCCAACTGCAGCCGGCTGCGGGCACCGACCACCATCATCTTGATTTACCAGAGACTCGAGTGTTTCATTCTAATAGTGAGTACACCAGTGCCCTCCGGCCACCCATCTCCCTGCACTGCCAAAACACCCCAACAGGTCCCGGGGCCACCATCCCTGCCCACGGAGGGGTTAACAACTTGCTGCATACCATCTCCCCTGGGTGCCCCGTAACTGCAGCGGTGGTGTCTACCTTCACCAAATCCCGTGGGTGGCGTCACGAACTCAAAACACGGCTCTGGCCGTACACCTACGTCCCAAGACCGCCAACCCCCCTTTTAGATTGGAGTGACCGCAGGGGCCCCCGGGTCCGGAGACGCTCAAGCCACCCACCAACGAGCCCGGATCTGAGTGGCTTGGTTGCAGCTGAGCACGGGGCGGCACAATGTGGAAAGAAAAAAAGGCACTACATACACATGTGACGCCCTGGAAAAACCAGGTAGTCACACAGTAGGCCCCCGCATAACACTTTCCCTCACCTAGGTTACATACAGCCGACCTGAAACCCTAGGGGTCTAGACAGCCTGGGGCAGGAAAACAAACAGATTAAGTTGTAGTTCAAGTTGAGAGGAGTGTGGGCTGGAGCTAGATGTAGCTCCAGCGGAGGAGAAGTTCAAGTGGAACGGTGCCAGGGTCGGAGCCCTTGTACCTTGGCTAGGTGGCAGACGGTGGTCTCTGTCAGCAGGAGACGGGAAGACGGCTCGGCAGATCCGAGGAGGAACGGAGCAGGGTTGGAGCCCGCCGGTACCGACACCGGAGACCCGACCGGAAACCGTGCACAGAGGGGGTACTCGGACCCTGAAGCCAGGACCAGAACCAACGGCCTAGCTAATCAACTGATTGAGGGCAGGATTGTAGGTCCTGTCCCAACCAAAGTCCCAAAAGCAAACAACCACCCACAGAGAGGGATAGGGCAACTGCCAGGGCCCATAGATCTCACCGGTCAGTGTCAGCGGGCACGGCTCCTCAGGCACACAGAAAGCAGGGAGCGGAGTCCCGTGTTTCATATCGGGAAGTAAAAAACACAACCACAACTAGTGCAGAGGAGAAGATGGCGACCATCTTGCATGGGAAGAAAGTTTTACGGTTTTCTGCATATTAAATTAAAAATGTACAATTTGTTGTTTATATTCGCAGCCTGAGGACATGCTAGGAGTTACCAAGGGGGAATGTGGCGCCCCTGAAAGTCAGGAGCCACAGGGTACTATACCAGACTGGGTATAAGGCTAGAGATTGGCTTGACGGATGGTCACCTTTAGGGTGGGACGCATCCAATCCACTAGTCAGAAACCTGGGAAGAAGAGGGGCTAGTCAGTGAAGTGGACGGACGACAGACATCTTGTCAATAGATAGTGAAAAGACAGTCAGTCAGAAGTGAACGTGCTGACAGAAAGTGTGAAGTGACTACTGAGTAAAATGGGAGTATGGTTGCCAGGGAGAGTACGGTGAAGTACTCACTGAATCGAGCACTGATGGGGTACAGAGCCCTAGTTCAGGAAGACGCTTCAGGCTCACCTGATAACAGTCTGCCCAGTGAGGGAAACATCAAGGACCTCACCCACGTTAGTGTCCGGGGCACAGCAGCAGAGAGGGAACCTGGAAACGGGAACAGAGGTCCGACCCAAGAGAGGTTCAAGCTGCCTGCCGTATGGGCCCGAATGGAGACAACAGGAGCGGCCCCCCAAAGACGGAGACCTACCAACTACTACAGGGTGCATGGAAGTAAAGCTCAGCAGTTCACTACACCAGCACTGGAAAAAAAGGGAATACCGGATTGGTAAAGACCAGCACCAGCCAGGTTGTAGCAACTCCAAACCAGTGAGTAAAGCACAAGTTAAACGCAGCTCCTGTGTTGTCTGAATTCTTCCATACGTCTGCACCAATATATCACAAGCACCATCATCCACCCCTGGGGCCTAGCCATCACACGTAAGCTGCCCACTACCACCAGCCACAGCAGTGAGAGACTTTGCAGCGGTGGCTTTCCCCATATAGCCGCATACCGCAAGTAGCGTCACGAAAAACATTTTATTTTTATTTTTCCCTTGTATAAATCCCCTTTTAAGCGACCCACCAGGGTTACGGAATCGGGCAACGGACACCCAGTGAACTGTCCCAGTAAATTACAGCCCGGGACTGAGTACCCCAAAGCCCTAGTGCAAGTCATATACACCAGAAGTTTACATATTAAAAAATGAAGTCAGTTCCAAAAGCAGAAAATATGAAACCCAATGATGTAAGGAATTATTGCATTCTACAAATACACCCCAAGACATAACAGCCAATGTAGCTGGTGTTCAGACAATTCCAAATGGGATGAAGATGAGAAAATGTCTGCACCATACCACATTAGAATTCATCATACTTCCTTATAAATGTTAACAGTCTTCGTGTATTCCTAAAAACTTGCAATTCTTTAATTGTATAGGTAGGTATATATACCGTATACCTATACAATTAGAGAATTGCAAGTTTTTAGGAATACACGAAGACTGTTAACATTTGTAAGGAAGTGTGATGAATTCTAATGTGGTATGGTGCAGACATTTTCTCATCTTCATCCCATTTGGAATTTCTGAACATCAGCTACATTGGCTGTTATGTCTAGGGGTGTATTTGTAGAAGAATGCAATCATTCCCTGAATCATTGGGTTTCATATTTTCTCCTTTTGGAACTGATTTTATTTTTCAATTTTTGGTCAATGACAGTAAATGTGTCACTTCCCTCATTAGAATAAACATAGAAGCTAGTTGTTAGAGATGCCTTAGCTTTAATAAGCTTCAACACATTGGGGCAGTACATAAAACAAAGTTACCCATACTTATCACATCGTTATTGAAAGAACCTTACACCAGCATTGTCCTCGTGTTACTATTAAAGTGAAGCATTGAGTAAAGTGGAGATATTAGGACCATGTGACAGGTTAGGGCTATTAATTTTTTCACTTAAATGCTACGTTTCCAAAGGGCCCACTCAGTGATAATAGCTTCCTATTGGTCACAGCAGCACACGTTCTACTTATGACTTGGCACATTGTGTCTCTTAGATGCTGGCATACCCGCAACGATTTTGCTGTGCGACGCTTCAGGAAATGTTTTACCTGAAGCATGTTTTCTGACATCTTTTGGGACATCTTTGATGGTGGACTTACATCCAATGTTTGTTGTTTTTTTTTAAATCATGTGCTATATAAAATTGTGGTGGAAGCCAGAAGAATGAACAAGTCTCTTCTTTTAGCCACTTCATGGCTTTCAAAGACTGAAGCGGTTAGACGAAATGACAAAAGATGAAATTGTGATTATTGTTGAATTTTGTCAGCACTTTTTTAGGCATGTCCCATGGCAGTCTATTCAACTTTTATACTTTGAGGAGGAACCAGGGATTCTGAACCCGTTCTTATGATAGGTGAGATTCAGCAGGGGAATTCCGAGTGATCAGACATTTCTCAATTTCTCATCTCTATTATGAATAGTTAGTTTCGTTAGTAAATGGTACTATCCATTTACAGACTGTTTGCTTATATGTTGTTAGCAAATATTTAAATGTTGAATTAATCGTAGGGTTAGTTAATTGCACCGCAGAAAACTCAGTGTAGTGCACAAGTGCTTATGTAAGTCTCTGGAGCATCAGTGACAATATATTTTGACCAAGTTACAGTGGAACCTCGGTTAACGAGTAACCCAGTTAGTGAGTATTTCGCTTAACGAGCTAAGCTTGCTGTAAATTTGTAACTCAGTTTACGAGCAAGCTTTGCCGTACAAGCAAATAGTCACGGCACACACTTCCGGTTCCGTACTTCACCGCGCTCTAACCCGCTCTTGCAGTTCGCACAAACACCCACAAACACACACAAACACACACAAACACACACATATTTTGCTCACCTTACCTTCCGTTCCATCGCCGGCCTCCCGGTTCTTGTAGTTTGCTGCTACAGGATGTGTATCAGGTAACGATCGCGACGATGATGGAACGTCCGCTGTCAGCCGCTTCTCAAAGGTAGCACGCTGACCAATTAGAGGCAAGCGGCTCCTGCCTTTGACGTCAGCGCTCTGGCAGCGGAAGTTCCGGCATCGGTCGCGATGGTTACCCGACACACATTCTGTACTGGCGAACTGCAAGAACCAGGAGGCCGGCGATGGAATGGAAGATAAGGTAAGCATAATATGTGTGTGTGCGTGTGTTTGTGTGTGTTTGTGTGTGTTTGTGTGTGTTTGTGCGTGTTTGTGCGTGTTTGTGCGTGTTTGTGTGTGTTTGTGTGTGTTTGTGCATGTGTGGAATGGCAGAATAGATGACCAGGATGGGACATTGAACAAGTTGTGGAACGAGTTGACTGCATTCCAATGATTTCCTATGGGAAATCTTGCTTTGCTAGATGAGTAACTTGGTTAACAAGCACACTCCCAGAATGGATTGTTCTGGTTAACCACTGTATTTGTTCACTATTGTGTCCTTTGTGGGAAAATCCCTTATTTAGCTATTGGCTAGAGATGAGCAGATCAGGCAGGGAGGATGCTACACAGCCAGGAAGGAGGTCATTGGAGTCATGATATCATGACATATGCCATCCCGACGCCTATGTAGAACCTGTGTAGAAAACCTCTCACCTTGTGCTGACACCTGAAAATCCGGCACATTGTGAGAGGACCAAAGATTTCACTGCAGTGGCAGATCAGAACTTGCAGTGAAGACCTGAACATTCGGCGTTAAGTAGCGGAAGGGCCAAATGCGTCAGTAATGAGGTGAGTATAACGCTGGCTGCTAATTTGTTGAATCAGCACAGAAGTGAATTACAAAACAATTGTATTTTGGCAAATGCAGATTAAAATATGCAGAGTAAAATATGAGTTGAGTTCAATTCTACTCAAATTTATTCTCTCATTTCAGTTCTATTGGCACTTGAAAGCTTAAAATTACAATATGACATTAACATAAGGTAGATTAGTTAGTGGATATATGGGCAGATTCTTGTTGATAAAATAAAAAAAAAATCTGTTAAAAAAATGAACAGGCTCAAAGAGCACCATTGTTATCAAAATTATTAACCCAATACCTCTGCAGCCAATTTTTGTTTTTCTGCTTTAATTTTTTTCTAGAGAGAAGTTGTAGAAACGGGTATCTGCACCGCGCCAAAGATCACAAATCAGGATATCAGATTAATGTAGCTTTATTGCGTCATAGGTCTACGCGTTTCAGGAGCTCTGCCCCCTTCCTCAGGACCATAGAAAAGACAACATCAAATCTTTGTCTTTTCTATGGTCCTGAGGAAGGGGGCAGAGCTCCTGAAATGCGTAGACCTATGACGCAATAAAGCTACATTAATCTGATATCCTGATTTGTGATCTTTGGCGCGGTGCAGATACCCGTTTCTACAACTTCTCTCTGTTATCAGCCTTTGGGTTGCCGCTGCCTTGATCCAGTTCTACGTGCTAATATAGTAGTTGTGGCTTGCACAACTACAGTTGGTGAGTATTATTGCTCCCCAGTCCCTTGCCCTGTGCCTATAAGGGTAAAACCCTATTGCGCTTTCTTTTCCACAGACTTCCAATTTATTTAATTTTTTTCTAAGAACTATAACTTCAATATTTTTCCTTTAACATAGCTTTATAAGACCTTATTAACAAACATTTTATGATAATGTACTCATAAGGAAAGGAAATTATAACACTAATAACTTAAAATTAGTTAATATGCTTACATCCACATGATTGTCTCTACATAAAGTGCATATAAAAAGATGGGTCACACAACAGAAAGGTGCTCACATGGGGGGGGGTCAGCCCATACTGATTGTGATCCATAATTCCTTTCTCCTTCCCTAATGGAAACTGAAGATAATTTAGATAGGAATATGTAAAGCCCCTGAGCCACTCAGGCTACTACTAGGAACTGCATCCTCGCAGGAATGCAGTGCCTCCCCCCTGGGACCTAGAACACCAGTGCCAGCAACACCTAGACACACCAAAATCCTAGTTACCACTCCACACCTGGGGTAATTGGCTAGTTGGACACAAGGGGATGGTCACCTAGAGGGTGGAGCCAGACCAGGGGACTAGACAACCTGGTGGGAGGGGACAGCAGTCAGTTCTGTAGTAGTGAGTGAAAGTGGAAAGACGTGCCTAGAGCTGGGTTGTGTAACGGTGGCCTGGAGCCACAGGAGAGTGGTCGCCAGGGCAGATACACCCGAGTACCGCTGGGACCAGAGCTCTGAAGGCTTAGCAAATACCTGCACAGTGAGGGGACCTTCACAGACCTCACTGACCCACAGATCTGGGGTTTCCAGCATTAAAGCAAGGATCAGGGTTCGGGACACAGACCAGCCCTACGGGGTCCACACTGCCCGCCGTACGGACAAGGAGACTGGCACAAAAAGGGACAGTTGGGGCCCCAAACGCTCCATGCTACGAGGACCCAACCACACTGGGGTTGCCAGGGACAGAGCAACCGAGTCATCAACTGGCACTGGAACTACAGGGACCTGAACCAGCCGTTCGAGGGTCAAGAGTGAGTAGAGACTGTGAGTAGAGAATATTAACTACAACCCACGGTGTGGTCTCCCTTATTACTCCATCATACATCTCCCGAGCTCAGCCGAACCTCTGGAGGGCCTACCACCACAGCTGCCATTACCACAAGCCCTAGAGATAATCAATTCAGCAGCGGCGTTTCCACCATCTTAACCGCAACCCGCAGGTGGTGTCACACAAATGACTTTAACTTCCCTTGTAAATGCTCCCCATGAAAATGCACCCAGGGCACGGGACCGGGCAACGGCCACCAAAGTAACATTCCCCAGTTATATACTGCCCGGGACCAAGTACCCCATTCTCTGGGCGAAACAAATGTTTAGGTATTTCTGTTATTTCTCCCTTCTTATTTTAGAACTGTTTTGCATATTTGTGTGAGGTTTTATCATTATCTTTCATACCTTTTATTGTAAGCACTTTATTTTTTTAAATTAAAGCCTAAAACGTTAATAAGTTTGATCCTTGTATGCTCTAAAGAATCCATAGCCTTACAGAGAGCGTGTGATGCCTTTTGATTGCCAGACAGTAGTATATTTGGGGAACTCATCACCCCATGTGTTCGATAAATGATGGCAGCATATTATATAGTCGGCGTGCATGAACTGTATCTGGGTTTGATTTATGCACACTTTATAACCTAAAACAGAGATTGAGTGACAGAAGATAAATTAACCCTTGCAGGCACACCCCATGTCACTTTGCTGAGAAGTGTATACATGATAATATTGAAAAAAGGGGCAAAAAAATTCCAAATGAAAAGAAATAGTGATAAAAACCTCAAATTTTGACATTGTTTTTATGGGTTTTGCTTTTATTGCATTCATTTTATAGTATCAATGACTTGTTAAACAAAAATATTTGGGTTTGTGTCACTATTTTTCAAACCCTTACTCATTTTTACTGTTCTGTCGTTTGGGCTTTTTGACAGCTTGTTTTTGCGTGGCAAGCTGGCTGCTTGCTTTCTACCAATATGAGGCACATATGATGTTTTGATCTCTTTTTTTGGATTTTTGTGTAGGGAATTGTACTGACTAAAAACACAATTCTCACTCTATGATTTCATTTCTCTTTACTGGTGTAAAAATACGAGGAACTGGAGAAGAAGCTCTGTAAAATCATCAGGTAAAATAGGGAATCCAATATGTGAAATCTATTTAAACAGGTAAATCCATAAGAAGAATGTTAAAGCTGACACATTTCTGGCATAACAAATGCTCTTATTCATAGCATACGCTTAATGCCCTTAATCATAGTATACCATGCATGCTATTATTAAGGGTGTTTGTCATAGCAGAAATATGACAGCTTTAACATTCCTCTTATAGATTTACTTGTTTTAATTGATTTTTCAACTTTCACATGATGATTGGGCTGAGTTTCTCCAATTTTCAACATTTTTGCTTTGCTTGATTCACCAGCAGGATTCGTCACCCACTAGTTTATGGTTCTCAGCCTTCCATTTAGATGCAAGCGTGATGAGCTCTCGTTTTTATTTAACTTTTGAATGAATTAATTTTATATTTTGATAGACCAGACTTTTATGTACACTTTTTATCAAATATGTTTATTGTTCCTTTTTATATTTATTATCTTTATTTATAATTGGGGGTAAAACAGCTTGATTTAATTTTTTCTATAATTTGAAAACTTTTTTATGTTTTTTAGCCACCTTTGAGAACTTGCACCTGCTATTGTTCAATTGCATATAATATATACTGTTATAAAATAGTATTGCAGAATACAGTCAAAATTGTGGTCTCCTATGAAGCTCGGCCAGTGTCTGAGATTTAAAGGACTACCAAGGTGGCATTGACATGAGGTTTTAACTTGTAGCCTATATGCTCCATGCAATCACTATGGGAGCGTGTGCGTGCAAACACTGGCAACCAGGATATAAAACACCACTGTCTGTGATTAACAGTGGCATTTAAGTAGATAAAAATGTCAGCTATGTAAACACATACAGCTGCACTCTAGAATGCTAACAATGAATAGGGGAACTCTGGTATTGCATTACTACTATAGGAATATTTGAAAAAAAAAAAAGATACTTAGCTTATGTATTGGCCAATGTATGTGAGTCTAATAACCAGGACAAGTGGATCTCTTATATATTGGGAACCTAAGTTGAGTTAAAAACTTACATGCCTGAGCAGAAAGAATACAGCTATAAATGATGATGGACATAACCTGGTTATAGGGCGGAGTGCTCAGTCAGAAAGAAATGAACTAAAAATATATCAAACAAAGACTGACCCCCACATCCAATAGGTGTGAATAGGAGCCAGCTGAAAACCCAAAATAACTAAAAAAAATACATACAGCTGCACTGTAGAATGCCAACAATGAATAAGGGAACTCTGGTATTGCATTACTGCTGTAGGAATATTTGAAAAAAAGAGATACTTAGCTTATATATTACATCAATGCATGTGAGCCTGATAACCACCTTGACAAGTTGATCTCTTTTTATATATATATATATATATATATATATATATATATATATATATATATATATATATATATAAATAATTTAATTATATGCTTACAAATATTCTTATGGCAGTAGTGTTTTACCAGAGTTCCCTTATTTATTGTTAGCATTCTAGAGTGCAGCTGTATGTGTTTTCAGCTGGCACCTGTTCAAACCTATTGGATCTGCCATCAGTCTTTTTGATATGTTTATACAGTTCACCTGTATGTACTTTTGTAGCTGTGTAATATAGTTGGCATCAGCTGTGTGTGGAGAGATCTCAGCTCTTGAGCCTTCTTCACTCTGAAGCGCATCCAAAATTATGTATATATATATATATATATATATATATATATATATATATATATATATATATATATATACACGTGATATTAAGTTAAAGGGTTAAACCCACCCCATTCCTCCATGTTTAAAAAGCCAATTCATTTACGGACATACCTAAAAATGTTTGGTCCATATGGTAAACTTTGGCATATTCTCCTACCCACACATAAATTACCAGCATCATGTGAAAGTTAGGGTTACTATACCTCAGCAGGACTGGAGTGTGGCTTTAGACTAAATTTTGAGACCACTGTGTGTACATAGTCACAGTCAGTGCACAAAGAGGTGTTCACTGTTCAGCATGCTACATAGCTGATCTCTAGTGCGTCCAGTGGTGTAATTAGAGTTTTAGAAGATCAGGGAACAGGCTGAAGTGAGTATGTAGCCACCCTCTGTGCCATACATATTCATTTTTATACATACAGTCATTGCCAAAAGTGTTGGCACCTTTGAAATTGTTCCAGAAAATGAAGTATTTCTCACAGAAAATTATTGCAATTACAGATGTTTTGTTATACACAGTTATTTTCTTTGTATGTATTGGAGCAACACAAAAAAAACATAGGAAAAAAAATGAATATTGGACATAATTTCACAGAAAAAAATGGTCTGGACAAAATTATTGACACCTTTCAAAAGTTGTTGGTAAACAACTTTGTTTCAAGGATGTGCTGCTTGTTCAAACTTACATGTGGCAAATAAAAGGTGTGGGCAATATGAAAATCACACCTGAAACTAGATAAAAAGAGAAGTTGACTTAATCTTTGCATTGTGTGTCTCCCACACTAAGCACGAAGAACAGAAGGAGAGAACTGTCTCATGACTTGAAAACCAAAATTGTTGAAGAATATCAACAATCTCAAGGTTAAAAGTTCATCTCCAGAGATCTTGATGGTCCTTTGTGTGTAGGCAACATAATCAAGAAGTTGACAATCCATGGCACTGTAGCTAATCTCCTTAGATGTGGACAACAGAGAAAATTTTATAAAAGGTCTCAATGCATGATAGTCTTGGATGGTGGATAAGCAGCCCCAATCAAGTTTCAAAGAAATTCAAGCTCTCCTGCAGGATCAAGGTGCTTCAATGTGCAGTGGACTGCTGCTGGAGTCAGTGCTTCAAGAGCCACCACACACACACACACACACACACACACACGGACGTATCCAGGACATGGGCTACAACTGTCGCATTCCTTGTGTCCAGCCACTCATGACCAATAGACAACTCCAGAAGCATGTTACCTGGACCAAGGAGAAAAATATCGGGACTGTTGCTCAGTGGTCCAAGGTGTTGTTTTCAGATTAAAGTAAATTTTACATTTCATTTGGAAATCAAAGTCCCAGAGTCTGGAGGAAGAGTGGAGAGGCCACAATCCAAGCTGCTTGCGGTCTAGTGTGACGTTTCCACAATCAGTTTGGAGAGACATGTCATCTGCTGGTGTAGGTCCACTGTGTTTTGTCAAGACCAATGTCAGCGCAACCGTCTACCAGGAAATTTTAGAGCACTTCACACTTCCCTCTGCTGCAAGCTTTTTGGACATGGAAATTTCATTTTCCACCAGGACTTCGCACCTGTCCACACTGCCAAAAGTACCAATACCTTGTTTAATAACCACAGTATCACTGTGCTTGATTGGCCAGCAAACTCGCCTTACCTAAACCCCCTAGAGAATCAATGGAGTATTGTCAAGAGGAAGATGAGAGACAAAATACGCAACAATGCAGACGAGCTGAAGGCTGCTATAAAAGCAACCTGGGCTTCCATAACACTTCAGCAGTGCCACATGCTGGGCGCCTCCATGCCACGCTGCATTGATGCAGTAATTCATGCAAATGGAGCCCCGACCAAGTATTCAGTGCATTTACTGTACAGATTTTTCAGTAGGCCAACATTTCTCAGTTTAAAATCATTTTTTCAGTGGGTCTTATATAATATTCTAATTTTCTGAGATAATGACTTTTAGGTTTTCCTTGACTGTAAGCCATAATCATCAACCTTAGCAGAAATAAACACATGAAATAGATCACTCTGTATATAATGACTCTATATAATATATGCATTTCCCTTTTTGTACTGAATTGCTGAAATAAATTAACTTTTTGATGACATTCTAACTTATTTAGATGCACCTGTATGTGTGTTTCTTGAGTGGTGAGCACTTTTTTTTTCTCTTTTTATACCTTTTCGTTTAAGCACTGTAGTTTTTTTAATATTAATGTTTAAAACCTTAATAACTTTGGTCATTTTATGCTCTAAAATAGGGGTCCCCATCCTTTTTTTAACTCACTTTGTGAGTTTAAATATCATTTTTTCAGTTGGTCTTATATAATATTCTATTTTTCTGAGATAATGACTTTTGGGTTTTCATTGGCTGTAAGCCATAATCATCAACATTTGAAATAGATCACTCTGTGTGTAATGACTCTAGAAAATACATGCGTTTCCTTTTTTGTATTGAATTACTGAAATAAATTAACTTTTTGATGACATTCTAATTTCAAAAATAGCAACAAGAAGAGGAGATAAAAACTCCCCCAAAAATGTATTATAAAATGTACTCACAGCAAAAAAAGGGCAACCAGTCCAGTTAGCCCAGGCCAACACATCTAATGCACAAACAGGATGCAGACAAGCCTCTCAACATGATGGACACTTCACAGGTGCAAGGTAAATTGCACACTAGTGGCGCGCATAGGGCACTGTTCACACTTGCATGCGCATGGTGTCCAGCCAGCAACCTATTACCACGCCCTTACTATTAGATTAGGCGGGTTACTCGGACACTACTCACTGCAGCATGTAAGGGACAGAAATTCCACTATGCACGGCCGTATTAAGAGGCCCGGCTGCACCCCGCATAGTCAAAGTGCAAAAAATACATATAAAATATATGTGAGGTATTAGTTTGTAAATTGGCCAATGTACGTAAGCCCACAATCCTCATCACGGATCCTCACGCTTGCGGGTCCCTACACTGATAAATATCAAAAATAGCAACAAAAAGAGGAGCTAAAAACTCCCCCAAAAATGTATTATAAAATGTACTTACAGCAAAAAAGGGCAACCAGTCCAGTTAGCCCAAGCCAACACATCTAATGCACAAACAGGATGCAGACAAGCCTCTCAACATGATGGACACTTCACAGGTGCAAGGTAAATTGCACACTAGTGGCGCGCATAGGGCACTGTTCACACTTGTATGCGCATGGTGTCCAACCAGCAACCTATTACCACGCCCTTACTATTAGATTAGGCGGGTTACTCGGACACTACTCACTGCAGCACGTAAGGGACAGAAATTCCACTATGCACGGCTGTATTAAGAGGCCCGGCTGCACCCCGCATAGTCAAAGTACAAAAAATACATATAAAATATATGTGAGGTATTAGTTTGTAAATTGACCAATGTACGTAAGCCCACAATCCTCATCACGGATCCTCACGCTTGCGGGTCCCTACACTGATAAATATCAAAAATAGCAACAAGAAGAGGAGATAAAAACTCCCCCAAAAATGTATTATAAAATGTACTCACAGCACTCTTCTTGTTGCTATTTTTGATATTTATCAGTGTAGGGACCCACAAGCGTGAGGATCCGTGATGAGGATTGTGGGCTTACGTACATTGGCCAATTTACAAACTAATACCTCACATATATTTTATATGTATTTTTTGCACTTTGACTATGCGGGGTGCAGCCGGGCCTCTTAATACGGCCGTGCATAGTGGAATTTCTGTCCCTTACGTGCTGCAGTGAGTAGTGTCCGGGTAACCCGCCTAATCTAATAGTAAGGGCGTGGTAATAGGTTGCTGGCTGGACACCATGCGCATACAAGTGTGAACAGTGCCCTATGTGCGCCACTAGTATGCAATTTACCTTGCACCTGTGAAGTGTCCATCATGTTGAGAGGCTTGTCTGCATCCTGTTTGTGCATTAGATGTGTTGGCCTGGGCTAACTGGACTGGTTGCCCTTTTTTTGCTGTGACATTCTAATTTATTGAGATGCACTTGTATATTGTTAATAAACAAAACATACTATGTATGTTAAGGGGAACCTTTCACTCCCAAAAACACTATTTTACATGCAGATATAGTGGTAATCTTCAGATATATAGCATTAAAATCATGTTATGTCATGTAGCAGTGGCTTCAGGGAGAAAATTAACTTATATTCTCCCTGTAGGCACTCGCTTTCAATCATTGGGACAGTGAATGGAGCTGTTAAAGTAGCCACTCCTAAACATTGCGGGAGGGTGTAATAACTCCCTGACATATTGATTGACAGCCCGCTCTGCATACACGTGCAGTATTTCCATTATTATTATTATTATTATTTATTACACATTACAGTATGCATGTGTGTGTAGATGGATGGATGATTAATGTGCCCTAGTATCCAGGTACCAATTAGGGTGTAAACTAGCCACTCTGCCCAGGCTAGGGAACTTATTTGCTGCCCTACTCCAGTATCTATGTCTTTGCCATTTTTGAGAAATGCATTGCCATACTGGAAATACATTATTTACACAGCCTTGTTTTACATGGAAACAGTCTTTTCAGGATGTTTAATTTTTCTTTTTTAAGCTCTTGTTTTTGAGGACAGGAACTCTTTTTTATGATATATGATTGTTGAATCCCAACCAAACCAAAGTTACCAATTATACTCAGCCTCTAAACCAGAGTGAATATGGTCAAAAACTGCATGTTTCTTAGTTCACAGCTTCACCACAGATTGGCAAACTATGAACATAATAGTAGCTTAGAATTATATTATAAGAGTTTGGCAATCACAAAATGCAACAGATTCTGACTATTTATGTAAATATTTTTATATCGACAACATATTCTTCAGTGCTGTATATACATTGCCTTCGCTCAATATCTCCAATGGGACTTGTAATCTAATTTATAACTAAGCTATCAGTATGTCTTTGTGTGTGTAAGAAAACGTATAAGCAAATGGAGAGCAGACTCCAGCTGTTGATGCATTTGGTCAGATCCCCCATACTATGAGTATGGGGGATCTGTATGATCCCCCATACTCTGGAACGCTCTACCTCAGCATATCAGACTCTCCCCTACCGTGGAAAGCTTCAATAGGAACATGAAGACCCATCTCTTATAACAAGCCTACAACCTACAATAACCCTCAGTCCAGTACACCACTGCGCAACCAGCTCTGTCCTCACCTATTGTACCATCACCAATTCTACAGTCTACATTCCCTGTAGACTGTGAGGGTCCTCTCTCCTCCTATACCAGTCTGTTTTGTACTGTTAATCATTGTTGTACGTATACCCTCTTTCACTTGTAAAGCGCCATGGAATAAATGGCGCTATAATAATAAATAATAATAATAATAATGTAAATCCAGGGCTCGTCAGCCCTGAAGAATAGCTGTGGGCCCAATGTATATCCTGTATGTTGCAGTACCCCAGGAATACAGTAAGGGTCACTTAGGAAATCTCCAGCTATTGCCACGTTCTATTTTATAGCAGGTGAAGGTGAACAGATGAGCTGCAGAAGAGAGAACTGCCATTTTTGATAGAGTGAGGAAATCTGCTACAATTGATAGCAAATACCAAAGTAATGTCAACACAAAGGAATTTTGACAAAACGTCCTACAGTGTCAATGCACCTGTCGCGGGCGGAGGAGGGGACGCCGCGCTCTCCCACTGCTGCTCGGGTCCGGCTGCCGCGGCTGCTGCGGCCTGCTGCTGCTCGGTGGCTCGAGCGGTGGGCCGGATCCCGGGGACTCTAGCGGCGCTCCTCGCCCGTGTGTGAAAGGGGGTTGTTGGGTGTGGGGATGGTTTATTGTCCGTGACGCCACCCACGGTTGTGGTGATTTGTCGCACCACCGCTGCTCAATATGGGGATCCCGGGAGTGGTGATGCGGAGCAGCCAGGTGTTGTGTTGCCCCTCCGTGGGTAGGGGTTGGTGATCCCGGGGCCCAGTGAGGGTGTGGAAGGTGCAGGGCCTGGTGGGCGCAGGGACGCGGGGCAGCGCTGTGCCTTGCGGCACTGTGGTACTCACTCAGCCTGAGACGTTGACACAGTTTTACGGTAAACCACACGGCTGGAAAGACGGTTCCTACGGACGGCTGCACTTGCTCTCCCAGTAGGTAACGGTGATGTCCCTTTGACCTGCACCTAGTGTTTCTGTGTTGGTAGCGATGGGTTCCCACCGGTAACCCGCTCCCCGGCTTGGATATGGGCCGGAGGAGCCCTACTTTGCCCGCAGACGCTGGCCCTGAGGAGCTGGTGCCCTGGCGGTGGCGGTGTTCCTCACTAATGTTTGGACGGTTGTCTTCAATCGGGACTTGGTTGTTGGGGGATCGACGTCCCCTTCACTGACGGATTCGGCAAATTATGGCGACTCCTAGCCTTGCCGGGGTCCGAGAGGCCCCTGCCCTGGTGCTGACTGTCCTTCGTATACTGCTCCAGACCACCGGGCCACTACTCGACCGCGGTCCTTCCAGCAACCTCCGAGCAGTCCCCCTCCAGACGATCACCACTGTTGCTGACCTTGCTGACCTGTCCTGCACTTAGCTGGACTAACTTCAGGTCTTTCTACGTGCACTTTTGTTCCTTTTCTTCTTTGCTCCACTACCACTTCACTTTCACTTAGCTCCTCTACCACCTCCTTCTACTCTGAACTTCCACTTCTATCTGCCTGGTTCTTCCTGCCTCCAGGGCTGTGTACTCCTCGGTGGGCGGAGCCAACCGCCTTGCCCACCCCCTGGTGTGAACATCAGCCCCTGGAGGAAGGCAACAAGGATTTGAGTAGCTTTGGTGTTCCTAACTGGGATGTAGGGTGTGGTGGTGTGATGACCTGTGACCCCTGGCTTGCCCAGGGCGTCACATTCCCCCTTAGCAAAATGCAGACCGTCCACGGGCTGCCCGTCCAACACCGGTTTTATTTTCTGAAAAATGTAAAAAGTAAACATATAAAGCATAACATCATCCCACAACGGGAGGCACATTTCTTAAATGTTACTAAACGGTTTTACGGGTACGGTTTCCGCTCTCTCCCACCCAATCAACCTGGCCCTGATGCTGCCCCTAAAGCCCAGGCAGCACCCCTTGACCCACAGTCCAGCATAAGTTACCCGAGCGGGATCTGTCCTTCCCCTCCAGAGGGTAGCCACCGGTTCCTTTGGTGGCTGGGCCCCAGCCTGCTCTGCTGAGGGCCCTCCCTCCAACCTGCCTCTCCGGAGGCGGCAACTGCGGAAACGGTAACGGTAAAACAACTTATTTACAAGCCACTAACGTTTGTGGTTGCCCTGCAAGTTCACGGGCTTGTCCATGGATAGTTCCCATGCTAACTTTTTAAGCGGTCCCCACGGGGACAACGGTGCCGGCTCCGGTTGGTTCAATCACAAAGAATCAGGTGAAGTATTTAGTAATCATCATTTTTAAACTTTCAAACTTTTTCAACAAACACAAAGGTGGTCCCAACGGGGACTGGACAACGGTGCTCCGCTGCCCTACTCCGATTCTTCGGCTGCGGTGGACCCAACCTCTTCTGACATGGGCTCGGTGTCAGGCCCGGAATCACTATCGCCGGCCTCTGCACCAGACGGGTGGCTACCAACTGCCGTAGCTTCTAGGCTGGCTGCTTTCTTGGCCACAGTCACGGAGGGGTGTACGCCCGACGGGCCAGGCACAGTACGGTGCACGGGTAAGGAGGGCGGAGGTGGCGTGGGAGCCAGGGGCAGACAGGGTCCCTCAGCCGCAG
Organism: Anomaloglossus baeobatrachus; assembly: GCF_048569485.1. Taxonomy (NCBI): domain Eukaryota; kingdom Metazoa; phylum Chordata; class Amphibia; order Anura; family Aromobatidae; genus Anomaloglossus; species Anomaloglossus baeobatrachus. The sequence goes on from NC_134358.1 coordinate 288,836,792, forward strand.
CGGCCGGTCCCTCAGGGACACAGGGGCGTGGGTCACTCACCAGCTCCTCCAGCATGTTCTCCATCCCATACACTTGTGCAACCGCAGCTATATCCTCCACCTCCGCGGTCCACTGCTCCATCAGCCTGCAGATCTGGCTCCGGTAGTGTCGGCAGATCGCTGCCGTTCGGGCCCTCAGCCATGCCGCTGTTCAGGGCACCGGCTCAGTAGCCTCCGCGTAGCTAGGCGGAACAGACATCTCGTTGTAAGGCTCGGCAAATCACGGGGTCCCAGCGTCTTGGCTCATACAGCCGCGCGCTACATACATCCAGCCGCCATCGCGTCCCCCTTAGCTTCTTTCCGGCCACTCCTCTATTGGGGCGGAGTTTTGGCCTTTGCGCCTCTGCTACTCGAGAAGACGCTCGAGCGGGAACTTTTCGCGCCAAAGATGGCGACTTCTGGAAATTTTCAGCCGGATACCTCCGGCGGTTACAAGGCGCACCTCTACCCAACGGCAGAGCGGTAAGATCCTGTTCGTGACGCCAAGTTGTCACGGGTGGAGGAGGGGACGACGCGCTTTCCCACTGCTGCTCGGGTCCGGCTGCCGCGGCTGCTGCGGCCTGCTGCTGCTCGGTGGCTCGAGCGGTGGGCCGGATCCCGGGGACTCTAGCGGCGCTCCTCGCCCGTGAGTGAAAGGGGGTTGTTGGGTGTGGGGATGGTTTATTGTCTGTGACGCCACCCACGGTTGTGGTGATTTGTAGCACCACCGCTGCTCAATATGGGGATCCCGGGAGTGGTGATGCGGAGCAGCCAGGTGTTGTGTTGCCCCTCCGTGGGTAGGGGTTGGTGATCCCGGGGCCCAGTGATGGTGTGGAAGGTGCAGGGCCTGGTGGGCGCAGGGACGCGGGGCAGCGCTGTGCCTTGCGGCACTGTGGTACTCACTCAGCCTGAGACGTTGACACAGTTTTACGGTAAACCACACGGCTGGAAAGACGGTTCCCACGGACGGCTGCACTTGCTCTCCCAGTAGGTAACGGTGATGTCCCTTTGACCTGCACCTAGTGTTTCTGTGTTGGTAGCGATGGGTTCCCACCGGTAACCCGCTCCCCGGCTTGGATATGGGCCGGAGGAGCCCTACTTTGCCCGCAGACGCTGGCCCTGAAGAGCTGGTGCCCTGGCGGTGGCGGTGTTCCTCACTAATGGTTGGACGGTTGTCTTCAATCGGGACTTGGTTGTTGGGGGATCGACGTCCCCTTCACTGACGGATTCGGCAAATTATGGCGACTCCTAGCCTTGCCGGGGTCTGAGAGGCCCCTGCCCTGGTGCTGACTGTCCTTCGTATACTGCTCCAGACCGCCGGGCCACTACTCAACCGCGGTCCTTCCAGCAACCTCCGAGCAGTCCCCCTCCAGACGATCACCGCTGTTGCTGACCTTGCTGACCTGTCCTGCACTTAGCTGGACTAACTTCAAGTCTTTCTACGTGCACTTTTGTTCCTTTTCTTCTTTGCTCCACTACCACTTCACTTTCACTTAGCTCCTCTACCACCTCCTTCTACTCTGAACTTCCACTTCTATCTGCCTGGTTCTTCCCGCCTCCAGGGCTGTGTACTCCTCGGTGGGCGGAGCCAACCACCTGGCCCACCCCCTGGTGTGAACATCAGCCCCTGGAGGAAGGCAACAAGGATTTGAGTAGCTTTGGTGTTCCTAACTGGGATGTAGGGTGTGGTGGTGTTATGATCTGTGACCCCTGGCTTGCCCAGGGTGTCACACACCATTACATTCCCCATACTTTAAATGAAAATGGCTATAAATATAAGCATACTGTATGTATCCCTACAAAAAAATAGCCAATACAAGAAATGCACAATATAAAAGTAAAGTTTATTAGTGAATAATTATTAAAAACAAGATAATGGAATAAGTGCAATAAAGCACCACAAGACGGCACGGGACAGAGAATATCTGAAAGAAAAATGGCATTATGTACTCCAATATATACGAGAAAATTTACAAATGTTATACAAAAAGGAGTACAATAAATCTTAATAAACACCAATAAATATATATGAGATATGACAAAAATAAATAACATACACCCATAAATAGTATCTGTACCCATATAGCAGCAATAATATATAAAAAATAGCGTATATAATAATATACGCACAATTTTACACCTATAAAATCGTCTGCACCAGATTTAAGCACCAAATTTGCGTTTCCTTTGTTACATAGTTACATAGTTACTTAGGTTGAAAAAAGACCTAGGTCCATCTAGTTCAACCTTCCTCCACCAGTTCTACATTTAGTCACTAAGTCATTTATAACCAACAATGTTTTGTGTACTGAGGAAATCATCCAGCCCTTTTTTAAAAGCTGTTATAGTATCTGACATTACTACCTCTTGTGGTAGGGCATTCCACAGTCTGACTGCTCTAACTGTAAAGAACCCTTTCCTATTTAGCTGTTGGAATCGCTTTTTTTCCACTCGCAGTGAGTGCCCCCTGGTCCTTAGTACTGTCTTTGGAAGAAATAAGTCATGTGCCAGTCCTTTATATTGACCACACATGTATTTATACATATAAATGAGATCTCCTCTGAGACGTCTTTTTTCTAAGCTAAACATATCTAACTTTTTCAACCTGTCATCATATGGGAGGCTTTCCATTCCTTGTAATAGTCTAGTTGCCCGCCTTTGAACTGACTCTAACTTCTGAATGTCCTTTTTAAAATGTGGAGCCCAAAACTGGATCCCGTATTCCAGATGTGGCCTTACAAGTGATTTATAGAGGGGTAACAATACGTTGGGATCACGGGATCTAATCTCTCTTTTTATACACCCTAAAATCTTGTTTGCTTTAGCAGCTGCTGCTTGACATTGAGTGCTGCTGCTCAGCTTATTTGTAATGAGAATACCCAAGTCCTTCTCCTGTTCTGTAGTCCCGAGTTTACTTCCATTTAATGTATAAGCAGCTATAGGATTACTCCGTCCTAGGTGCATTACTTTACATTTATCAACATTAAATCTCATTTGCCAAGTATCTGCCCATTCTGACATCTTATCCAGATCTTTTTGTAATATTGTACTATCCAGGTCAGTTTTTAATATCCTACATAGTTTGGTGTCATCGGTAAAGACTGACACTGTACTATCAATCCCATCCACAAGGTCATTAATAAAGAGATTAAAAAGAATTGGTCCTAACACAGATCCCTGCGGCACCCCACTGCTGACTATAGCCCATTTAGAGAATGTACCATTTATGACTACTCTTTGTTTCCTATCTTTTAGCCAATTCCTTACCCAGTTGCATATTGTGTCCCCTAGTCCTTGCTTCTGGAGCTTTAGTATAAGGCTATTATGTGGTACAGTATCAAATGCCTTTGAAAAGTCCAAATAAATCACATCAGCTGCATTACCAATATCCAGGTTTAAACTTACCCCCTCATAGAACCCCAACAGGTTGGTTAGACACGACTTATCTTTCATGAATCCATGCTGTTTGTCAGTTATCATATTATTTTCTGCAATATATTTTTGCATGTCATCCCTTAAAATGCCCTCAAAAACTTTGCATACTACTGATGTCAGGCTTACTGGACGGTAGTTGCCTGGATCTACCCTCTTACCTTTCTTAAATATCGGTACCACATCAGCAATCCTCCAATCCTGAGGCACCAACCCTGTTACAAGTGAGTCTAAAAAGATGAGATACAGCGGTCTGTCGATTACGGAGCTCAATTCCCTCAATATTCGTTAATTATTGTTATTATTAATTTATTATTGTTAATAATAAAAAAAAAAAAAAAATGTGCAGCCCCCCTCAATTTTCATCCCCAGCCATGACTCAGTCCGCAGCCGCCCGGTATTGCCGCATCTATTAGATGTGACAATCCCAGTGTTATACCAGCTCTTCCCGGTGACCTGGTGCGGTGGCAATCGGGGTAATAAGGGGTTAATAACAGCGCACAGCTGCTACTAAAGCCTTGGTTATTGATGGCACAGGCATCTATGAGATACCTGCATCATTAACCTGTACATGAAAGTAAATAAGTACAAACACAGAGAAAAATCCTTTATTTGGAATAAAATACTAAAACGCACCCTCCTTCACCACTTTATTAACCCCAAACACCGTGCAGGTCTGGTGTAATCCACGCGAGGTCCCTCGATGAGGCATCCAGCTCTGCTACATCTCACAGCTAGCAGCCATAGGGAACGACTGCCAGCTGTGAATGTATCCTATGACTGAGCGAGATGAGCGATGACTGCAGGCAGACACTGTCACAGGCTGGGGTCGTGTCTGCCTGCAACCAATCACAGACAACGGGATGGCCAGTGGGAAGGGAAATAACAGCGCACAGCTGCTACTAAAACCTTGGTTATTGATGGAACAGGCATCTATGAGATACTTGCATCATTAACCTGTACATGAAAGTAAATAAGTACAAACACAGAGAAAACACAGAGAAAACACAGAGAAAATATCCTTTATTTGGATATGCCTGCAACCAATCACAGACGACGGGACGGCCAGTGGGCTGGGAAAGCACAGAAAGCTGTGTGTATGTGATGAGCCTATTGCGCAGTAGAGGAAGTGAATGCACGACCCAGAAGCTAAGTGCCGCCATGACACCAAGTCTCGGTAAGTATGAAACGCTGTTTTGATTACGATTTTCTTTATTTTTAAATTATTTTCCCCAGTGCCGGATCCGGATCTGGATCGTGCACCCAAAATCTCAGGCCTGTGTCTGGCTCCCGGGCGTCTTTGAAACCATGCGGATCTGGACTTTTATAGTCCGGATCCGCTCAGCCCTAGTGAAGACGCAATTGTCAACAGGGCAGCTAAGTCCAGAATATACAGGTGATTCTCAGTCTGCAAAGGCAGCACAGAGTATGTAGCAAACACATCTAATTATATAGTGAATCACTAAGGAGATCCTGCTTATCCATGTCACCCCTGTACTGGGATAGTGAAGACCACCAGCTCTGACACGTGTTTCGCGTTTACCGCTTAGGTTTTCCTATATTGGGGTGCTGAGAGAGGGTTAAAGGAGGTGTCTTAGAATTTCTCCAGAAATGTCTTCTTGGGGACTAATCTGGGGTGATTGGTCTCTGAAAAGGTTCCTGACAGCCTTCCCAGGTCTGACACTTCATGTGATTCAAATGTGGATAACTTAGATTTCAATGTTATGCATGAGGATAATGTATTGCGTTGTACAGGAAAATTCAGCCATGTCATCTTGCAGGGTGATGTTGCTGAAGATTCCCTAAAAGCAGCAAGAATAAGTGCTAAGGTCAGTGGGACCAGGAACGGGGATCATAGGGAAGGTGGTCAAGTGCAGCTGACCAGTCTCATGACAGACTGTGACATGACTGGTTGTAGCTGCCCTACAGTTAGCACTGCTCCAAGGGATCAGGGTAGTAGGGGAAAGTTTTATCCTCAGCCTGTCAGGATGGTGGAAAAGCGTGTCCCACAGCCTGTCAGGGTGAGGGAAAAGTGTGATGTAAAAGCGGTACACATAGTCTTTCAGAGTGATAGGACAGTGTTATCTACGGCCTGCCAGGATGGTGGGAAAGTGTGTCCCACAGCCTGTCAGGGTCAGGGAAAAGTGTTATCCACTGTCTGTCAGGGTGATTGAAAAATCGTACCCATAACCTGTCACGGTGAAGGAAAAGCAGTACCCATAGCCTATCAGGGTCATAGGAAAGTTATATCCCCAGCCTTTCAGGATAGTAGGAAAGTGTGTTCCACAGCCTGTCAGGATAATGGGAAAGGTGTTAAATACAGCCTGTGAGGAGGATGGGAAAGCAGTACCTATAGTCTGTCAGGTTGATGGAAAAGTGTTAGGGGTACTTTGCACACTACGACATCGCAAGCCAATGCTTGCAATGCCGAGCGCGATAATCCCTGCCCCCGTCGCACATACGATATTGTGTTATAGCTGCGCAAACATTATCGCTACGGCAGCTTCACACGGACTTACCTGCCCTGCGACGTCGCTCTGGCCGGCGAACCGCCTCCTTACTAAGGTGGCGGGTCGTGCGGCGTCACAGCGACATCACACGGCAGGCGGCCAATAGAAGTGGAGGGGCGGAGATGAGCGGGACGTAAACATCCCACCCACCTCCTTCCTTCCGCATAGCCAGCGTGAGCCGCAGGACGCAGGTAGGAGATGTTCTTCGCTCCTGCAGCTTCACACACAGCGATGTGTGCTGCCGCAGGAACGAGGAACAACATCGTAACATCGGTCCTTCCGAAATTATGGAAATGACCGACGCTACACCGATGATACGATTTCGACGCTTTTGAGCTCGTTAATCATATCAAAAACGATTTACACACTCCGATATCGACAGCAATGCCGGATGTGCGTTACTTTCGATTTGACCCCACCGACATCGCAGCTGCGATGTCATAGTGTACAAAGTACCCCTTCATATTGTTTCTCAGGATGAGAGGAAAGGGTTACTCACATCCTGTCTGACTGATGCTAAAGTGTTGTTAATCCCCGGGAAGACGGCCTACATAGCCACTGTTACTCAGAGAAATAGTGCCCAGAACACAGGTAATGTGCTTCCTTCGGAATCCTCCTCCAGTGGGATAACAGAACCCAGATCAGGTCCCAAAGGGTTTCTGTGAGTAGGGGCCTTAATATTGCTTCTGGCTACCCCTAACCAGGAGTTTCAGACTGCACTACTTGCACATGCCAGTCTAGAGGTGTTGAAGGACCTAATAGAGAAGCCCACCTCTAAGTCCAAGGAGGAGAGGGTATTGTGGGATCTAAGGAGGTTGTGCCATGAAATGGGCTAGGCAGAAAATCTGTAAATCAGTCACCCATGCCACCAGTAAAAAGGGGAAAAAATTGTAACATTCATAAAGATATCTCTGGGGAGGGGACATATCACCCTCACATTGCATATGGTGTTATAGAGAAATTGTAAATTCATAAGACAGCTCTCTGATTTCTAGTGAGGAGATATCCACCCTCACACTGAACCCATGGGATTAAGTATAGGTAAGGAGAAAGAAACTAGTTATAACTAAGGATTAATTATTATTATTAGTATTATTAATAATAATAATAATAATAATACTAATAATAATAATAATTATTATTATTATTGTTATTTTTTATAGAGCACCATTGATTCCATAGTGCTGGAATGAGAGCTTGCAATCTAACATCTAGCCCCCTGTTTCACTAGGACCCCATAGTGTGGACTTGTAAATAACGTAGACGAATGCTTGGGAAAGACAGCCTACGATTACTTCATACAGAAGACGAGAACTGCCTTCCCAACTGCATCAACGTGCTCTCATAAAAGCATCTTGGTAGACATTTTGTTTGTCCAGATATTAATATGGGGGTTTGTATAGAACCAATATTTAAGGGATACACATTTTCAGCTCTGTGACCATGAGGGGCAGAACAAGCATATTTTTCATAACTGTGAGACATGCCTATGAGCTCCAAATTACAGTAATATCAGGCAGCTGGATGACAATACACATATCATATTTCATATCTATAGAAAAGGAAAAATTGTGATAAGAAACACAATAACAATGTCTTCTGCCTGTGCCTTCTAAAGGCTGCTTTACACGCTGCAACATCACTAGCGATGTCGCTACCGATTGCACCTGCCCCTGTCGTTTGTGCGTCATGGGCAAATCGCTGCACGTGGCGAACAATATCGTTAGGAAGCGTTAAACGAACTTACCTTCCTAATGACATCGCTGTGGCCGGCGAACAACCTCTTTTTTAAGGGGGAGGTTCATGCAGCGTCACAGCAACGTCACACAGCGGCCCACCAATAGAAGCGGAGGGGTGGAGAGCAGCCGCATTAACTACACGCCCACCTCGTTGCCGGAGGATGCAGGAGCGGTATTGTTCGTCGTTCCCGGGGTGTCACACATAGCGATATGTGCTGCCTCAGGAACGACGAACAACCTGCGGCCAGCACGAGCAACGACATTTTGAAAATGAACGACGTGTCAACGATCAACGATTTGGTGAGAATTTGTGATCGTTAGCGGTCGCTCGTACGTGTCACATGCAACAACGTCGCTAACGATGCCAGATGTGCGTCACGAATTCCGTGACCCCGACGACATATCGTTAGATACGTCGTTGCATGTAAAGCGGCCTTAATGGAGACGATATCCTGCAAGTTGGGGATATTATACATTTCTGAAGGGCCGGGGACCTCTCACAAACAACCCCCACATGAGCTTATCAAGGGGAGATATGTGGACGTAACTTTGATCTAATAAACAGCAGAAATTGGGTTTAGTCCTTTGTCAGTCCTTTGAAGATAAAGCTTGCTGTGGGCTCTTTCCATTTTCTTAAGGAGTACCTTCCTCCTCTAAGCCATTGCAGTGACCTCAGGTTTAGTAATTTTCTTTTGTTTATCCTTTTTATTTTACGTAAATATATTGTGACGCTAGTCACTACTAATACCTAGGATGAATGTGGCGCTAGTCACTACTAATAGTAAGGGTGTGAATGTGTTGCTACTTACAGGTAGTGTTTACAGCAGGGAAGTTAGGTAATCCAGACCAGGTTCCAGGAGAGCCTATAGTATTCATGGAGCAGGCAGAGACATAATCATGCAACAGTCCATGGTCAGGTTTCCAGGAAAACACAAAGAGGTTTCAGGGAGTCAATTCAGACGTATTCAGTTCATGGTCCAGGGGTCAAAATTCCAGAAGCTCACAACAAGTACAGGAGCAGACAAAAGGGAAATCAAACAACAGTCTGGTGTCAGGTAGCATAGATCAGAACAAGACAGACACATAAGTGCAAACCAAACCTCTTCAAAATGAATGTATGAGGTCCGTTTCACATGTCAGTGAAAAACACTGATGTTCTTCACTGACGTGTAAAACATGCACATGTCCCTCCGTGTTCCGTGATTCACGGCACACGTGAGTTATCCATGTGCAATCCGTGATCCGTGATTGCATATGGACATTACTCACCTGCCTTCGTTCCTGCTGTCCATGGTGCTGAACTCCTCGGGTCTGCAGCGTTCGCCCACCGCTCTCTGCAGCTACTTCCGGGTCGGCTGTTCCTGCTCTCATGAATATTCATGAGCCAGGCAGAGGCTGCCGAGAGTGGAGGCTGCACAGCGAATCGCAGGCAAGGTAAGTTGAAAATATTTAATATTTAATATGTTCGTGATTTTCTGGTACGTGTTTCACGGATCACACACGGATCACACCATAGTGTGGTCCGTGGGTCATCAGTGATGCCAGAAAAAAACTGACTTGTCTCCATGCAGAATCACGGCTACGGGTGTACGCTGCACGGAGACACGTTCAGTGAAAAATCACTGATGTGTGAGCAGAACAACTTGATTATAATGGGTCTGCGTATATCAGTGATTCTGGTACGTATATAAAAAAAAGAACATACGTACCAGAATCACTGACGTGTGAAGGGGGCCTGACTGGCAAAATTCCTGGGAGAGGCTCAGTAAAGTAGAAGAGCATTCACAGAGAAGATATAACACTTGAGCACCTCCCAGAACCAGAATGGAAGCCTGCACTGTCAATCAACTACTGATAGCTCAGCACACCAAATACAGCAATGACTCTTATTGCGTCCAAGATGAAGATGAACTGAATGGAGAAATTGTGACATGTATATACTGTATTGTATTGTTTTGTTTCCCTTCGTAACAGCTGTTGTATATTTGTGCTTTAATGCCGGTGCCAGCATCCCAACTCCATCTCTCCACTCCAACTTGGCAGGAACAATGGCACACTGCCCATCTCGGTCGCTCTGCGGTACCTCTACTCCGGTCCCTGCCGTAGCTCCCTGCTGCCTGTGCCTGTGCATGCCACACAAACCTCCCAGGAGTGCACTTACGGCGCGTGTGCTCTATCCCCGCCTTTTAAAGGGGCATCACACTCATTCAGGAAATGCCACTACCCCATAGCTCTGAGGCTTTAGGTATTTAAGGCATTCTCCCCTTTAGATAGCTATCTTAGCAACAGGGTCCCTGTGCTCACATTTTGTGTATTCACATTGTACATAACCTTATCCAGTACTTGTGTCCTGTACCCTCAGCCTGTATCTAGTACTCGTGTCCAGTACCCGCAGCTTGTATCTAGAACCGGGAAAAGTCCTGGAGTGGTTCCTAGTGGTCACCTTCCAGCATAAGCCTAACCACACTATCAGAAGCTCTAGTGAAGACGAGGTAGTTGCTTAGTCACACCCATCCAGAGTAAGCCCGGTCCCGTGGCAAAGTGGGTCCATACCAAGCAGAATGACACTCTAGAATCGTAGGTGTATATACCATATGCTTACTGTGATTTCCCCCATAACTGGCCTAGTAGTAGAAACAGTGACTGCCTCATCCATCACTCCTCACTCAATTGCGTAATTCTGAATTCCTGAAGATTGGAGGCATCGGAGTGTTATTGCTGGGCAGAAAGCATAATATAGGAAATGAGGCAGCATATAATAGCACAAACATAGCAACATAGTAACATTTAAATTGTGTTAATTAGAGATGATCGAGTACCATAATATTCGTAATCGCTACACCCATACAAGTACTTTGTAATACTCGCGTATTACAATACTTGTGCATAGCGAGTACAATGCAAGTCAATGGGAAATGCGAGTAATTTTCTGCTGGACCCAACAAAGAGGTCTGGGGCCCTGAGGAAAAGGCTGAAATGGATGGGAAAGTGATGAAACTGAATGGGGAGAGCATGGAGAATATGCCTGCATGCATTTCTGACTCACATATGGTTTCTGGGAATAGGCATGTCACAGTATTACACCACTTTTATATATGCACAAGAGCACCTACCAAACCTAACCTAAATTGCATTTTACAGGCCAAAAAGGTTAAGAAACAGTTTTTCCTGCACAATCACTTGTATTAAACACTAGAAGTCCCAGAGAGGGGTCATTTAACATTTCTACCTAAATGGGAAAAAAATATGCCTTTTAGCGTTTGTTCACATGTTGTGTTTTGGCTGTTTTCTTGCTTTTACAATTCTGAGGGCCCTGACTTATACATTTTGTAGGTCCCTCTGTCATACATAATTTCTAAGTTATCTATTCCCAAGCACTTTACAAGGCCAGCTAGAACATGCCCATTATTATGTTGATCTTTGACCTGAGAGGTCTCAAGTGGTCCTGTAACATACAGTACGTATTGGTGGAACTGCTGTTACTTATACATTTGGGCGATCCCTCCCTCATTGAGAATCAGATAGTAGAATACATCCAAAAACAAGATCGTCAGCACTCTGCGGTGTGAGAAGTTTTAATTTTGCTTCATACAAACAGGTGAGAAAGCAAAGGGGAGGTGAGGGGAGGGAGCACAGAGGACTGTCCTCTGTGCTCCCTCCCCTCACCTCCCCTATGCTTTCTCACCTGTTTGTATGAAACAAAATTAAAACTTCTCACACCGCAGAGTGCTGACGATCTTGTTTTTGGATGGACACTTCTTCTGCTTGGCATAAGCACCACGGTGGCTGTTAGTTATTCCTTAGCCGTGACTCTACAGGTATAAGCTCAGAAGAATCCTGCTACAGGATAACAATAGTACAAGCGGCTCCTCACCAAGAACGTCTTGGATTAAGAAAACACCGCCAGCAAGCACCATCATACGATAAGCAGTGCCCAGAGTTTTTTCCTTCTATCTACAAATAATAAGATAGTAGAATACATATTCCATAACAGTTTATATTGCGCCCATTGTAGCATTGGGATTTACCTTCCTCCTCCTCCATGTTATACTATGGCCCTTAATTCAAGTTTTCAGAGGGCCTGCAGGTGTCAGGAAACCTGAGTTTGGTGAGATCCCTGAAGCAACCCAATAAAATATGTTTTGCAGGAACTGCTGTTACTTATACATTTGACCATACCTGCATCCTTTCTGATGCTTCAGCTCCCTTTAATTATTGGGTGTCTAAGCTGAACACTAGTAGAGATGAGCCACCCCCCTAGCGTTCGAGTTCGGTTCGTCGAACGTAGGCTCCGTTCAACGAATGTTCGACGAACCGTTCGACGAACCCCTCAAACCCCATTGAAAACAATGGCAAGCAAACACATAAAAACACATTATACATGTACACATACAGTTAATAAACATTGCCATAACACTTACAGGTCCCCTCGACGCGTCCTGCACTCTGTCTCCCGCCGCTTTTCCTTCCGATAATCACTGCGTCCTCCCGATAACCAGCACTGATGATAGGACCTATCGTGACGTCAAAATAGCATGTGACCAGTCACGTGTCTATTATCTTATTGGCTACAGACTGGTCACATGGCTAGACATCATGCTAGGTCCTGTTAGTGCATCTCTCTGGTACGCGGTGATCGTTCCAGCATCTCCGTGTACCAGCGAAATGCTCTGGCACATGGTCGGCTTCCCCGTTCCTGCATGTGGGCGCTCTTTACAGAGTTAGCCCACATGCAAGGACCGGATGCCACAGCCGGTGAATAATGGAGATCACCGTTGCTATAGCAACCCGCCTGTCAGCGGTGACGTCACTGCTTACAGCACGCAGCTTCTGCTCACTCACTGAGTGAATAGACTGCACGGGAACAGCAGTGTTCTTCCTCCTATGCTGTGCTGTCTGATGTAGCAGAGCTGCATGGGTTGAAGGAGAAAGAAGACAGAAGACCATGAATCATGGAGGCATGAGAGGGAGTAATAAACATGGAGTCTCTAAGTGTGTCTGTGTATTTATTTCTATTAAAGTATTTTTTCTCTGTGTGGTGTCTTTTTTAACACTTTATTGGAGATTCTTAATGGCCGAGTCAAACTTGCCTGACATTAAGAATCTTTGGCTTAAAACTAGTTAGTAAAACAAAGGTAGTATTAACCCATTATTACCCAGCAAGCCACCCGGCTTCAGGGCTGCTGGAAGAGTTGGATACAGTGCCAGATGATGGCGCTTCTATGAAAGCACCATTTTCTGGGATGGCTGCGGACTGCAATTCGCAGCAGAGGAGCCCAGAAAGCTTGGGCAAACCTGTGCTGAGAATTCCAATCCCCAGCTGCCTAGTTAGCTTCTAGCAGCTTCTGATAGTCATTGTACATCTATATAAACCAGCCAGTACTAGCGAGGTGCTGAGCGAGCGAGGTGCTGAACTGAAGTAAAGTGCTTAAGATAAGTGCATAGTTTCAACACAATTACATAGTGTGACACAAGAACATAGTTTGAATTTATCCTTATACGTTTCCCATTGGGTTTCTTTCGTTTTTTTCTCTTTGTTTTTCTACTTTACTGTTGATCCCCATTTGATAGGTGCTCCATGGACAATGCTACCAGGTGTGTATCTTGTCAGATGTATGCATGCCTTGAGCAACCGTTCGAGGGTGAATATGTCTGCACTCGATGCAAGCATGTTGCGTATTTGGAAGCCAAGGTAACTGATCTAAATAAGCAGCTTGCAACACTAAGGGGCATTGCAAACCTGGAGAGGAGTTTAGAGCTCACTGAGCTTTCTCTGGCTGGGGCCAGTGATATGGAGGAGGGTGGAAGTGGGGAAGATCAGGACCCAGAGGTAGGTAGCTGGGTAACAGTTAGAAGAAGAGGTAGGGGGAAAAGTGTCAGGGAGCCTAGTCCTGACCTGGCACAACCTAGTAAATATGCCTGTTTGGCTGATATTAGGAATGAAGGGCCTGGACTAGGGTCACTACAGCAGGATGTTGCTCCTAGCAACCAGGAAAACAACTGCTGTAGGAAGGAGGGAAATAGGAGTGCAGCAAAGCCCAGACAGATGTTGGTGGTAGGGGACTCTATAATTAGGCAGACAGACAGGGTCATCTGTCGCCGAGACCGTGAATGCCGAACAGTGTGTTGTCTGCCGGGTGCTCGGGTTCGGCATATTGTGGATCGGATAGACAGATTGCTGGGTGGGGCTGGGGAAAACCCAGCGGTCATGGTGCACATTGGTACTAATGACAAAGTTAGAGGCAGGTGGAAGGTCCTTAAAAATGATTACAGGGAACTAGGAGAGAAGCTGAAGTCCAGGACCTCCAAGGTGGTGTTTTCAGAAATACTACCGGTGCCACGAGCGTCACTAGAAAGACAGCGGGAGCTTAGGGAGATAAATATGTGGCTTAGAAATTGGTGCAGGAAGGAAGGGTTCGGGTTCATGGAGAACTGGGCCGACTTCTCAGTCGGCTACAGGCTCTACGGTAGGGACGGGCTGCACCTCAATGGGGAAGGTGCAGCTGTGCTGGGGGAGAAAATAGTCAGACGGATGGAGGAGCTTTTAAACTAGGATCGGGGGGGAGGGAGGGTAGTGGAGCAAATAAGGGGATAGATAGAGCAGATAGAGACAGGGAGACGGTAGGGGTCAATGAAGGATTAGGGGGGGATGGGACATACAAGGAACGTAGGGAGGCTAGGAGTAATAAAGGTGCTAATAGGATTAAATGTCTACTGGCAAATGCAAGAAGTCTTGCAAACAAAATGAATGAATTGGAGACTCTTATGTCAACCATGGATTATGATGTGGTGGGCATTACGGAAACCTGGCTGGATGAAAGCCATGACTGGGTGACAAACATACAGGGTTATAGTACATTTAGGAAGGACAGGAAAGGCCAAAAAGGTGGTGGGGTGTGTATATTTATCAAATCTAACCTAAAACCTGTGTTGTATGATGACATTGAGGGGAACAGCAACAATGTAGAGTCAGTATGGGTAAATGTACATGGGGAGGGGAATAATGGAAAAATGCTAATTGGAGTTTGCTATAAGCCTCCTAACATACCTGAACAAATAGAGGGTGAAATGCTGGAACAAATTGAAAAGGCAGCTAATAATAATAATCGGGTTCTTATTATGGGGGATTTCAACTATCCAGACATACAGTGGGACATAGAATCTTCTGGTTCTGCTAAAAGCTGTAAGTTCTTATCTACCATTCAAGACCATTTCCTCTCTCAGATGGTAGGTGAACCGACCAGGGGAGATAATTTGCTAGATCTGGTCCTGTCAAATAGACCGGATACAATTTCAGATCTACAGGTCCGGGAGCACTTGGGCACCAGCGATCATAATATGGTAAGCTTCGACATAATATTCAATAGAACATTTCAAAGGGGGAATGCTAAAACCTGGAATTTTAGGAAAGCTGATTTCAACAAATTAAGGGAAGAGCTTAAATGTGTAGATTGGGACAGAGTCATGGTAACTGGGGATACCGAACATAAATGGGGTAAGTTTAAGGATATACTACTAGAGTCCTGTAAAAAACGTATACCCTCTGGTAATAAAATGTCCAGGAATAAAAAGAAACCACTATGGATAAATAAGACTGTACAAAGTATAATAAAACAAAAACAAAGGGCGTTTAAAATCTTAAAGGCTGAGAATACAGAAATAGCATTGCAGGAGTATAAAGATATCAATAGGCAATGCAAAAAAGAAATCAAACAAGCAAAACTAGCTACTGAAACAAAAATCACCAATGACATTAAAATAAATCCCAAAATCTTTTATAAATACATTAATGCCAAAAGGAAAACAAAGGATAGTATCGGACCCTTAAAATATAATAACAAGTTAGTTATAGAGGACAAACAAAAGACTGAGATATTAAATATGCATTTCTCATCTGTATTCACCAAGGAACTGACTGTACCAGGGATCATTCAACAAGTGAAAAATCAAAGTCCACCACCCGATATAATTAATTTAACACAAGATGAAGTACGCCTACGTCTGAGTAAATTAAACATTGACAAATCCCCAGGGCCAGATGGCATTCATCCACGAATATTGAGGGAATTGAGCTCCGTAATCGACAGACCGCTGTATCTCATCTTTTTAGACTCACTTGTAACAGGGTTGGTGCCTCAGGATTGGAGGATTGCTGATGTGGTACCGATATTTAAGAAAGGTAAGAGGGTAGATCCAGGCAACTACCGTCCAGTAAGCCTGACATCAGTAGTATGCAAAGTTTTTGAGGGCATTTTAAGGGATGACATGCAAAAATATATTGCAGAAAATAATATGATAACTGACAAACAGCATGGATTCATGAAAGATAAGTCGTGTCTAACCAACCTGTTGGGGTTCTATGAGGGGGTAAGTTCAAACCTGGATATTGGTAATGCAGCTGATGTGATTTATTTGGACTTTGCAAAGGCATTTGATACTGTACCACATAATAGCCTTATACTAAAGCTCCAGAAGCAAGGACTAGGGGACACAATATGCAACTGGGTAAGGAATTGGCTAAAAGATAGGAAACAAAGAGTAGTCATAAATGGTACATTCTCTAAATGGGCTATAGTCAGCAGTGGGGTGCCGCAGGGATCTGTGCTTGGACCGATTCTTTTTACTCTCTTTATTAATGACCTTGTGGATGGGATTGATAGTACAGTGTCAGTCTTTGCCGATGACACCAAACTATGTAGGATATTAAAAACTGACCTGGATAATACAATATTACAAAAAGATCTGGATAAGATGTCAGAATGGGCAGATACTTGGCAAATGAGATTTAATGTTGATAAATGTAAAGTAATGCACCTAGGACGGAGTAATCCTATAGCTGCGTATACATTAAATGGAAGTAAACTCAGGACTACAGAACAGGAGAAGGACTTGGGTATTCTCATTACAAATAAGCTGAGCAGCAGCACTCAATGTCAAGCAGCAGCTGCTAAAGCAAACAAGATTTTAGGGTGTATAAAAAGAGAGATTAGATCCCGTGATCCCAACGTATTGTTACCCCTCTATAAATCACTTGTAAGGCCACATCTGGAATACGGGATCCAGTTTTGGGCTCCACATTTTAAAAAGGACATTCAGAAGTTAGAGTCAGTTCAAAGGCAGGCAATTAGACTATTACAAGGAATGGAAAGCCTCCCATATGATGACAGGTTGAAAAAGTTAGATATGTTTAGCTTAGAAAAAAGACGTCTCAGAGGAGATCTCATTTATATGTATAAATACATGTGTGGTCAATATAAAGGACTGGCACATGACTTATTTCTTCCGAAAACAATACTAAGGACCAGGGGGCACTCACTGCGAGTGGAAGAAAAGCGATTCCGACACCTAAATAGGAAAGGGTTCTTTACAGTTAGAGCGGTCAGACTGTGGAATACACTACCACAAGAGGTAGTAATGGCAGATACTATAACAGCTTTTAAAAAAGGGCTAGATGATTTCCTCAGTACACAAAACATTGTTGGTTATAAATGACTTAGTGACTAAATGTAGAACTGGTGGAGGAAGGTTGAACTAGATGGACCTAGGTCTTTTTTCAACCTAAGTAACTATGTAACTATGTAAAGTTATACCTGGCTGGACACAAAAATGGGGCGAAGCTCATGTTGATTTTTTTTTCAATTATTTCATAAAATTCATGAAATAATTAAAAAAGGGCTTCCCTATTTTTTTAGTTCCCAGCCGGGTACAAATAGGCAGGGGGGAGTTGGGGGCAGCCGTACCTGCCTGCTGTACCTGGCTAGCATACAAAAATATGGCGAAGCCGCGTAATTTTTTGGGTGGGCAAAAACTCCTGCATACAGTCCTGGATGGAGTATGCTGAGCCTTGTAGTTCTGCAGCTGCTGTCTGCTCTCCTGCATACACTAGTGAATGGAGCATGCTGAGCCTTATAGTTCTGCAGCTGCTGTCTGCTCTCCTCCATACAGACAGGCAGCAGACAGCAGCTGTGGAACTACAAGGCTCAGCATACTCCATCCAGGACTGAATGCATGAGTTTTTTGCCCCTCCCCAAAAAAATTACGTGGGCTTCGCCATGTTTTTGGATGATAGCCAGGTACAGCAGGCAGCTACGGGCTGCCCCCAACCCCCAGCTGCCTATTTGTACCCAGCTGGGAACCAAAAATATAGGGATGCCCTTTTTTTTTTAGTTATTTCATGAATTTCATGAAATAATTAAAAAAAAAAATGACCTGTGCTTTGCCCATTTTTTGTGTCCAGCCAGGTACAACTAGGCAGCTGGTGATTGGAATCCGCAGCCCAGGTTCCCAAGCTTTCTGGGCACCCCTGCTGCGAATTGCAGTCTGCAGCCGCCCCAGAAAATGGCACTTTCATAGAAGCACCATCTTCTGGCGCTGTATCCAACTCTTCCAGCTGCCCTGGTGACGGGTGGCTCACTGTTTAATAATGGGGTTAGGGCTAGCTTTACATTATCAACTGGCCCTAAGCCCGAATATCATGATGTCATGCCAATATTAGACATGGCTACCATGAATTTTTAGTACAGATAAAAAAAACAACACACAGAAAAATATTTTTATTAGAAATAAAACACAACACAATTAGTGACTCCATCTTTATTGAAATAAAGAACCCCCATCTGCAGTAATCCTGGGTCAAGGGTCCCGCGCCATCCAATCCGGATCCAATATCATCTGATCGGTTTGCTGGAAGGTCAAGCGATCAGATGATGTGTCAGGTTCAAGGGCCTGAATCACATGACACAGCAGCTGATTGCATAAAAGCCGTTTATACAATCAGCTGATGCATCAGTGCAAAAAAAAAGACCAAACTACACACTTCAGTGCAGACACCTGTCTGATAGCATCAGCTGATAGTTTAGCCGGCTGGGCGGTAAAAAGCTGGCCTCACCGCTCGACTTATAGTGTCAGCTAATTCCGTCAGGTGACCGCATCAGTTGATCATCGCCAGGTCTGAGAGAGAGAAAGAAGAGAGAGAGAAGATAGAGAAAAGAGAGAGAAAAGAGAGAGAGAAAAGAGAGAAAAGAGAATAGAGAGAGTAGAGAGAGAGAAGAGAGAGGGAGAGAGAGAGAGGAAAGAGAAGAGAGAGGGAGAGAGCGAGAGGAGAGAGCAGAGAGAGAAGAGGAGAGAAGAGAGAGGAGAGAGAAGAGATAGGGGAGAAGAGAGAGAGGAGAGAGAAGAGAGAGGGAAAGTGAGAGAGAGAAGAGAGAGAGAGAAGAGAAAGAGAGAGGCGAGAGAAGAGAGAGCGAAGAGGAGAGAGGAGACAGAAGAGAGAGAAAAGGAGAGAGGAGAGAGAAGAGAGAGGGAAGAGAGAAGAGGAGAGAAGAGAGAGAGAAGAGAGAGAGAAGAGAGAGAGGAGAGAGGAGAGAGAGAGAGGGAAAAAGAGAAAAAAAGAGACTGAGAAAAAGAGAGAGAAAAAAAGAGAAAGAGAGAGAAAAAGAGAGAGAGAGAGAAAGAGAAAAAGGGAGAGGATAGAGAGAGGGAGAGAGAGAGAGAAAAATAGAGAGAAAAAGAGAAAGAGAGAGAGAGAGAGAGAAAAAGAGAGAGAGAGAGGAGAGAGCAATGCAGCCTCATTCCGTGAACTGCTCCATCCCCCGTCCCGCGGCTCACAGCTGATGTTCGGCTCCTCCCCTCAGTGCATAATTAAATTAAATTATAATTATAAATAAATAATAATTATAATTACAAATAAATTAAATTCTTTACCGGGGCAGCCGGGACTTGAACTCATGAACTAATGCTTCTTAGGCGAGAGTTCTAACCATTCAGCCACTGGCTCTAATAAGAAATCTAGGCAGATTTGGTAATATTTAGCTCTATACTGCAGTAGAGAATCTAGAAGTAGATTGTTCAGCTGCAAAGATGGACGGACGGACAAACACTAGCAGTACTACACTCATCACCGCACACACGCAGGCACTACAACCACCATCATCACCGCAGGCACTAAAACCCCCACAATTCTTTCCCTGGATGGCCAGGACTTGAACTCGTGTACTAATGCTTCTTAGGCAAGAGCTCTAACCATTCAGTCACTGGCTCTAATGAGAAATATAGGCAGATTTGGTAATATTGGCGTCTGCATTGCAGACTGAAGTCTGGTGACAGCACAGCTCACTTCAGGTGCTATGTGGAGAGAACACAGAGCGCTCCCTGTCATCTTTATGTAGCAGAGCTGACAGTGTTGTGTGGATTACTTCGGAACTGGATTGTTGTTTGGGGATTAATAAAGAGGTAAATGAGGGTTTTTTTGTCTTTCATTGCAAATAAAGGATTTTTCGCTGTGTGTGTTTATTTACTTTCACTTACAGTTTAATCATGGAAAATGTCTCGGGGAGACGCCTGCCATGATTAACTCCTTATTACCCCGATTGCCACCGCACCAGGGCAATTCGGGATGAACTGGGTAGAGTCCCGGGACTGCCACATCTAATGGATGCGGCAATTCTGGGTGGCTGCAGGGTGATATTGTTAGGGTGGTGGGCTCCCCATGACATGGCGCTCTCCATCCTGACAATACCAGCCTATAGCCGTGTGGCTTTATCCTAGCTGGTTTCAAATATGGGAGGAACCACATTTTTTTTTATTATTTATTTGTTTATTTTACTGCACGATATAGACCCGCCCGCCGGCGGCTGTGATTGGTTGCAGTGAGACAGCTGTCACTCCTCGTGGGGGCGTGTCTGACTGCAACCAATCATGGGCGCCAGTGGGCGGGGAAAGCACAGAATAACTAATTGAATAATGAAGCGGCAGCCATTTTCAAAAGAGGAATTACCGCTGGAGATTTGTGGCAGCCCTGCAGAGAGATGCCCATGATCGGTGAGTAGGAAAGAGAGAGGGATTGTGCTGGGGACGCAGGACGCATGCAGATACGCAAGGTGCGCACATACTTACTGTGAAAAGCCATGCTTTTGGTGATCGAACTGTTCTCGAACGTAACTCGAACTGCCGAACTTTTAGCAATCGTTTGAGTTCGTCGAATGACTCGAACACGCCCCAAAACCACTCGAACATGAAATTGGCGAACCTCGAACATCGCTCATCTCTAAACACTAGACCCGACCTCTCCTTATACGCCTTGGAGGTGCTGGCCTGCCCGGCTGCTAGTGTGCTGTTAGACCGTGTTTTCAGTTCTGCTGGGGCAATTATCACAGAAAATGCAGACAGACTTACCCTGATTAAATTCAACAAGGGCTGTATTTCCCCACTGTTTCTAATCCCTCCAGATGATAGCTAGCCAAACTAAATTCCCCAAAATGTTGATTTTGACTACTGCTTTTAACATCCACCCCTTCCCATATCAAGCCGTTTCCTTGCTGCGTCAACCATGACTCAACCGATAGGGCTAATTTTTGCAAACACTATGCACATTGTGCAGTGGTGGACAAACCAGGACAGTAATCCCGCTCCAGCCGAACTACTATTTATCATTGAAGGCCCTTGTGATGGTGACTTCCTGCATCAACCATGACTCAGGCCATGGGGATAACTTTTGTAAACAATCCACATTGTGCAATGGACAAACCAGGACAGTAGTCCTACCAAACTAATATTTGTTATTGGAGACCCTTGTCACGGGTTGTCCCACATTGTGACTGAGATAGTAGATACATATTCGATAAACTTGAACTGAAGGCTACAGAATGACATGGAGAAGGAGGAGTGAAGCCCAACGCTACAATGGGTGCATTGTAAACTGCTATGGAATATGTATTTCCCTATCTGAGTCTCAGTGAGGGAGGGAGCTCCCAAATGTATAAAATGGTAGAGTCCTGCTTTATATTTGCAAAGGTCACTAGCAACGTATTAACGTGGCTGATGTAGGACGGATGGCACAAGTCGGACTGTGAACCCTTATTATATTGTGGAAACAGGACCGGTGCGTTTAGTGTATCAAGCAGCACAAAATGGTAGAGTCCTGCTTTGTATTTGCAAAGGCCACTAGCAACATATTAATGTGGCTGATGGGGACAGATGGCACAAGTCAGGCTATGAACCCTTAAATATTGTGGAAACAGGACTGGTGCATTTAGTGTAACAGGCTGCACAAAATGATAGAGTCCTGCTTTATTTTTGCAAAGGTCACTAGCAACGTATTAACGTGGCTGATGTAGGTCGGATGGCACAAGTCGGACTGTGAACCCTTATTATATTGTGGAAACAGGACCGGTGCGTTTAGTGTATCAAGCAGCACAAAATGGTAGAGTCCTGCTTTGTATTTGCAAAGGCCACTAGCAACATATTAATGTGGCTGATGGGGACAGATGGCACAAGTCAGGCTATGAACCCTTAAATATTGTGGAAACAGGACTGGTGCATTTAGTGTAACAGGCTGCACAAAATGATAGAGTCCTGCTTTATTTTTGCAAACGCCACCTGCAACGTATTAATGTGGCTGCTGTCGATGGTCGGCACAAGTCAGGCTGGGAACCCCTAAATATTGTGGCAATAGGACCAGTGCATTTAGTGTATTAGGCAGCACAAGATGGTAGAGTCCTGCTTTATATTTGCAAAGGTCACTAGCAACATATTATTGTGGCTGATGTGGATGG
Organism: Anomaloglossus baeobatrachus; assembly: GCF_048569485.1. NCBI lineage: Eukaryota > Metazoa > Chordata > Amphibia > Anura > Aromobatidae > Anomaloglossus > Anomaloglossus baeobatrachus. The sequence continues at coordinate 288,859,043 of NC_134358.1, forward strand.
ATGGCACAAGTCTAACTGTGAAACCTTAAATATTGTGGAAACAGGACCGATGCGTTTAGTGTATCAAGCAGCACAAAATGCTAGAGTCCTGCTTTGTATTTGCAAAGGCCACTAGCAACATACTAATGTGGCTGATGTGGATGCCACAAGCCAGACTATGAACCCCTAAATATTGTGGAAACAGGTCCTGATTCCCTACCTAATCCACAATCTCTCCCTCCCTGCTGTGACCTTGTTCAGTGGTTTTGGCTTTTAAAGAGCTATTGTATTCTGGACGGTACTATGGAGGTAGTGATACGCTCTTTTAAACTCGGTCCCTGCTCGAAAATCTGTCCCTCCTTACGCTACACTGACCTATATACTGCAGGTAGCCCTGAAAAGGTTTTTTTTGTGATATTAATAGGCCTACACTCTCCCTAGCAGCTGATCGCTCTATCCCTATATTCGTACAAATGCTGACTCCAGATGCAATGCGTGCAAAATCGCGACGGAAGGGCTTTTAATGACCCTATGATGCTGCGCGGCCAGCCAATCACAGTAATGCCACAACCAAGATGTCTGTGGCATTACTGTGATTGGTTAAGAATCCAAGCATGTTTAGTGGTTGCAAATCAGGTGCCAAACCGGCTGGGCAAGACATGCGAATATAGCGAGACGAATAGACAAATACCATACTATTCGTGCGAGTAGCAAATAGTAACGATTACACTCACTCATCACTAGTGTTAATGTAATTTAACCAGCTGGTCTCTCCACTGCTAAAGATTTGATGGAAACCCATAGAAAATAAATAGGATATGAAAGTTCTGGAAAGTTCAGATTGTAACAGTGAGGCTCAATTAGTTTCAGTATTTCATTTCTGTATGGATCATTATTTTTTAACACTTTTTCAGACAAAAAATGTAAAGGCAAAATCCATGGTTGCACATTTATGTCTAGTATTGCTATGGATGGGGACCTAAGGACAAAACTTCCTTTGCTTTTTTTGACACAGGTACTCCTACTTATAGTGTAATGCATACAGGAAGACTAAATAACCAAGTCAGCCAGGGTAATTTAGAAAGTGAGGTCATACAAAACCATAGTGACCACAGAGTGGGGGTGGACATGGAAGTGCCTTCCCCTTATAAAACCTTGATGAGTAAAAAATAGAAAACTTACTACAGCTGTCAAAACTTACTGCTTTGACATTTGATAAACCTCTGGCTATAACTGACAACAAGAAAAATTATCATATCTTTCATTGAGAAATTGTTTCCTTTCAAATTTCATGCATTGATTGAAGTAACAAAGTAATGAATTGAATGCTGGAATTCTATTAGTATTTTTTAGAAGTACCTTGGCTAAAGCCTGCTTTACACGTTGCAATTTCGCATACGATTTCGTATGCGATTTGCAACGCCCCCGTCGTATGTGTGGCACGTTCAATTTGTTGAATGTGCCACACAAACGATTAACCCCCGTCACACGTACTTACCCGTCCATACGACCTCGATGTGGACGGCGAACGTCCAATTCCTAGAGTGGGAGGGCCGTTCGGCGTCACATCGACGTCACGCGGCAGCCGGCCAATAGAAGCGGAGGGGTGGAGCTGAGCGGGACATAAACATCCCGCCCACCTCCTTCCTTCCGCATTGTGGGCCAGGAGCCACAGGACACTGGTAAGATCTGTTCATCGTTCCCGGGGTGTCACACACTGCAATGTGTGCTACCCCGGGTACGATGAACAATCTGACGTGCAATTCTAGAGAAAGGTACGATGTGTATGCGATGAACGTTTTACCGTTCAATCGCAATCGCACGTACCTGTTACACACTGCAATGTACCTTACAATGCCGGATGTGCGTCACTTACGACGTGACCCCGCCGACACATTGTAAGATACATTGCAGCATGTAAAGCGGGCTTAAGAATATAGAAATGTTATTGTGCAAGTTTGCATTTGACTTGCTTTTTTATCTTTTGTAATTCCCCTATGAGATCCTTTATCTTGCAGAATGTAAAGCTTGCTGTCAAGTTTGATCCGCGTTAAGCCCCCGTCACATTTAGCGACTTACCAGCGATCCCGAAAATGATGCGACTTGATAAGGATCGCTGGTAAGTCGCTGGGACTACATACCACTCTAAAGCTAGGGTCACACGTAGCGACACAGCAGCAATCACGACGTCGACCTGACCTTATCAGGATCGCTGCTGCGTCGTTAGATGGTCGCTGGTGAGCTGTCAAACAGGCAGATCTCACCAGCGACCAGTGACCAGTCTCCAGCCAGCAGTGATGCGTGGAAGTGATGCTGCGCTTGGTAACTAAGGTAAATATCGGGTAACCAAGCAAAGCCCTTCGCTGGTTACCCGATATTTACCTTGGTTACCAGCGCACACCGCTTAGTGGTGGCTCCCTGCACTCCTAGCCAGAGTACACATCGGGTCAATAAGCAAACCTTTGCTTATTTACCCGATGTGTACTCTGGCTACACGTGCAGGGAGCAGGGAGCCAGCACTGGCAGCCTGAGAGTGGCGGACGCTAGTAACTAAGGTAAATATCGGGTAACCAGCGAAGCACTTTGCTTGGTTACCAGATGTTTACCTTGGTTACAGCTTACCGCAGGCTGCCAGAAGCCGTCTCCCTGCTTCCTGCTCACTTCCGTTTGTCGCTCTCTCGCTGTCACACACAGCGATCTGTGCTTCACAGCAGGAGAGCAACGTCCAAAAAATGAAGCAGGACATTCAGCAATAACCGGCGACCTCACAGCAGGGGCCAGGTCGTTGCTAGATGTCACACACAGTGACAGCGCCGGGACGTCGCTGCTACGTCACAGAAAATGGTGACTTAGCAGCGACGCTGTTGTGGCCGTCGCTGTGTGTGATACCACCTTTAGGGTACCGTCTCACTAAATGACATACCAGCGATTCCAACCACGATAAGACCTGGTCAGGATTGCTGGTACGTCGCTACAGGGTTGCTAATGAGCTGTCAATCAGGCAGATCTCACCAGCGACAAGCCACTAGCCACCAGACACCAGCGCCTCGTGTAACGTTGCTGCGCTTGGTAACCAGGGTAAATATCGGGTAACTAAGCAAAGCGCTTTGCTTGGTTACCCGATATTTACCCTGGTTACCAGCATACACCGCTTACAGGCTGCCAGCGCTGGCTCCCTGCATATGTAGCTAGGATACACATCAGGTTACTAAGCAAAGCACTTTGCTTAGTTACCCGATATTTACCCTGGTTACCAGTGTACGCTGCTTACACAGAGTCGGTGCTCGTTGGTCTCCTGCCGTCAAACATGCCGATGCGTGTTGCACAGCGGGAGACCAATGAGCAAAAAATGAACTAGAACAGTGTGTAACGATCAGCGATGTCACAGCAGGGGCCAGGTTGCTGCTTAGTGTCACACAGAGCGAGGTCACTGTTACGTCACAAAACCTGTGACTCAGCAGCAATCTCGCTAGCGATCTTGCTATGTGACAAGTACCCCTAAGAGGAAGCACCCTTAAATTTGATTAGTCATGCAGGAGACCATTATCTAATGATGAGCAAAAAGAAGAGGGGGAACTTGCATGGTGTCAGGAACTGTGTCAGGTGTCTAAACAATTGATACAGGTGATCTCAGTGTTATGCATTTATATATTTCAACATGGGTAAAGAGGTAATATACTCTATCTCACTGCAACCGCACCTGCACCCTACTGGTTCCTGTACAAGCTTGTATCTCTAGCTGCACAACACCCTAAGGGCCGCTTTACACGCTACGACATCGCTAAAGCGATGTCGTTGGGGTCACAGAATTTGTGACGCACATCCGGCCGCGTTAGCAATGTCGTTGCGTGTGACACCTATGAGCGACTTTGAATCATTGCACAAATGTTCAAAATCGCTAATCGGTGACATGGGGGTCCATTCCCAATTATCGTTGCAGCTGCAGGTACGATGTTGTTTGTCGTTCCTGCGGCAGCACACATCGCTATGTGTGACACGCAGAAACGAGGAACCTCACCTTACCTGCGTCTGCTGGCAATGCGGAAGGAAGGAGGTGGGCGGGATGTTACATCCCGCTCATGTATGCCCCTCCTCTTCTATTGGCAGGCCGCTTAGTGACGTCACGGTGACGTCGCGGTGACGTCGCGGTGACGCCGAACGCACCTCCCCCTAGAGGAAGGGATTGTTCGGCAGTCACAGCAACTTCGCTGAACAGGTATGTGCGTGTGACGCTGCCATAGCAATAATGTTCGCTACGGCAGCGATCCCCACATATCGGCCGTATGACGGGGGCGGGTGCTATCATGCTCGACATCGCCAGCAAACGCTAGCGATGTCGCAGTGTGTAAAGTGGCCCCAATGGTTCTTGCACAAACTGGTACAATTAGAAACCCACACCTTGGACCTGTCTGCCTGAAACACCATTAAGTGGTTTCTCGAATCTCCTGAGAAATCAGAAGGGAGATTACTAACACTACAAATCAAGTTAGGATAAACCTGCAGAGCTATACAAGGACCCAAAGTGTGGAAACATAAAACGTGTACAAATGGACAAAGGAGAAATAATAAATGCAAATGTGACGCCCTGGCCTATCAAGTCGTCACAGGGTATTGTGCAATCTGCCCTTCTGCACGGTATCTACTCCTCCTTGGTTATGGGTCCTGGTCCTTTGGTGTTGCCAACAGCTGAGCCAATCAAAACCCTAGGAACACTTTGCTCTGTACCCACCAGACACACCATTGGGGGGCCTGAAGGGAATAGGGCCGCCCACATGGGGGGTTGGTAGGTGAGAGTGAAAAAGTGAGGAGAAGTGAAGTGGTAGTGGAAGGAGAAGGAAGTGACTCTCGTGAGGAGAGGTCACAGGTGGAGCATGGCTCCTGAGTACTAGGTGGCAGACGTTGGTCTGGGCCTGCTAGAAGCTGGAACCCCGGTCGCAGGGAAAAGTGTCAGGGGCAAAGACTGCCGAGGAGGGCGGCCGGCAGCCTTGAGCTATCACCGGGCAGGGGCCAGGGCACGACGGGGTACGTGGACCCTAGGCCGGGAAGTTGCTTCACGTGTCCTGGTAATTTACCTGTCTGGGGTAAAGACTTCAAGTGTCATCCCCAACCTGCTCCAAAGTCGGGGTACTAGCGCACCGATGGGATAGGACTTTCCCAATACAGTCCAAAGAAATCCTACGCGTGAACCCTGAGAGCAAGCTCACTCTGTTAGCCATACGGGTGAGCGGGACCCGAAAAGTTTCAGACTTTAGGGTCCAAAGAAGAAAACACAGGTGCCAAAGAAAAGGTCACAGACTAACTGCAACACCAAGGACACGGACCCAAGCGTACTCCCTCCCAGCTGCAGTGGTGCTCATAACTCTGGTTTACAAGCTGTCTGTGTGGTTATTTCTGGACTGAGTGAGTACACTGAAAAACCCTTCTCCTACCCCAACGGCACCCCCACATCACCATCACCGGGCTCCCAGGGAAAACAAAACCTACTTACGCAGGGGTTAAAACACCTTGCTGCCATACCACCACCACCAGGTGGCGTCACGAACTTTCCTAATCCAGTGTATATACTCCCCCACTCCTTTTTCATTCGAGTGTCCGCGGGGATCCCCGGGTCCGGAGACCCCTAGAGCCACCGCGGCTCCGGATCCGAGCAGCTTGGCTGCTGCTACAGGGGCTGGACACAAACAAGGGTAAACTTCTAACAAACTAATAGAAAACAAAAGATAGGTGTAAGAAAGACAAAAAAGAATACACAGATAAAACAACACTGGTCTCTGCCTAAATTCCTTAGCTGCAGAGCTTGAACTACTTAGCAGTTATATGTGACGCCCTGGCAAAACCAGGTAGTCACACACTAGGCCCCCACATAACACCTTCCCTCACAGGGTTACCTACAGCCGACCTGAAACCCTAGTCACCCCCCTCAGGGCAAGACAGGCACACCAGTGGGCGGGACCAGGCGGTTAGGAAATGCCCACCTAGGGGTCTAGAGAGCCCGGGGTGGGAAAACAGTCAGATTAAGGTCTAGTTCAAGTTGAGAGGATTGGAGGCTGGGGCTAGGTGTAGCTCCAGCAGAGGAGAAGTTCAAGTTGAACGGTGCCAGGGTCGGAGCCCTGGTGCCTTGGCTAGGTGGCAGCCGGTGGTCTCCGTCAGCAGGAGACGGGAAGATGGCTTGGCAGATCTGAGGTGGACCGGGACAGGGTTGGAGCCCGCCGGTCCCGACACCGGAGACCCGACCAGAAACCATGCACAGAGAGGGGTACTCGGACCCTGAAGCCAGGACCAGAACCAACGGTCTAGCTAATCAACCGATTGAGGGCAGGATTATAGGTCCTGTCCCAACAAAAGTCCCAAAAGCAGACAACCACCCACAGAGAAGGATAGGGCAACCGCCAGGGCCCATAGATCCCACTGGTCAGCGTCAGCAGGCACGGCTCCTCAGGTACACAAGAAGCCGGGAGCGGACTCCCGTGTTCTATACCGGGAAGTCTAAACACACAACCAAAACTACTGCAGAGGAAAAGACGGCGACCACCAGCCCAGGTGAGGGACCAGAGTATATCCGGCTGCTGCGGCCGGCCACCAGCACCTTGGTTTACCAAAATACTTGTGTGATTAATTTAATTGTGAGTAACCAAACATCCCCTGATACGTCCGGGCAAGCAAGCCCCTGCCATCGCCATACCTTGCACAGAGACACTGGGCCCCGGGGCATCCATCCTTACCCACGGAGGGGTTAACATCCAGCTGCCACTACATCTCCCCCGGGTATCCCACAACAGCACTGGTGGTGTCCCACTTCACCACACACCGTGGGTGGCGTCATGAATTGAATACGGCCAAGGCCGTACAACTACGTCCCCCTTTTCATTCGGCGTGTCCGTGTGACCCCTGTGTCCGGAGGATCCCTCGAGCCATACAGCGGGTCCGGATCCGAGCAGCCCGGCTGCTGCAGGTGTGGGGGCGGCACATATATACATAAAAATATAGCAAGCAGAGTATGTGTTGCAACGCTCTCAAGGGTGAGGTGGACCCACTGGACCACAGGAGGAACCCGGAACCACACAGACAATGGAAGGGGGAGACCAGGGACTCTGGCAGCAGACCCAGAGCTAGGTGAATGCAGTACAGGGGACAGTTCACAGTTCAAAGACAGACAGGACTTGCACGGGAACACAGTACAGTTCATGCAGGGTAGACAATTCAGGAACGGATCAGGATCAGGCTGCTCCCAGGACACAGAAATAGACTGAATACAGGACAACAGATGCTGCAGATAATCAGGCAAGGCTCCAGACATCAGGCAGAGGTCATCAGACACCGGACATCGGGAAGACTCCAGACATCGGGCAGTGGACTGCGGACATCTGGTATGGCTCCAGACTTTGAGTAAGGCTCCAGACATCAGGCAAAGGTCATCAGACACCAAACATCGGGTGTGGCTCCACACAGGGCAGTGCTGGAACAGCGGGATTGGACCGCAACAGGGTAGTTCAGGCACAGCGTGTTTGGACAACAACAGGGTAGTGCAGGCACAGAAGGATTGGACCTCAACAGGGTAGTGCAGGCACAGCGGGATTGCACCGCAACAGAGTACTGCAGACATAGCGGGATTGGACCGCTATGGGGTAGTGCAAGCACAGCGGGTTTGGACCACAACTAGATGGTGCAGGCGCAGACTTGAACTGTAACAGGATGGTGCAGTCACAGCAGGGAGTCCAGACTTCAGGGTCGAAACATAAACAGGACTTTATTAACAGGAACAGAACACAGTAGGACTTCAGGTACAGAACACAGCAGGACTTCAGGTACAGAACACAGCAGGACATCAGGTACAGAGCACAGCAGGACATCAGGTACAGAACACAGCAGGAACAAGGCTTGAGTCTTAGGAAATGCCAATAACTGGGTACGCCAGTCCCTTTATAAGCAGATACCTGAATATGCCGGACCCACGGTTAACCAGACTCAGACAGGTTAACCAGACTCAGAAAGGAGACCAGGCTTCAGCAGCAACAGACTCTAGTCTTTCAGCAGCAAAACAGATATAACAGATCAGGGGCAGACATCAGCATGCCAGAACTAGATACAATCAGAACTGGTGCAGAATGCAGGCAGACCAGAGCAACATGGCAGGACCAAACAGAGGTTCAGTAACCTAAGGAAGTTGCTTGGCCACGCCCACCAAGGAAGAGGAACTTTTATACCAAAAGCCTCACAGCCATAGGCTGGGGACATCTTAGCAAGCAGCGTATGCCCCCAATAAAAAGACAGAAAGCATGCGGGTGCGCCCCCTAGGCTGGAGGCCAGGAAATCCCAAACAACATGTGCAGGGCCTGGGACCTAGGCAGAAGCTGAAAACATCACATGTGGGCATCCACGGGTGGGGTAAGTTGGGGACTGCACTGCACGTGGATCAAAATGAAGGTAAGAGGAGGGGCAGGGACATGGCGCCGGTGTACTAAGGGACCGGCGTTACAGTATGCTGGTATGTGGAGAGTATAAATAGCCCCACCTAGGATGTGATAGGACAGAGAAAATGAGCAAGTGAAAACATCTGATAAACACAAACCAAAAGTATAGAAGCAAAAGTAAAATACCATCAGCATTTGGACAGGGACAAACCAGGCTATGGCATTGCAAGATCATAGCTGACATTGGTGTATGGCAGCTGCCATTGGTATAGATGTGTAGAAAAGATTTCTGGGCACTGCCGCCAATACATCCAACTGAAATAAAAGCACTGACTGCAGTGCCCCCAGCACTGGTGACAATCGTCAAGGGGTCTATGTGCCTGTGGGCCGCAAGAGGCAGCCTCAGAGTCCGCATGTTTGAGACTCCTGGATTAGACAAAATAACCTGCATATAAGAAGTCTTCAGGAGATGCATTGCATCTCACCTCACATTCAGTTAAATGGCTAACCAAGGGTTTAATGGTGAGCTCACTCATATCACATATGCTATTTCACAGTAGTTTCTTTATCTCCAAATCCTTGTTTAGGGAGGCCAGGGTCAGAGGCCAGAGAGGGGCATTTTACTTTCACATCTGCAGAGATTAATTCTTAATATAATGTGATTAGGGCTTGCTTAGACAGCCATATTTTGTGTCCCAGTGCTATCCGACAAAACATCAAATTGCATTAGAACCAATGTTAGCCAATGGGGTCATTCCTTAAATCAAAAATAAAGAATCTCATCCTGAGTTTGAGCTGGTATTTGGATTACATTTGGCAATGCAAATCAATTACACATGGTAATAATCAAACTGCATTTAGATGACTTTGATTAATACACACTGACACAATGGAGAAGATGGAGATATTTTGTTCTCTTATTTCCCTAACAGTGTGCTCTGATTCTCTCATTTGAGAGAATCAGATCACACTATATTGACATTCTAATTAAACTTGAATCAGAGTTTGGACAGAGTATCAATAGCATAATTGACCCAATTCTTTCAGATGAGAGCTTTGGACTGAACATATGTCCCAGGAGAAAATCAGGGATTCTGAATAGTCATCCTGCACCAGCCGCTGATTGAAGCAGAAATAGAGGAGACAGGCACTGTTACATATGTCACACACTTGCAGACCACAGGGTCTCATATATGCATATTAGATCCACAAGCTTTCAACTCAAATAGAATCCTTCCATTCACTAGCGTCGAAATAGAAAATACGAATGCCATTCATTCAGACAAAATGCTGGGATAAGATAGAAGAGTCCCTTTTCCATGTCTCTCCTTCCGTTAACAGCAATATTATTCAAATCTATAGTGGATATTTGGAATATCTAACACCTCTGATTATGCTCTTCTGAGTCTTTGTGATGCCATTTGCCTGAAGCAGCCTTTTGGCATTTAACTTCATCATGCCCTATTATACAATCCTTTTGGTCAGGTGTAATTCTATTTTTGCATCACAGAATCAAGACATATGCTAAGTATAATGCAAATAAAAGAAGTAGATAAAAAGTGTCAAAGTTCAAATTGTATTTAAAGTATTTACGATATATACTGAGAAAACAAAGAGGTAGTCAAGATGATTGTCTATATAATGAAGGTTGTCTCATGTTTGAAGCTGTAGTGGATAAGATATGGAGCCTGAAAGTCACAATTTCAAAATATTGTTATACTTTTGCTCGTCCGTGTAAAATTATATTTACCATTAAGCAAAATGCTTTAAAAAAAAAAAATTAGCCTATCTCCCTCACCGGTCATACACACGTGATCAAAATTGTTGGTACCCCTCGTTTAATGAAAGAAAAACCCACAATGGTCACAGAAATAATTTGAATCTGACAAAAGTAATGAATAAAAAAATCTAGCAAAATTATCAAATCAAAGTCAGACATTGCTGCTTTTCTGCTTCCACAGAATTTTTAAAAAAATAAAACTCATGAAATAGGCCTCGACAGAAATGATGGTACCCCTGAAAAAATGTGACAAAAAGGTCATGCTAAATCAAGGTGTGTCCATTAATTAACATCACAGGTGTCTATAATCTTGAATCTTGTAATCAATTAGTGGGCCTGTATATAAGGCTACAGATACTCACTGTGGTTTTTGGTGACACTCAACATGGACCAGATGAAACGAAGGAAAGAGTTGTCACAGGCGATTAGAAAGAAAACTAATACCAAGCATGTTAAAAGGTTAACGTTATAAGACCATCTCCAAGCAGCTTGATATTCCTGTGACTACAGTTGCACATATTATTCAGAAATTTACGATCCATGGGACTGTAGCCAATCTCCCTGGACGTAGACACAGGAGGAAACTTGATGACAAATCAAAGGGACAGATGATACGAATAGTAACAAAAGAGCTCAGAAAAAATTTGGGATAAATGGGATACATCTGCAGGTTAATAGCTTTTGAAACCTGCAAAAATTAAAGGTGAACTTCAAGCTCAAGGCACATCAGTGTCAGATCACACCATTCGTTGTTTGAGCTAAAGTGGACTTCATGGGAGAAAACTAATTAGGACACCATTTTTGAAAAAAAATCATAAAAAAATCCAGACTAGAATTTGCCAAACTACATGTTGACAAGCCACAAATCTTCTGGGAAAATTTCCTATGGACAGATAAGACAACAATTTAACTTTTTTGCAAGGCACATCAGCTCTGTGTTCACAGATGGAAAAATGAAGCATATCAAGAAAAGAACACTGCTCTTACTGTGAAACATGGAGGAGGCTAAGTAATGTTCTGGGGCTGCTTTGCTGCATCTGACACAGGGTGTCTTGAATCTGTGCAGGGTACAATGAAATTTCAAGTCTGTCAAGGGACTGTCATTCTAGAGAGTCCGGCCCAGTGTCAGAAAGCTTGGTCTCAATCGCAGGTCATGCGTCTCACAACAGGATGATGACCCAAAATACACAGCTAAAAACACCCAAGAATGGGTAAGAGGAAAGCATTGGACTATTCTGAAGTGGCCTTCTTTGAGTCCTGACATAAATACTATTGAGCATCTTTGAAAATAGCTGAAGCATGCTGTCTGAAAAAGGCAACCTTCAAACATGAGACAACTGGAGCAGTTTGCTCTTGAGGAGTGGGCCAAAATACCTGTCGTGAGGTGCAGAAGTCTCACTGACAGTTAGAAGAATCGTTTGAATGCAGTGATTGCCTCAAATGGTTGTTCAACAAAATATTAAGTTAAGGGTACCATCATTTCTGTCCAGGCTTATTTAATGAGTTTTATTTTTTTAAAATTTCTGTGGAAGCATGGTTGAAAAGTCTGATTTTAATTTGTTCATTTTCATAGATTTTTAATTTATTATTACTTTTGTCAGATTCAAGTTATTTCTGGGACCATTGTGGGTTTTTCTTTGAATAAACGAGGGGTACCAACAATTTTGACCACGTGTGTATATTGATGACCTATACTAAAAATAGGCCATCATTAATAAACAAAATGACAGACAACCTCTTTAAAGACACGGGTCAACGCAGTTCGGCATTCAGCATTGAGTTCCCCTGAGTTCACAGCTGGTGGCTCACACAGAAGGTACCATAACAACTACCAGAAGTGACTTCAAGTGAACACAATGCCAGATTGTCAGACTGAGTGTCATGGCAGCAGCATAGTTCGACAGTTTGGTAGCTGTGAGGCCCGCAAGCCTTAAAGGGACTTTTAAGGTATACTTTAACGTTCCTGGAATTGCCAGCTGTTGGGACAACTGGAGGCTGTGAACTCTTACTAACGTTCACAGCCTCAAGATGTCCCAGCAGTTAGGAGTTACAGGAACCTTAAAGTCTCCCATAAAGGCTCCTTTAAGTTTTTTGAGCTTCACAGCTGCCAAGTCGCTGTGAGCTCTGGTAACCTTTTAGGTAATCAGAGCTCTCAGCTACCAGGTCTTTCAGCAGCTGTCAACCCAGTAACTTTAATGTAGCCTTGTAAGTGAGCTTTTACGGTTCTTGGAGTTCCCAGCTACTAGGACATCTGGAGGCTGAGAATTCTTACTAAAGGTCACAGCCTCCAGATGTCCTAGCAGCTGAGAACTTCAGAAACTTTAAAATCTCCCTTAAAGGCTCCTTTAAGGTTTCCGGGTCTCACAGCTATCAGACCGTCAGACTGAATTGTCGCCGAGTCCCGCAATCTTACAGTCTGGCTATAATTTTGATCAGCTGTCAGTCAGAATGGGGGATGAGGTTAAAGCTATCGCTCTCAATACACGCACTGAATCTATGCCAACGCATCCCCCGTGACTGAACCTGACCGTTGCCAGGAGGATTAAAGTTAATTTTCTCCTTCCAGCGGGGTTGAATTTGCAGGCACCCAGCAGGTTTCAAAAGCTATTAACCTGCAGATGTATCCCATTTATCCCAAATTAAGCATCAAACTGAGAAAATAGGTAAAACTGCCACAGAAAATCCAATTGTTATTGTTGCAGGGGATTTGAATTAATCATTGAAATTCAGGAAAGGTATATTCGCTAGATAAAAGGAGTAAATTTTAGAACACAGTACTTTATAACCCCTAAATCAGATGAAGATTAGAAAAAAAAGTAAAAACAAAATGCTTGTAGAGGAATTGGTTTCCTAGATAATCCTGGGGATACAAGTTATCAGAATATTTATGTTTAATGTGTCCGAACATGAGAATTGCCACATGAACACCTTAACATTTGACATTAGTTTCCACTATAACAGACAAAGTGATGTAAGTACGTTTGTAAATAATAAATATATAATTATGTCTGCTGGTTTTGGCCAGTCCAGTATTTTTTGGTTGCACAGCTGTTACACCTTCAACAGGAACTCATAGTCATATAGGCAGTAATCCAAACCACAGGCAAGGAGGATTTTCTCCCTGTGGTCAGACGAAATGAATGGTCATGAAAACAAATTGAATAATGAGATTCAGAGGGAAGATAAATCCACACTCACCATGACTCACATTTAGTGGAAAATGGACCAATAAACACAGGAGGAAAATAGGGGTAATGGAGGAGTGAGGGTGCTTTCTAAGGTATTATACTCAGGCTAGACTTCTTGGAAATTAACATAAAAGGAATGTACTGTAACCTGGTAGAGTTGTGCAAAGGATATACAGCACTCTAGTAAGTCTTGTGCTAACACCTGTAAGTGGAGCTACATAGCTGAAAGCCATTATATTGAAAGTATCATGGATGTCCCGACATTTTCTATGGTACCTAATGAAAATTCATTCCAGAGTAAGAAAATAACAACCATAACTATTGCTGTTGGTGGTTCTAAAACAAGAAAGAAACATCTAAACAAACCATAGTTACTCTATAGTTTTTGTTCTTGTTTGTTTTTTTTTGTTTTTTATTGGGCCACATAAATATTTTTAAATTTTCATATATTACACAAAATAAACAAGGTAAAAGAAAAACAAATGCCAGCCCCAAGAAGAAGATGCCATAGAATTCATACCTTTCTTCTGGATGATAGCTTAGGTTCACGTTTAGCTGTGGCCCTAACCTCTTTGATTGACAGCCAGCTCCAATGTGTGTATGTGCAGAGAGAGCTGTCATTCAAAATGTATTCATTAGCCAGTTTTCAAAGATATTCATGGTTTTTTTTTTCCTTCATCTTTTTCAGGAATCCCAATCTATCTTTACAGGGGTTATTGATCTTCAATGGTTCTCATTCTACCTTCTGTCTGTCATATGCATTTTGTTTATCTCTTCTCATCCGTGATATATTTTCCTTTAGAGCACTCATGTAAAAATTCAAATTTGAGTTCCATACAGATACTGAAAAAGAAAAACAGATCTCTTTTTGTATGCTCCTCCTCCATAAATTGTACAGCATCACATGGTCATTCGGAAGAGATCTCATGCTGGCTTATGGATAAATCACATGAGAGTGGTGTATGATTACCTTTCAGCATGCTATACCAGTCAGGACTATCGCTGTAAAGAAATCTTCCTCTTCTCTTAACTAGAGTTGAGCGCAGTTCGCGGTTCGAGGTTCTCCAGTTCGCGGCTCGAGTGATTTTGGGGGCTGTTCTAGATAGAACTAGAACTCGAGCTTTTTGCTAAAGCTCGATAGTTCTAGATACGTTCGAGAACGGTTCTAGCGGCAAAAAGACCAGCTAATTACTAGCTGGCTTTCCGCTGTAATAGTGTAAGTCACTCTGTGACTCACACTATTATGAAATTTCAGTGTATAGTGTGCGGGAACAGTGCATTCAGATCACTGCTGTATGGATAATGGCGATCGCCATTTTTTTTTTTCCTTGTCTTCCTTCCCTAAGCGCGCGCGTGTAGTGAGGCGGGCCAGCATATCAGCCAATCCCAGACACACACACAGCTAAGTGGACTTTTAGCCAGAGAAGCAACGGCATGTGTGATAGGATGTCCATGTCACATGTCCCTGCATTATAAAAACGAGTATCTGCCCGTCCGGACGCCATTATCTCTTCTGCGTCCTTGGTGTCAGTCACCGCTGGCGCAGCGCCTATCTCCGATACTGCTGTGTACGCTCTATACACAGCGCTGTACAGAATAGGGATAGCACTTTCTATCAGTCTTTTTAAGGGCTAATACCGGCAGGGTCAGAGCCATAGGTGACAGGTCCGTGAAAACAGAGTTTAACAGCTACACAAGATGACAGCGTCTGTGTAGCTAACGTCAGGGATTTCCTCGCTGCATTTCCCCATTAGGAGGGATAGAAAGGCAGGCTTCCTTTCCTCTACCCAGAGACCCACAACCCTGCCACTGTACCCTCCAGCCCTTTGCACACTCAAACTCATTGTTACTAAGCCATTATACTAACACTGAGTGAACTTAGTGGCATCCTAAACATGGCTGTTGGGCTTCTGTATTGTCCCACTAGTGCAAAGATATTTGCAGCACGTCTGCCTGCATTGCACACACAAACTCATTGTTATTAAGCCATTATACTAGCAAACACTAAGTGAACTTAGTGGCATCATAAAAGTGGCTGTTGGACTTCTGTATTGTCCCACTAGTGCAAAGATATTTGCAGCACGTCTACCTGCATTGCACACTCAAACTCATTGTTACTAAGCCATTATACTAGCAAACACTGAGTGAACTTAGTGACATCCTAAACGTGGCTGTTGGACTTCTGTATTGTCCCACTAGTGCAAAGATATTTGCAGCACGTCTACCTGCATTGCACACTCAAACTCATTGTTACTAAGCCATTATACTAGCAAACACTGAGTGAACTTAGTGGCATCCTAAACGTGGCTGTTGGACTTCTGTATTGTCCCACTAGTGCAAAGATATTTGCAGCACGTCTGCCTGCATTGCACACTCAAACTCATTGTTACTAAGCCATTATACTAGCAAACACTGAGTGAACTTAGTGGCATCCTAAACGTGGCTGTTGGACTTCTGTATTGTCCCACTAGTGCAAAGATATTTGCAGCACGTCTACCTGCATTGCACATTCAAACTCATTGTTACTAAGCCATTATACTAGCAAACACTGCTGCCAGTTTAAGGACCGTAGTTGCATTGTCAGGGATAATTATTGTTGTTTATTCTGCTGCTAATAAAGCTAGACCACCGCTGAAATCTACACCACCTCTCAATTTTTACTACCACATTTTAAGTGCACAATCTTGTTGCAATCAAAATGAGTGGCAAAATGACAGATGCTGGTGGAAAGGGGAAGAGGCGTGTTGGAAAAGGAAAAAAAGGGTTTGTCCGTGGGGAAGGTGGCAAAGCTCCATTAACATCTGCTGAAGATAGACCATCTTCCAGCAAAAGTAAGATGTCTACTACTTACCGTGGACAATCCGATGTGCTCCCTTTTTTACGGACACGAACAACTGGAACAAAGGTAGATGATGGCCAAAAAAGTAAAATGCTTGAATGGATCTCAAGTGGTCCAACAAGTGCCCTCTCCACCACCTCAACTACCGCATCCAAAAAACACCAGTCCTCTGAGTTGTCATCCCAATCAAACTTGCTTTCTCCCAGCTCTGAAGTCTCCATCCTCCCTGCACAGTATGGTGGAACTGAGATGGCTGAGTCTGCAGAGCTGTTCAGTCACACTATAGCCTGGGAATCAGAGGTCTGCTCCCAAGCTACAGTGAGTACAGACCAGGAAATGGTCTGCAGTGATGCCGAGAACCTTTGTGACTCTGATTCAGGCCGTGAGGACCAAGTTTCTGAGCATAATGTTGACCCTTTTTCACAAACTGTAACACCTGTTGTTATAGACAATGAGGAACATACTGATGACGATGAGACGCAGATACCAGATTGGGATGACAACTTAAATATTCAGTCAGGGCAAGAAGAGGCTCGGTCTGAGGGTGAGGGGAGTGCAAACACAACAATTGATGAGGAAGTTCTAGATCCCACCTACTGTCAACCCACAGTCAGGCCCTTAAGGAGGTCAACAGAGACGGTGGAGGAGGATGCAACTGACGACGAAGTTACCTTGCGCCTTCCTGGACAGAGTAGGAGTACTGGTAGCACGTCTACAACTGCATCCTCAGCCACCACTGTGCCTCTGAGCACTAGTCGGGGTGGATCAGCAGGTCGCATGCCCTCTAAGCCTTGCCTAGCCTGGTCCTTTTTTGACATAGCAAAAGATCGCCTAAATTATGTGATCTGTAAAATTTGTCATGATTCTGTTAGTAGAGGGCAAAACCTCAGCAGTTTGACAACTTCTTCCATGAATCGTCACATGAATAAATATCATATGTCCCGGTGGGAAGCTCACCGTGCTGCAATGCGGCCTAGCGGAGCGAACCATCCACCGCCTGCCCCTTCCAGTGCATCTGCGCGCTCTTCATCTTCTAGGACTGTGGGGACAGCTGTCACACCTGGTTTTCCACGCACAACTTCCATCACTGTAACCGCAACAAGCAGTTTGCTTGGTAGGTCGTCAGTTGGTTTGGAAGGGGAAACAAGTACGTGTGTACAGCTCTCTCAGACATCAATAGCACCAACGTTGGATGAAGGCGACATCATGTCTACGCCTGCACTGTCCTCACAAAGCTGCATTTTTCCAGGGACACCCTACTCAACACCGTCTACACACAGCAGCCAGATCTCTGTCCCTCAGATGTGGACAAATAAAAGGCCATTTCCTGTGACCCATGACAAAGCTAAGAGGTTGACTCTATCCCTCTGTAAGCTCTTGGCTACCGAAATACTGCCTTTCCACCTGGTGGACACACAGGATTTTAGAGACCTTATGTCTGTCGCTGTGCCCCAGTACCAGATGCCCAGTCGCCACTACTTCTCTAAGAAAGGTGTGCCCGCGCTACACCAGCATGTCGCACACAACATCACTGCTTCCTTGAGAAACTCTGTGTGTCAACGGGTGCATTTCACCACCAATACTTGGACCAGTAAGCATGGACAGGGACGTTACATGTCGCTGACTGGGCACTGGGTAACTATGGTGATAGATGGTGAAGGGTCTGCTGCACAAGTCTTGCCGTCCCCACGACTTGTGTGTCAATCCTCTGTCTGTCCATGTTCCGCCACTGCTTCTGCCTCCTCCACCTCATCTGGGTCCTCCACCTCCGCCCCAAGCCTGCCTGGTCAGGCCACCAGCGTTTGCACTGCGCAGAAGGAATCACGCACCCCTCATTACTATGCTGGCAGCAGAGCGCAACTGCATCAGGCGGTCTTTAGCTTGACATGTTTTGGGAATAGGAGTCACACAGCTGAGGAGTTGTGGTCAGCTCTGCGGTCCGAGTTTAATAAATGGTTGTCTCCACTCAACCTGCAGCCTGGTAAGGCCGTGTGCGACAATGCTTCAAACCTGGGTGCGGCCCTTCGCTTGGGCAAGGTGACACACGTGCCTTGTATGGCTCACGTGTTGAACCTTGTTGTCCAGCAATTTTTAACACACTATCCCGGCCTAGATGGCCTTCTGACCAGGGCACGAAAACTGTCTGCTCACTTCCGCCGTTCAACCGCCGCAGCTGAGCGACTTGCATCGCTCCAGAAGTCTTTCGGCCTGCCGGTTCATCGCCTGAAATGCGATGTGGTGACACGCTGGAATTCGACTCTCCACATGTTACAGCGACTGTGGCAGCATCGCCGAGCCCTGGTGCAGTATGTCATGACGTATAGCCTGGGCCAACGAGATGCAGAGGTGGGGCAGATCACCCTGATGGAGTGGTCTCAGATCAAGGACCTATGCACCCTTCTGCACAGTTTCGACATGGCGACGAATATGTTTAGCGCTGACAATGCCATTATCAGCATGACAATTCCAGTCATTTACATGCCTGAGCACACGCTAAACACTATTCGGAGTCAGGGGGTGGGACAACAGGAAGGGGAGGAACTACAGGAGGATTCATATGCGCAAGACACAACAACATCACCAAGGTCCAGACGTTCATCATCACCAATGCGGCAGGCACGGGACCATGGGGGACAGGGATCAACAAGGGCGCATGGTAGCAGGCAAAATGTTGAGCAAGGTGCAAGAGAACATGAAGAAATGGAGGACGAACTGTCCATGGACATGGAAGACTCAGCGGATGAGGGAGACCTTGGTCAAATTTCTGTTGAAAGAGGTTGGGGGGAGATGTCAGAGGAAGAAAGAATGGTTAGCACCTCTATGCCACAAACACAGCGTGGACTTGGTCCGCATGGCTGCGCAAGACACATGAACGCCTTCTTGCTGCACTACCTCCAACATGACCCTCGTATTGTCAATATTAGAAGTGATGATGACTACTGGCTTGCCACACTATTAGATCCCCGGTACAAGTCCAAATTTTGTGACATAATTCCAGCCATAGAAAGGGACGCACGTATGCAGGAGTATCAGCAGAAGCTGTTACTCGATCTTAGCTCGGCTTTTCCACCAAACAACCGTGCAGGTGCAAGGAGTGCATCTCCCAGTTGTAACTTGACAAACATGGGACGTTCTCGACATCTTCAACAGTCTACCCGTACCAGTAGCACCGTATCTGGTGCTGGTAACAGCAATTTTATGGAATCTTTTTATAATTTTTTTAGACCGTCCTTTGCAAGGCCACCAGAGACAACAAGTCTGACACATAGTCAACGGCTGGAGAGGATGATACAGGAGTATCTCCAAATGAACATCGATGCCATGACTTTGCAAATGGAGCCTTGCTCATTTTGGGCTTCAAATCTTGAAAAATGGCCAGAGCTCTCAACTTACGCCTTGGAGATTTTGCTGTGTCCAGCTGTCAGCGTTGTCTCTGAACGTGTCTTCAGTGCTGCTGGGTGTGTGCTGATAGATAAGCGCACGTGTCTGTCCAGTGACAATGTGGACAGACTAACGTTCATCAAAATGAACAAGTCATGGATCCACAAAGAATTTACTACCCCTGTGTCATCCTGGGGAGAGTAAATGCTTGTGGATTTGGAATGTGCTTGAAGCAAATCAAAACACCCTGTTTGCAACTAGGGCACAAGTGCTGCCACTGATGGGGTGTCTGTGTGGCCCAATTTTTGGAAAAAAGGGAGACTCCGCTTGGAGTAACCCTTGCTTGCTGTGTTTTTTAAAAGTAGCCAAGATGAACAAGTCATGGTTCAGCAAAGACTTTGCTACCTACCCCGGTGTCATCCTGGGGACGGTTAAGTATGGCGTATTTTTGAATGTGCTTGATGCAAATCTAGCTGTGAAGTGTACAACTGGGGCACAACTGCTGCCACTGAAGGGGTGGGTGTGTGTGGGGCCCAATTTTTGGAAAAAAGGGAGACTCCGCTTGGAGTAACCCTTGCTTGCTGTGTTTTTTAAAAGGAGCCAAGATGAACAAGTCATGGTTCAGCAAAGACTTTGCTACCTACCCCGGTGTCATCCTTTGGACGGTTAAGTATGGCGTATTTTTGAATGTGCTTGATGCAAATCTAGCTGTGAAGTGTACAACTGGGGCACAACTGCTGCCACTGAAGGGGTGGGTGTGTGTGGGGCCCAATTTTTGGAAAAAAGGGAGACTCCGCTTGGAGTAACCCTTGCTTGCCGTGTTTTTTAAAAGGAGCCAAGATGAACAGAGCTGGGATCAGGAAAGACTTTGCTACCTACCCCGGTGTCATCCTGGGGACAGTTAAGAATGGCGTATTTTTGAATGTGCTTGATGTAAATCTAGCTGTGAAGTGTACAACTGGGGCACAACTGCTGTAACTGAAGCGGTGGGTGTGTGTGGGGCCCAATTTTTGGAAAAAAGGGAGACTCCGCTTGGAGTAACCCTTGCTTGCTGTGTTTTTTAAAAGTAGCCAAGATGAACAAGTCATGGTTCAGCAAAGACTTTGCTACCTATCCCGGTGTCATCCTGGGGACGGTTAAGTATAGCGTATTTTTGAATGTGCTTGATGCAAATCTAGCTGTGAAGTGTATAACTGGGGCACAACTGCTGCCACTGAAGGGGTGGGTGTGTGTGGGGCCCCATTTTTGGAAAAAAGGGAGACTCCACTTGGAGTAACCCTTGTTTGCCGTGTTTTTTAAAAGGAGCCAAGATGAACAGAGCTGGGATCAGGAAAGACTTTGCTACCTACCCTGGTGTCATCCTGGGGACGGTTAAGTATGGCGTATTTTTGAATGTGCTTGATGCAAATCTACCTGTGAAGTGTACAACTGGGGCACAAGTGCTGCCACTGAAGGGGTGGGTGTGTGTGGGGCCCAATTTTTGGAAAAAAGGGAGACTCCGCTTGGAGTAACCCTTCCTTGCTGTGTTTTTTAAAAGGAGCCAAGATGAACAAGTCATGGTTCAGCAAAGACTTTGCTACCTACCCCGGTGTCATCCTGGGGACGGTTAATTATGGCGTATTTTTGAGTGTGCTTGATGCAAATCTAGCTGTGAAGTGTACAACTAGGGCACAAGTGCTGCCACTGAATGGGTGGGTGTGTGTGGGCCCCAATTTTTGGAAAAAAGGGATACTCCGCTTGGAGTCACCTTGCGGTGTTTTACATGATTTTAGAATGGCGTGCCATGCCTATATCTGTGTCTCCTCCTCTTTTTCCTTGTCCAGCTCTTTTGTTTTCGC
Organism: Anomaloglossus baeobatrachus; assembly: GCF_048569485.1. Lineage (NCBI taxonomy): Eukaryota > Metazoa > Chordata > Amphibia > Anura > Aromobatidae > Anomaloglossus > Anomaloglossus baeobatrachus. The sequence goes on from NC_134358.1 coordinate 288,880,459, forward strand.
ATGAGTATGTGTCCTTGTCACTTTCCCATGTGTTTGTGTTGTGTTGTGAGTTGTTTGTAACCTTTTGGACACCTTTGAGGGTGTTTTCTAGGTGTTTTTATGTGTTTGTGAATGCCTGCCATTGTTTCCTATACAGTTCGAGTTCGGTTCGTCGAACGTTCGACGAACTGAACTCGAACGAGACCTCCATTCGACGAACTGAACTCGAGCCGAACCACGACCGGTTCGCTCATCTCTACTCTTAACTCATCTTTGGCTTTAACCATATGGGTGATATTGGTGGAGCGAGCAAATCTAATCTAACTAGTAACAGTAGCTCCATCTGTCAACCTGTCAACAACAAAAAATTGAAAACATTCTCTCCCACAAAACAAAAATAAAAATATTGTATGATCTCTAAAATACTACCAATGGAAAATATTTATCGTCTCACAAAAAACAAGCCCGGACACAGGACAGTTATTATGTTATTAGGCGATGTACATACGTTCAGTGTTTGGTTGCAGACATTTCTGCACCAAATCTCCAGCTCCTGGCAAAAAACACATGCGTTTTGATGCAGTTTCGGTGCATTTTTTTTAGAGTTCAATGACTTCACCTGAGGTGAGGTCAGTGAGTTCAATGAACTCATCTCAGGTCAGTAAATGGAAACCCCCATTGGAACCCCAGCTGTGACCTCAGATGAAGTCATTGAACTCCATGCAAAATTACCGGATTTAGCCATGTGCACATGTTCTTTATCTGGTTGCAGACATTTCTTCACCAAATCTTCATCTGCTGGCAAAAAAACACATGAATACTGCATGCATTTTGATGTAGTATCTGTGCATTTTTTGCTAGGAGATGCAAATCTGATGTAGAAATGTTTGAACATCTCCTAATCCAGTAATCTGGCAATGACTTCAATATCTTCACCTGAGGTGAGGTTACTGAGTTCAATGAGTTCACCTCAAGTCAGTTCACCTGAGGTCACAGCTGGGTACCATGGGAAACCCAGTGGTGACAACATGTGAACTCACTGACATCACCACTCTCATAGCTGCGGCTCAGTCAGTGTGTCCCTAACGCTGCAGTATGTGGGCATGTATTTTAATATGACTGCACACTGCAACCTTTTGGAACCAATTAACCCCTTAAATACTGCTGTTAATCGCGGCAGCAGTATCTAAGTGGTTAAATAGGGGTTAAAAATTACCTTAAATTATAATTGTGCTGACAATCATTGCCATGGTACTTTGGAGTCATCTGATGACCCCATGATACGGAGGCCGGTAAGATCCAGCTATAAGCTGAGTCTTACAGGCAAAATCAGTGAGACAGATCTCGTGCTGCTATATATGAGTACAGCAGCACATGAGATCAGTAATCTGAGCAAAAAATTAAACATGCCCCACACTGGGTCTAAGTGAAAATGTAAAAAAAGTTGAATAAAATGTGTAAAAAAAAAAAAGATATAAAAGACACAAAAAAAGCGCACACAAATCACAAAAACCTGTTTCGCCACAAAAAAAAAAAACGTTTTTCTGTTCAAACAAAAATAATCAAAGAAACATACGCATAATTGGTATTGCTGCATCCAGAACAACCCTATCACTAAAAATGTCATGTTACTCATTCCACATGGTGAATATCGTAAGAAAAATAAATAAACAAGCACTCCAAAAATGACATTTTTTCATTATACTGTCATGCAAAAAAGTGGAAAAAAAAGCAACCAAAAATTCATATGTAAAAACATGCTAAAAATTCAAATTCCAAACTGTCCCACAAGAAACAAGCCCTAATATGGCTCATTCAGAAAAAAAATAAAAAAGTTACAGCTCTCAGAATATGCAAAAACAAATTAAGTATTGTAAAATATAGATTTTAGTGTGTACAAGTAGTAAAGCATAAAAAAAGCAATATAAGTCTGATATCACTGTAATCATACTGATCCGAAGAAGAAATTGGTCTTATCACTTTTACCGCACAGTGAACCATGCAAAAAAAATATGGAAAAACAATAAGTGGGAATTGCTGGTTTTTATTAATTCTTCATCTTAAAAATCTAAATAAATAGCAATCAAAAAATGTTATGTTCCCTAAAATGGTACTAAACAATCTCCAACTCATCTCGCAAAAAATAAGCCCTTATACAGCCCTCTTTGCTAAAAATAAAAAAGTTACAGCTCTCAGAATTTTGCAAAGAAAAAACTATTTATTATAAAAAAAATCATTTTTAATATGTGATAGAAGCAGAACATAAAAAATATATAAATCTGGTATCGCTGTAATTGCACTGACCCATGGTATAAATCCATCTTATCACTAATATTGCATGGTGAACTGCACAAAGATAAAAAAAAATGTTCCTGTACTACTGTCTATTTCTTCATTCTGTCTCCTAAAATGAATAAGGTTGAGCTGATTTTTATCCTGCGCTCTGCACTGAGCACTTACATTGAGGTTTTCCCGTAAATACCAAACACTGAGATTCAGACAAAATCCCTGTTGGAACCATTCACTTTAATGAGGCAGATGGAGACACTTTGGACTCCTTCTGGTCTATGTACCGGCCCTGCTATGTCCCATCAATATAGGCCTCTTTTCAGCACACAAATGTGGACAACCTCAGCTCTGCGCACAACTAAAAAGATGGACACCAGCGAAACAGATGCCAAATGAAATCCAAAGTGTGCCTCCATCTGCTTCATTAGCATGAGTGGTTCCGTCAGAGGTTTTGTCTGAATCGCATTTTGGAGGGATTTACATGGAAGCTCCGATGTAAATGCTCAGTGCAAAGCACAACAATGTGATCCCAGGCTTACCCTGAAAGCGATCAAAAAATGCTGTGTATCCCAAAATGTTTTCCAATTAAACCTCTAACGTATCCTGCACTCACGTCCATCATTTGCTTCTTGAAATATTGGGGGGTTTCCACATTACTGGTAGACAAAAAAAAAACTCTAGAAAGGTGATATGGCTCCCTCCTGCTCAAATATAACCCAGTGATGTCTGCACTCTCAAATCTAAATGCCCCCCTCCTCCTGAGCCCCCTGACCCTAAACTGCAGTACGTGGCCACGTGTATGGCATTATTATAGTGGGGAGAGTGCACTTATCAATTTATGGGATGCGTGTCTCCAGAAGCAGAAGCTGAGCACAATATACAGTTAGGTCCAGAAATATTTGGACAGTGACACAAGTTTTGTTATTTTAGCTGTTTACAAAAACATGTTCAGAAATACAATTATATATATAATATGGGCTGAAACTCCCAGCTGCAATATGAGAGTTTTCACATCCAAATCGGAGAAAGGGTTTAGGAATCATAGCTCTGTAATGCATAGCCACCTCTTTTTCAAGGGACCAAAAGTAATTGGACAAGGGACTCTAAAGGCCCCGTCACACTAAGCAACATCGCTAGCAACATCGCTGGTAACGAACAACTTTTGTGACGTTGCTAGCGATGTTGCTGTGTGTGACATCCAGCAACAACCTGGCCCCTGCTGTGAGGTCGTTGGTTGTTGCTGAATGTCCTGGGCCATTTTTTAGTTGTTGCTGTCCCGCTGTGAAGCACAGATCGCTGTGTGTGACAGCGAGACAGCAACAACTAATGTGCAGTGAGCAGGGAGCCAGCTTCTGCTGAGGCTGGTAACTAATGTAAACATCGGGTAACCAAGAAGCCCTGTCCTTGGTTACCCGATATTTACCTTTGATACCAGCCTCCTCCGCTCTCACTGCCTGTGCTGCCGGCTCCTGCTCTGTGCACAGATAGCTGCAGCACACATCAGGCAATTAACCCGATGTGTGCTGTAACTAGGAGAGCAAGGAGCCAGCGCTCAGTGTGCGCTGCTCCCTGCTCTGTGCACATTTAGCTGCAGCACACATCGGGTTAATTAACCTGATGTGTGCTGTAACTAGGAGACTGGGGGCTGGTCACTGGTTGCTGGTGAGCTCACCAGCAACTCGTGTAGCCACGCTCCAGCGATCCCTGCCAGGTCAGGTTGCTGGTGGGATCGCTGGAGCGTCGCAGTGTGACAGCTCACCAGCAACCTCCTAGCAACTTACCAGCGATCCCTATCGTTGTTGGGATCGCTGGTAAGTTGCTTAGTGTGACTGGACCTTAAGGGCTGCAATTAACTCTGAAGGCGTCTCCCTCGTTAACCTGTAATCAATGAAGTAGTTAAAAGGTCTGGGGTTGATTACAGGTGTGTGGTTTTGCATTTGGAAGTTGTTGCTGTGACCAGACAACATGCGGTCTAAGGAACTCTCAATTGAGGTGAAGCAGAACATCCTGAGGCTGAAAAAAAAGAAAAAATCCATCAGAGAGATAGCAGACATGCTTGGAGTAGCAAAATCAACAGTCGGGTACATTCTGAGAAAAAAGGAATTGACTGGTGAGCTTGGGAACTCAAAAAGGCCTGGGCGTCCACGGATGACAACAGTGGTGGATGATCGCCGCATACTTTCTTTGGTGAAGAAGAACCCGTTCACAACATCAACTGAAGTCCAGAACACTCTCAGTGAAGTAGGTGTATCTGTCTCTAAGTCAAGAGTAAAGAGAAGACTCCATGAAAGTAAATACAAAGGGTTCACATCTAGATGCAAACCATTCATCAATTCCAAAAATAGACAGGCCAGAGTTAAATTTGCTGAAAAACACCTCATGAAGCCAGCTCAGTTCTGGAAAAGTATTCTATGGACAGATGAGACAAAGATCAACCTGTACCAGAATGATGGGAAGAAAAAAGTTTGGAGAAGAAAGGGAATGGCACATGATCCAAGGCACACCCCATCCTCTGTAAAACATGGTGGAGGCAACGTGATGGCATGGGCATGCATGGCTTTCAATGGCACTGGGTCACTGGTGTTTATTGATGACATAACAGCAGACAAGAGTAGCCGGATGAATTCTGAAGTGTACCGGGATATACTTTCAGCCCAGATTCAGCCAAATGCCGCAAAGTTGATCGGACGGCGCTTCATAGTACAGATGGACAATGACCCCAAGCATACAGCCAAAGCTACCCAGGAGTTCATGAGTGCAAAAAAGTGGAACATTCTGCAATGACCAAGTCAATCACCAGATCTTAACCCAATTGAGCATGCATTTCACTTGCTCAAATCCAGACTTAAGACGGAAAGACCCACAAACAAGCAAGACCTGAAGGCTGCGGCTGTAAAGGCCTGGCAAAGCATTAAGAAGGAGGAAACCCAGCGTTTGGTGATGTCCATGGGTTCCAGACTTAAGGCAGTGATTGCCTCCAAAGGATTCGCAACAAAATATTGAAAATAAAAATATTTTGTTTGGGTTTGGTTTATTTGTCCAATTACTTTTGACCTCCTAAAATGTGGAGTGTTTGTAAAGAAATGTGTACAATTCCTACAATTTCTATCAGATATTTTTGTTCAAACCTTCAAATTAAACGTTACAATCTGCACTTGAATTCTGTTGTAGAGGTTTCATTTCAAATCCAATGTGGTGGCATGCAGAGCCCAGCTCGCGAAAACTGTGTCACTGTCCAAATATTTCTGGACCTAACTGTATGGGTGCTACAATATATGGGAGCTCAATGTATGGGCATTAAACTGGCATATTTGTCATTCTCCATAAAAAGAGTGTGGGGTGGCTGCAACAGAATAGTTACTGCAGCCATAGATAAATTATTTGAGAGCTGCAATTTCTACAAAGCGGTCACTTTTGGGGTGTTTCTGCTGGTCTGGCACCTTAGGGGCTCTGCAAATGTTGATGGCAAATTATTTTAGCAAAATCTGTGCTCCAAAAACTGAAAAGCTCTCCTTCCTGTTCAGCCCTGCAATGTGGCCAAACAGTAGTTTCTAATGGCATATATAGGGTATTACCATGCTCAAGAGAAACTGCCCAATAAATTGTGGGGTTCATTTCCTCCTTTTAACCTTTGTGCAACTGACAAATTTGCAGCTAATAAAAAAAAATATTACCATTAAAATGTTATTTTTCCACGTCCCATTGTTATAAAATTCTGTAAGGCACCTATGGGTTCAAAATACTAAATAAACCCCTAGATGAATTCCTTACACAGTGATATTTCCAATATGGAGTCACTTGTGCGGTTTCTGCTTATCTGGCACCTCATGGGCACAACTAATGGAGGCCACAATCTATAACAAAATTTGTATTATAAATATCGTGGCACTCCTTCCCATCTGATCCCCGCCATGTACTCAAATATACATAAAACCTTGTAAATAGAGTACATAGCCTGTCAAACTGAACAGATATTGCAACACATAAGAACACCAAAGTATTAGGCTAAAAAATTGATTTTTATTAAATACACTTTAAAAGACAAAAAACGAAAAAATAAATAAATAACACTGCATAAAACCCAGACCTGGTGCCAAACAAATATATGTATGTATCAAAGTTGATTGCAGATAATTTAATAGAGGGTGGATCTAGATGACAAAAAGATGAGCCCCAAGGGGGATAGCAAAAAACAGGCAAAAAAGGTCAAACATGCAAAGAAAGCTAAAAAGACCTTAATAAAGTGCCAAATGCTGTGAGAAATTGCACTACTTTAAACCAAAAAGGTTTTGGTATTTATGTTTGGTCACAATAAAAGGGTCCCAACCAGTACATTGTGCAAACAGGTGGGTCCAGATAGGATAAAGTGACCAGTGCAATTAATATATGCAGACAAAAGTATACATGGAAAGGGCAGACTTAGTCAAAAAGAATCCATTACCTCAAAAAGTAGAGCACCAGGACCGGCAACCTCAACATATGTTTCCAAATGGGTCTTCGTCAGGAGGTGTGGCTTATTAGTGCAACGCAGGTTTATTTATACAAATGAATAACCAATCCGTTGGATTTATAGGCTGGATACAGTTTCTCCGAAAGGTCTAAATGAAAATTTTGGGTTTGCTTCCTTTCTGTAATTCATATTTTTGGGTTCCATAGGATCTGCTAGGCTGCTTTCTTTTTTTGCAGGTTTTTACTTTGTTTTGTGCATTTTTTGTTTGTAATTTTTCTCATGTTTATTTATTCTCTTAGTACCATTTCCATCATTTAACGTGCTTGATCTGTGACCTTTGGATCGTATGATGTCATCCTATGGCTTGTGCAGGAGTACTCTGTATTTTGCCCTTCCCTGTTGTGAGAAAGAAAGAGAAAAAGAAGAAGAAAAGGAGGAGAAAAAAAATTTCTTTTTGTGGTTCATAATTATTCGTCCCTCTGTTTTTTCTGTTTCTTCCTCCATTCTGTATACTTTATACATGGTTGTATATTACTAAATATATCTCTTAGGGCCGTTTTCTTTAGAGCCATGTTTGTCCCTTTATCATCTATGTTCATGATCTATGAGTATTCTGGGTGCAGTTCTTTTACATATAGCTGTCCGTGATCCGGTGTGCACACAATACAATACTGTGTGCTTCAGACAGTCACGTGGGATCCCCTGATCTTTACCACCGTTACTTCCCACTGAGCTATGCCTTTTGTCCGATCACAGAGCGCGTCTAGCTGGCCTGCCTTCCATGGAATTGTCTGTGCTCCGGCTCTATACAGGTGCACGCCCACCGGTCGCTTAGCGACATGGGACGCAGAGGCTGCACTACCCAAAGCATGGCACTTCCTGTTTTATGGTTTGCGGTCCAGTGCACATGCGCCAGTGACGTGATCGGATCAAACGGGATTCCCTCTTCTACATGACGTATGCGGCTCACCCCCGCTGTTAATGAAACGCAGGCACTATTAGCTGTTGCTATTGGCTCCTTTTCAACACTTTCTGTCTGCCCCAGATGGTTTTTAATGAATTGGGTCATATGATAGCCCTTTGACTTTTGGATTGGTTATTCATTTGTATAAATAAACCTGCGTTGCACTAATAAGCCACACCTCCTGACGAAGACCCATTTGGAAACATATGTTGAGGTTGCCGGTCCTGGTGCTCTACTTTTTGAGGTAATGGATTCTTTTTGACTAAGTCTGCCCTTTCCATGTATACTTTTGTCTGCATATATTAATTGCACTGGTCACTTTATCCTATCTGGACCCACCTGTTTGCACAATGTACTGGTTGGGACCCTTTTATTGTGACCAAACATAAATACCAAAACCTTTTTGGTTTAAAGTAGTGCAATTTCTCACAGCATTTGGCACTTTATTAAGGTCTTTTTAGCTTTCTTTGCATGTTTGACCTTTTTTGCCTGTTTTTTGCTATCCCCCTTGGGGCTCATCTTTTTGTCATCTAGATCCACCCTCTATTAAATTATCTGCAATCAACTTTGATACATACATATATTTGTTTGGCACCAGGTCTGGGTTTTATGCAGTGTTATTTATTTATTTTTTCGCTTTTTGTCTTTTAAAGTGTATTTAATAAAAATCAATTTTTTAGCCTAATACTTTGGTGTTCTTATGTGTTGCATGTACTCAAATAGTAGTGTAAAACCACATATGGCGCACTGCCATGTTCGGTAAAAATTGCAGAACAAGTTGTTCTGATCATTTTTTCCTGTTACCATTTGTGTGAATTAAAATTTTAAGGCTAAAATAAAATTTTATGGGAAAAACCCTACGATTTTTGTTTTCACTGGGCAAGTTAATAAAATAATGCTAACTTGTGGGTTAAAAATACTCATCACACCACCAGATGAATTTACTATAGGGTTTTGTTTGGCAAATGGGGTCACATGTGGGTGTTTCAAAATTTTTGGCACCTCAGGGGCTCTGCAACTGCAACACATTATCCAAATTTGTGTTCTGAAAATCAAATAGTGCTGTTCGCTTTCCAAGCCCTGCCTTGTGCCCAAACATTAGTTTGTCTAACAAATTATGGTGTCCATTTTCTTCTGTTTTCCATTGTCAAAATTACAAATCTCGGGCTAAAATAACATTTTAGCGGGAAAAAATGTAACTATCATTTTTATATCCACATTTTAAAAAGTTCTGTGATGCACCTATCGGTTCAAAATGCTCCATGCACCAATAGATATACTCCTTGTATAAATGCGACATGGTGCCTACAATCTATTTCAGCTACATTTGCTTTCCAAAATTCAAATATTGCTCCTTCCATTCGAAATCCTCCCATTTGTCAAAACAGAACTTTTTGACTACATGTGGGGTATTGCCACCCTCATTAGAAAGTGGACAACGAATTGTGAGGTCCACTTTTTGGTGTTACCTCTTGTACAAGGGAGAATTGTGGTGTCAAAGCAACATTTTTGTGAAAAAAATAAAATTTTCAACATCACGACCTAATGTTATCAATGTCTGTAAAGTATCTGTGGATTCAAAATGCTTACAAATACCCATAGATAAAATTCTTGAGGGGTATAGTTTCCAAAATTGGGTTACTTGTGGGGGGTTTGTGCCATGTAGGTACTTTACAGGCCCTGCAAATACGACATGGTGCCCGCAATCTATTTCAGGCAAATTTGTGTTCCAAAATTTAAATGGTGCACCTTCCCTTCCGAGGCCGGCTGTGTGACCAGAGGTTTCTGACCATATGTGGGAAACCAGCGCATTCGAAAGAAACTGGGTAACAAATTTTAGGGTCCATTTTGTTGTGCTATTTCTTGTAAAAGTGCATACACTGGGCCTAAAGCAACATTTTTAGGCAAAATTATTTTTTTTTTTCATTTCACTTTGCATTCATTCCTATGAAGCACCTGAAGGGTAAATGAACTTGGATGTGTTTTTCATCATTCTGAGGGGTGCAGTTTTTAGAATGGAGTCACTTTTAGGTATTTTCTGTCACCCAGGCCTCTCAAAGTTACTTCTAATGTGATGTGGTCCCTAAAATAATTGGCTTTGTAAATGTTAAAAAAATGAGAAATTGCTCATAAACGTTTAACCCTTCTAACTTCCTAATAACAAAGAAAATGATATTTCAAACATAAAATGTAGGAAATATATTTTATTAACTATTTTGTGTGACATAACTCTGTGGTTTAACTGCATAAAAATGCAAAATTTGTAAATTGTAAAATTTTCGGTAAATTTCTGATTTTTTTCACAAATAAAATGCAAAAATATAATTCGAAGTTTACCACTATCACTAGTTTTTCACATGCCATGAAAAAAAACCATTCTCATAATCACGGGGATCCGTTGAAGCATTCCAGAGTTATTACATCATAAAGAGACACTGGTCAAATTTCTAAAATTTGGCCCGGTCATTAAGGTCAAAATTGACTTTGTCATTAAGGGGTTAATGCATTGGCAGAAAAATAATATTTTATTCATTTAATGACTAAGAGCGTAAGCTCAGGAAATAAGTGCAGACTGACATTGTTGGAAACTGCAGTATTCCCCTATTGTGTCATGCTTTCCAAGACACTAGAGATACACATGTGACTGTCTTAAGGTTTTAACCACAAGGGCACAGACAGATTAGTCAGTAATCCATTAGACTAATTTTTAAAATTATTTCTACTCCAGATTATTTCTCATTCTGTCAGTTTATGGCCAAATATGCAGTTAAGATATGCCATAAGGGACAGATTAATGCGGGACTTACCATTCAAATCCTACATGCTTCTTGTACAGTATATAGCATCCATATCCATTTACAGTCTTGATGAAGGTTTCAGCTTTCAGAAAGTTTCCCAGTCATGTTTATTGCCCATAGAGTCCTCCTCCTTAACAACCCCGAAGGGTTTCAGAGTACAGAATAGTTATTTAATGTTTTGGATATACAATATAGGATGCATGATGGGTTCTGGCCTGGTTATGGAATATTAGAGATGGGTACATTATGGAGGGGAATCTGCTGAAAGCCAAAGATTCACAGTAGGTTTATTCTCCGGAGAAAACAAATCTGACTCAGTTCCAAGGATAAAACAGTAGGGTTATGGTTATAGAAAATGGAGCTTAGTTAGCTTGGCAGCACAAGAACAACCACCAAGTAAACAACTAAGCAATCTATGTTCTGGAGGGGTTTATGCTGGCTCATATTGGAACTCATGAAAAGCCAAGTTATGTGGTACAGGATACTCACCCCTGTTCCAAGTACAGGCGCAAAGTATTTAGTCAGGTTTATTTCACAAAGGGCCCCTTTCCTTAAAAACTTCAAAAGATTTAAAATCACAAGTACAAGTGCAGGATTTAGATAACACATCTAGGATTTGGGGTTTAGAACAAAGGGTGTAGGAGATGTTCAGGGCTACAGGATACTGAATTCGGAATAAACAGCAAAGCTGAAGGGTTTCAGCAGGTTTATGTTCATGATAATAAGAGTTCAGCTCAGACCCAATGGTCCCAGAATCAGGATTGAGGGGTAGACTACGGAGCTGAGTTGGTAGCTTAAGAATATTCTCCAGGTAGGCAGCTAAGCAATCCATAGTCGGTAGCAGGGTCACAGCAGGCTCATATTCGAACTTGGATAAAGCCAGGTTATATGCTGGCCAAAGTAATAACAGTTTTATCATCAAAAAGATCTCCTATCTTAGCAACCTCAAAGGGTTTTCAGAGTATAGATCTCGTGCCCAGAGAAGGGGGTACACGGTCCCAATGTCACTCTGGTGGACGTTGCCCTGTCCCGTGCCCTGGGGCTTCTTTTGTACAAGGGGGTATTTACAAGTGTGATAAGAGTTAATGTCATGTGACGGCACCTGCGGGTTGCGGTTAAGGATGGGGAACCGCCGCTGCTCAATGTGGGTACTCCCAGAGCTGGTGGTGATTGCAGCAATAGTGTTAGGCCATCCGCAGGTAGGGCCATGCCTGGGAGATGATGAGGGATAATAACGGAGACCACACCAGGTTGTCTTTAACAGTCTCTAATCACTTGGACCCAGGGGTTGCTGGTTCAGGTCGCTTGGAGTATTAGTGCCAATGTAGTGACCCAGGTTTCTCTGTCCCCAGCACTCTCTGTTGATTGGGTCCCCATAGCGTAGAGCGTTTGGGGCCCAGCTGTCCCTTTTGGGGTACAATCTCCTCCGGACGGTGGGCAGTGCAGACCCTGTGGGGAGGTAACCCCAATCCTAGTTTACTGCTGATGCCCCTGGATTAGTTGGTTCGGTAAAGTCTGTAAAGGTGTCCTCACCGGGCAGGTATTTATCAAGCCATGTAGAACTGGAGCCTGATCTAAGGCCCTGTGCCCCGTGCGTGTTCCGGTCCCAGCAGTATCTCCAGTACCCGTCCTGATGACCTCTCTCCAGTGCTTCCTGGGTCACCAATGCACGGACCCAGCTCTAGCACGTCCGCACACCTCTCTGTGTGCCACACTTCTCTCTAGACTGACTGCTGACCCCTCCCACCAGGCTGGCTAATCCCAGGGACTCGTTCCTTTCCATGGCGACCATCCCCTTACATGGTTAAACCTCTATGCCCGGTGTGGAGTGGAGAACTTAGGATTTTGGTTGTGCTTTGGTGGTATCAGCACTGGTACTCCAGGTCCCAGGGGGTAGGTCCTGCATCCCCAAGAGGATGCAGTTCCTTGTAGTGCCCTGAGTGGTTCAGGGGCACTACATTCCTCCTTGGTTAAACACAGCACATCCTCAGGTTGTGAGTGAAATAGAGTATTTATTGTAACCGGAATAGAAAAAGGTAATTAGTCAAGACATAACATTCTTCCCACACAGGGGAGGCAATTCACTTCAATATTAATAAAACATTAAGTATCCCCCCCATCAACCCACCACCCAAAAAGGTCCTGGTTCCCCAAAACCCTCTGAGGAGGCAGGTCACCAGTCTCTGTGGTGACCAGGTCTGGGCCATCTCTATCCCAGACCTTTCCTCCAACCTTCGTCTCCCTAGTGGTGGTAACAGTGTCCTGATGGAAAAAGGGTTACTCCGGGAGGCACATTTGGTGCAACTATTTACAATGAAAGTTTTTGGCTGCTGCCAGTCCTGCAGCCGTGGTCCATGTTTAAATTAACTTTTCGAAATTGCAGGCATTAGGCAAACAGGTAAATCAGGTTACTGTTCCAAGGATTAGCAACATTTTTCAAAACATTTTTCAGATTTATGCAGAGCCTTTTAAAGAAAATAACAAATACACACATTAAACAACAACAACTTCAACTGCTGGGGTAGCTTAGTTCTGCTACCACAGCGTGGAGGACCTTGGAAATGGTGGGGAAGTAGCATGAGCTGGCAGGGACAGATCACAGATCTTCTGTACATCAAGAGCATTCCAGCCCCTCTCTCCGTGATGCCTGGTGTACGTGACCACATCTCCCAGGTGCAGGTCACGGTCTGGATGTCCCCGCTTCAGGTGGTGCAGCACATCCCTGCGGGACACGAATATGCCAGCGTGCATACTGGGCTCCTTTATAAACCCTCAACCTTTTTGCAGGTTGAACTGCCCTGGTACTGGACCCCAAAGGCACTCCAGATATCTCTGCGCGGGCTATCTTTCTCCTGCATATCTCGGGCGACCACTTGCCTTTTCTTGGCAGCCCGAGCCTGTTGCTCCTGGTTCAGCTGCCGGATGGTGGCTTGGCAGGCCTCCTCATCCACGGCAGCCCTCTGTGCAGCAGCAGCCATACCGGACTCCCTCTTGAACCATACGCTCCCCGAACCTGAATAACCCGCATCCAGATCACCGTTAGCAGATTTCAGGCCAGGCTGGCCACCGGCGCCTTCTCTCATGGTTGTCGGATCTTCCAGGGCTCCATCCCGCAGCCTAGCCCGGTCCGGTCTGGTCGTGGATGGTGGTGTTGCGCCTGGTCTGGCTGTGGATAGAGGCATCGCGGCCTGGTCTGGGGTACAGTCTTCTTCTCCATGAGGAGGTAAGTGTTCAATCCCCTAGTTTACTGGTGCCTAATCTAAGGTCCTGTGCCCCGTGCGTGCTACAGTCCCAGCGGTATCTCCGGTACCCATCCTGGCAACCTCTCTCCCGTGCCCCCAGGTGTTGTGAATGTCAGTTATGCTGTTGCTGCTATGAGGCTCCCTCTTGTGGCCTGGAATGGTTTTGACAGAGACCAGGTGTTCTTGAGCAATGGGTGTTTCCATTGCTAACTCTCTTCCTATTTAAGCCTTGGTCTCCTGGCAGTCTGAGCCGGTTATCATTGTCCTGTTGCTCACCTGCCTTTTCATCTTGCTTCTGACCACATCTACCCCAGATAAGTGCATGGTTCTTTCTTAGTTGTTTTGTTCTTTTTGTTCTTTTCAGGGTTTGTCATTTACTGTGGTTATTGTCAGTTTATTTGCATGCAGGAATCTTCCCTCTTTGTTGCTTAGCTGGGAATCTCCCTGCAGCTATGTTTGGAGTTTTGCTCCTATAAGTCCATGTGTTTGTTTTTTTTTTAATTTGTAATTGTTCCTGATTTTCTGTTTATTGGTTTGACAAGAGTGCCTGATATAGGACGGAATACAGATCGTGTGATCTAAGCACCTTTTTGTACTATCAGGTATTTGGGTTTTTGTAGGGTTTTTCTCTGGCCACCATCAGCCCCTTTTCTATCCTTTCCTATTTAGTTAATGGGGCCTCACCTTTGCTAATCCTATCCGCCATCTGTGTATTGTATTTTCCTATTTCACCATAGTTTTTGAATGTGGGGGGCTTGCAATATCTTTGGGGATCTGCTCTGATGCAGAGTTATTCTTCCTTCCTTCCTTTAGGATAGCTAATCTCTCCGGCTGGGTTCGCGGTACCTAGGATATTAGTTCACTCCTCAGCTACTTCTAGTGTTGGTGGTTAGTGAGGGGATGGCAGCCAGATTAGTTGCCAATCATACTATGAAGAAAAAGACATGGATCGCACATCCCAAAAATACAATGATCTAAAGCCGCTAGGCAAAAAATTAAATAGAACATGAGGTTCTTTTGTTACCATTCTGATCAGATTGTATTAAGCCCACTGCCACGTCACGGCAAACCTCTTGAGTGGGTCCCTAACCTGACCTTTTTGTGCGGCACTGTGCACTGACCACCGCCGCAGCGACAAAGCGCCAGCAGGGCGGGCGACCTGGTGCCTCACAGCACCCATGCTGCAAGGCAAAGCCCCCAAGGCTCCAGGCCGCGCAGCCCCACTGACACCACACCACCACAACAGCAGCCACCACACAGCACCAGCACACAGTGAGAGGAGCTGTGCACTCACCTCCCACTGGCTCCCATATGTGAACTGGGAGCAAAAAGAAGGCTGACCCCTCTTGCAGTCTCCTGCTGATTAAAATCACCTGTGCCAAATGGGGAGAGTGCAGATCCAAGTAAAGAGGTGGATAGAATGATATATATCATACTATGAAGAAAAAGACATGGATCGCACATCCCAAAAATACAATGATCTAAAGCCGCTAGGCAAAAAATTAAATAGAACATGAGGTTCTTTTGTTACCATTCTGATCAGATTGTATTAAGCCCACTGCCACGTCACGGCAAACCTCTTGAGTGGGTCCCTAACCTGACCTTTTTGTGCGGCACTGTGCACTGGCCACCGCCGCAGCGACAAAGCGCCAGCAGGGCGGGCGACCTGGTGCCTCACAGCACCCATTCTGCAAGGCAAAGCCCTCAAGGCTCCAGGCCGCGCCGCCCCACTGACACCACACCACCACAACAGCAGCCACCACACAGCACCAGCACACAGTGAGAGGAGCTGTGCACTCACCTCCCACTGGCTCCCATATGTGAACTGGGAGCAAAAAGAAGGCTGACCCCTCTTGCAGTCTCCTGCTGATTAAAATCACCTGTGCCAAATGGGGAGAATGCAGATCCAAGTAAAGAGGGGGATAGAATGATATATATCATACTATGAAGAAAAAGACATGGATCGCACATCCCAAAAATACAATGATCTAAAGCCGCTAGGCAAAAAATTAAATAGAACATGAGGTTCTTTTGTTACCATTCTGATCAGATTGTATTAAGCCCACTGCCACGTCACGGCAAATCTCTTGAGTGGGTCCCTAACCTGACCTTTTTGTGCGGCACTGTGCACTGACCACCGCCGCAGCGACAAAGCGCCAGCAGGGCGGGCGACCTGGTGCCTCACAGCACCCATGCTGCAAGGCAAAGCCCCCAAGGCTCCAGGCCGCGCCGCCCCACTGACACCACACCACCACAACAGCAGCCACCACACAGCACCAGCACACAGTGAGAGGAGCTGTGCACTCACCTCCCACTGGCTCCATATGTTCACATATGGGAGCCAGTGGGAGGTGAGTGCACAGCTCCTCTCACTGTGTGCTGGTGCTGTGTGGTGGCTGCTGTTGTGGTGGTGTGGTGTCAGTGGGGCGGCGCGGCCTGGAGCCTTGGGGGCTTTGCCTTGCAGCATGGGTGCTGTGAGGCACCAGGTCGCCCGCCCTGCTGGCGCTTTGTTGCTGCGGCGGTGGTCAGTGCACAGTGCCGCACAAAAAGGTCAGGTTAGGGACCCACTCAAGAGGTTTGCCGTGACGTGGCAGTGGCCTTAATACAATCTGATCAGAATGGTAATAAAAGAACCTCATGTTCTATTTAATTTTTTGCCTAGCGGCTTTAGATCATTGTATTTTTGGGATGTGCGATCCATGTCTTTTTCTTCATAGTATGAGATTAGTTGCCAATGCTCTTGTCATCTTTTTGCCAATGATACATTGTGATCTTCCATGGTTCCGGATCATAACACCAGGGGTCACCGTTGCACGGACTCCAGCATGTCCGCACACCTCTCTGTGCGCCACAGTTCTCTCTAGACTCTAGACTGATTGCTGACCCCTCCCACCAGGCTGGCTAATCCCAGGGACTTGTTCCTTTCCATGGCGACCATCCCTTTACATGGCTAACCCTCTATTCCCGGTGTGGAGTGGAGAACTAGGATTTTGGTTGTGCTTTGGTGGTATCGGCACTGGTACGCCAGGTCCCAGGGGGTAGGGGCACTACATATACATAGATACAGGTTTTAAGATACACACTTATTAGGGATTAAGATATAAAATACTTCATGGGTAAAGGATTCGGGATACTTGACATGAGGTAAACATCAGATAAAGAGGTATGTCTCAGCAGGATCCGTCTCAAGATAAAATAAATTTGGCTTATGTTCAAAGCTTCCACACCCATTATTTGGGGTTAGACAGATGAGCAGCTTGAGGATAATTACTAGGCAGTTGATGAGACAATCTATATTCTGCAAAACTAAACCAAAATATATAATACCCTAGGTACTGTATATAAATACATTGTTATTGCTGAAAAGGACCTTAGAAAAATACATTGGATTACCAGACATTAATAACTTAGTCTGTAGCACCCCTGAACCCATCAGGGGGGCACTACTAGGTACTGCATCCTGACAAAGATGCAGTGCCTTCCCCCAGGGACCTGGAAGACCAGTGCTGGTACCACCAAAACACATAAAGAACTCCAGTTCCCTCTCCCAATCATGGTGACTGACTAGTCCGGACCCCAATGGATGGCTACCCAGGGGTGGAGCCAGTCTAGTCCACTAGCCGATGACCATGTGGGAGGTGACAGTGAGGGAGTCCGGTAGTGACAATGGAAGGGGACGGACGTGTCTCCAGACGGGGTCGGGTAGCAGTGACCTAAGTGGCTCAGGAGAGTGGTTGCCAGAGAGGGTACAGCCAGGTAACCCTGGAACCAGAGCAGCAACGGGGAACAGGGCCCTAAGTCAGGCGAACGTCTCAGGCTACCTGCCAAATACCTGCACAGTAAGGGGACCTTCAAGGACCTCACTGACCCAAGAATCCGGGGGCACCAGCAGTAAAGATAGAGCCAGGGACTGGAACAGAACACTGACCCTACAGGGTTCACACTGCCCGCCGTATGGATGAGAGACTGCCGACAGACAGTAGGGGACCCACAGATGCTCCAAGCTACGGGGTTCCACCAACCAGTGAGAGGTGGCGGGGAAAGAGGCCAGCAGGTTACCACACCAGCACTGGAACAAAAGGGACCAAGGGTCGGAACCAGCCGTCCTCAGCGCAGCAGCATCAATAACTCAGTGAATAAAACAACAGTTGTACTGCATTCTTTCTTTCTACACCGGATCCCAACATCTACTCCCTGGGGCTCAGCCCTACTTGCGGAGGGCCTACCATCCAGGCTGCCATCACAATCAACCCCAGTGGTAAAAGATGGCGGTTCCATTACCATAACCACAACCCGCAAGTGGCGTCACAATAAAAACTTTTTAGTCTCCCCTGTATATATCCCCTTTTAAAAAGTGACCCCCATGGTCACGGAACCGGACATTAGCCATTACACAACTGTGACACAGCATTCCCGTACATATACGGCCCGGGACCGAGTACCCTATAGCCCTGGGGTAGTACAAGTTTATAATCAAAGACCATACAAATCATTTTTAGTGATGAGCGAGTACGCTTGTCACTACTCGGTACTCGCACGAGTATCACTGTACTCAGGCTACTCGGCGGTACCGAGTAATTTCGCGATACTCGTGCTGTACTCAAGGTCTTCATCCCTGCATGTTGGCGCTCTTTTGAGAGCCAGCACTCATGCAGGGATTGGCTGGCAGACCACTGTAATGCCACAGCCCTGTTAGTTGTGGAATTGCAGTGATTGGCCGGCCCGCACAGCGTGACCGAGCCTTTATACCGGCGGGCGCGCTGTGCTCTGCACACAGCCATCTCGTATTCCCTGCTTTCCTCGCCCACAGGTGCCTATGATTGGTTGCAGTGAGACACGCCCCCACGCTGAGTGACAGGTGTCTCACTGCACCCAATCACAGCAGCCGGTGGGCGTGTGTATACTGTGCAGTGAAATAAATAATTAAATAATTAAAGAAACCGGCGTGCGGTCCCCCCAATTTTAATACCAGCCAGATAAAGCCATATGGCTGAAGGCTGGTATTCTCAGGATGGGGAGCCCCACGTTATGGGGAGCCCCCCAGCCTAACAATATCAGAAAGCAGCCACCCAGAATTGCCGCATACATTAGATGCGACAGTTCTGGGACTGTACCCGGCTCTTCCCGATTTGCCCTGGTGCGTTGGCAAATCGGGGTAGTAAGGAGTTAATGGCAGCCCATAGCTGCCACTAAATCCTAGATTAATCATGTCAGGCGTCTCCCCGAGAAACCTTCCATGATTAATCTATAAAATAAACACACACACACCTGAAAAAATCCTTTATTAGAAATAAAAAACACAAACCAATTCCCTCATAACCAATTTAATAAGCCCCAAAAAGCCCTCCATGTCCAGCATAAACCACGGACCTCCAGCGTCGCTTCCAGCTCTGCTGCATGCAGGTGACAGGAGCTGCAGAAGACACCGCCGCTCCTGTCAGCTTCACACAGCAACTGAGGTGAGTAGCGCGATCAGCTGCTGTCAGTCAGGTAACTCACGGTCACCGCTGGATCCAGTGGTGGCCGCGGATAAGCTTAGTGACAGCTCAGCTGATCGCGCTACTCACCTTAGTTGCTGTGTGAAGCTGACAGGAGCGACGGTGTCTTCTGCAGCTCCTGTCACCTGCATGCAGCAGAGCTGGAAGCGACGCTGGAGGTCCGTGGATTACGCCGGACATGGAGGGCTTTTTGGGGCTTATTAAATTGGTTACGAGGGAATTGGTTTGTGTTTTTTATTTCTAATAAATGTTTTTTTCAGGTGTGTGTGTTTATTTACTGTAATTTACAGATTAATCATGGAAGGTTTCTCGGGGAGACGCCTGACATGATTAATCTAAGATTTAGTGGCAGCTATGGGCTGCGATTAACTCCTTATTACCCCGATTTGCCAATGCACCATGGCAAATCGGGAAGAGCCGGGTACAGTCCCAGAACTGTCGCATCTAATGTATGCGGCAATTCTGGGAGGCTGCTGACTGATATTGTTAGGCTGGGGGGCTTCCCATAACGTGGAGCTCCCCATTCTGAGAATACCAGCCTTCAGCCGTATGGCTTTATCTGGCTGATATTAAAATTGGGGGTGACCGCACGCCGGTTTTTTTTAATTATTTATTTATTTATTTTACTGCACAGTATAGACATGCCCACCGGCGGCTGTGATTAGGTGCAGTGACACAGCTGTCACTCAGCGTGGTGGGCGTGTGTGACTGCAACCAATCACAGGCCACTGTGGGCGTGGGAAGAAGGGAATACGAGATTGATTAATGAGCGGCCGGCTTTTTCAAAACAGTAAAAGCCGTCGGAGTTTTTAACAGCTGTGCAGCGCCGCGGCGGAGATCGGGGAACGGTAAGTATGAGAGAGGGGGGGGATGACCGACAGACTTAGAGAGGGACAGACAAGACAGAGAGACTGACACAGAAATAAAGAAAATGACTTTTGTGACATTTTTAGCGTTTCTACATGCTGCCGGGGGGGTCATTTCATAAAAATACTCGGGTCTCCCATAGGATAACATTGGGCTCGGTGCTCGAGCCGAGTACACGAGTATCTTGGGATGCTCGGCCCGAGCCTCGAGCACCCAAGCTTTTTAGTACTCGCTCATCACTAAGCATTTTATTTAACAAAATTGTCTACGCAAAAAATCCCCACACAGAAAATGGCTCAGATACATAAAAAATACCCCCACACCCATAAAAGCAAGGCAATGTGACTGCAGCAGCAATAAACATGATGGCACCATAGAAAATTCCTGTACATCACATTATAATTCATTAAAAGAAAAGGAAGTTCAACTCACCGAGTTGCTGTAATCCGTTGTCTGTCTGGACCCGCGCACGGAAGGTTAGGCTGCCAGATTCACGATCAGAAGGAAAAAAGTCCAGCGCAGTCCTCAGGGTGTAGGTTAAAAATTGTCACATTTATTTAGTAAATCCATTAAAAATGAGTGGTATACAGAGCGGTCAGCTGGAAAGGTATAAGGGACATTAGATGGACCCCACAGAACTACGCGTTTCGACACATAGTCTTAATCATGTTCATATCGCACCCGCAAATCTAAGAAGACAAAAGCTCCTACTTAAAGAATACACTAAAGTAGGGAATAATGAAAAACTTCCAATACACCAAAATATCAGAGATGTTACAATACAACGATTAAAATCAAGACACCCACCCATCTGAACTGCAATCACCTTGCATGAACAAGACTTCAATTTAGAGGAGAAATGGCGAGAACTTTGGGTCAATGTAGTAGACGGTGATCCCCAAATGTTCCCTAATTTACAAAACCCTCCACCAGACTTCAATCTACCAAGGAAAACATGGGTTACTCTAAATCGTATCAGAACAAACTTTGGCGTCTGTGCAGATTTTATGTATAGGTGGGGAAAATATGACTCTCCGACCTGTGACTGTGGAGCAGATTATCAAACTATCCCGCACATTGTTGAGGAGTGCCCCCTGAGATCCTACCATGGATGGTGACAAGAAGGATTTCTATATTGTAAATGATAACGCTATTGCATATATAGAAAATCTTAATATTCAACTTTGATTTTTATCCTTTTGATATTTTTCAATCACTGTCTATTGTCTGGTGTTTATTTTTATATGATGGTAAGATATACGTTCATACGATTAAATAAATCATGTTCTGAAGAGGAAAGAGTGTCGGTTTCCTATAAGGTGTAGCACACACCCACCTTAATTACATGCACATGTTAACTTTTGGAAATCTCTCCTAATAGATGGTCACATAAGTAAGTGCATGCAATGCGGTTTTCAGAAAAAATGAGAGTTAAATAAAGAACAGAAGTAGTGAAAAATGTGGGGGGGGGGAGAAAGACAGCGAAAAGATGATGAAGGGGGATAAATTAAAACAACAATGCTGTTAAAATATATCATATAGATATATACTTGTGGAACTATTGGGATAGATTTCCAAATGTTGACATGTGCATGTAATTAAGGTGGGTGTGTGCTACACCTTATAGGAAACCAACACTCTTTCCTCTTCAGAACATGATTAAGACTATGTGTCGAAACGCGTAGTTGTGTGGGGTCCATCTAATGTCCCTTATACCTTTACAGCTGACTGCTCTGTATACCACTCATTTTTAATGGATTTACTAAATAAATGTGACAATTTTTAACCTACACTCTGAGGACTGCACTGGACTTTTTTTCTTCTGATTCTAATTCATTGGTGTGAAGGGTAAGGCTATGTGCGCACATTGCGTAAATAAATGCAGTTACGCTGCGCTTTGTAGCGCAGCGTAACTGCATGCGTCCTGCGTCCCCTGCCCAGTCTATGGAGATTGTGCAGGGGCCGTGCGCACGTGGCGTTTTAGAGCGCAGCGCTTCGGCTTCTGCCGAAGCGCTGCGTTCTAAGAAGTGACATGTCACTTCTTCCGTGCGCTTTGCCGGCAGCTCCTGCTCTGTCTATGGGAGGGGCTGCAGGCAGAGCGCATGGAATCGGCTTTTTTTTTTTCACTACGGACATTTCTGCAGCGATTTAAAGCGCACATGTGCTCTTCAAATCGCTGCAGAAATTTCTGAAGTGACTGTACGCAACGTGCACACAAAGCCTTAAGGCCCAGTCACACACAACGACTTACCAGCGATCCCGAAAACGATGCGACCTGATAGGGATCGCTGGTAAGTCGCTGGGAGGTCACAGGTGAGATGTCAAACAGTCAGATCTTACCAGCGATGCAGGAACAATACAGATCGCAGTAGCGACCTGTATAACGATCTCAGCAGTCACTGTGACCCTGTCACACAGTGTCAAACACAGCGATGCATCCTGCCCAGCGGGACATCGCCTTTGAAGAAAATGACCTGGACCATTCTGCAACGACTAGAGATCTCACAGCAGGGGCCTGATCGCTGGTAGGTGTCACACATAACGAGATCGCTAATAGGATCGCTACTGCGTCACGGAAACCGTGACTCAGCTGCGATCTCGCTAGCGATCTCGTTATGCGTGACGGTACCTTTAGGTGTGTGGAAAAATTAACATATATTAACATAGATAAGGACTGAATGGTTGTTAAAGTGCAATACAAATACCAGGAGCGTAAAATTCAATCTAAATAAATTTATTTGCTTACAAAGGCTGGGCGCCAAAAGTACATGTGCCTGCTGGCGAACCACAAAGCCCAGTGTCCATTTGTACACAGATTAGTCAGGGGTTAGTGTCCATTATGGATTAAGTTATTAATGTCTGAAAATCCAATGTATTTTTCTAAACTCTTTTTTCTGCATGAGGGTCTGAAAGAGCGCATATTTATATATCCAAATGAAGCTGAGATTATTGGATACAGAATACACACCCCAATTAAGGGCACACAATCCTAAACAAAACTGTGGTTTAAAATGCAAGTACAAGTTCATAGGTTCACCCTTCAATAGACCCCTTACCTGTGAAGCAAGCCCTTAGTGTTTTAGGGTGCAAAATGCAGGTTTTTGGGTGCAGATTCAAGATTCATCAAGCACAATACATGAAAACTGCAGGCACAGATCAGTTTAAATAATTCACCCATTACCAATAGGTAAGTGTGACACCCTGGCCTATCAGGTCATCACAGGGTGCTGCACAATTTTCCTTTCCGTGCAGCATCCATCTCTCTCCCTTGGTTCCAGGTGCCATTCAGTGATGTGCTAAGACCAGCATGCAAATCCCACACACACAGGATTTGCATGCCCAGGGGGCAGGTCCAGTGAGGAAAGGGCCGCCCACCGAAGAGTTAAGCAGACTGGTGGGAGGTGACTAGGCAGTCGTCGGCTGGGGAGCAAAGAGAGCAGAGGGCTCTCAAGTACCTCTCAGGGAGAAGAGCAGGCTGGGGAGTTGGAGCTCCCAGACAGCGTGAGAGCAGTCTCAGAGAGTGAGGGGCTGTGGAAGTGGAGGCTCCCAGAGGGTGAGACTAGACCAAAGCACACTAGTAACATCACTGGGAACGGTCACCTGGACGTGCTCCCCCTCAGCGGCAGTGGTACTGAAGGACGTTTGGTTGAATCACTGCCTGTGTGGTCATTGACCTCACAAGTCAGCACAGCCTCATCCAGCACCACGACAACCACTGTGAGTTTCTCTTCTCCCTGTCTCCCAAGCCTACAGCCCACGGCTCCCCTTCACCACCATCACCGGGCCCCATGGCACAAACCCCTACCCACGGCGGGGTTAAACACCTTGCTGCTATACCACTGCCATCAGGCTCCCCCACCAACAGCAGCGGTGGTATACCACATTACCACGCAGCGTGGGTGGAGTCACGAACTTTCTAGTCCCCCTATACATATCCCCCCTTTATTGAGTGGCCACATGACCCCTGGGTCCGGAGACCCCTCGAGCCACCGCGGTTCCGGATCCCAGCAGCCCGGCTGCTGGCGTGGTGGTGGCACACCTCGAAAAACCTGGCGTCACAAACAGGATACAAGCAGGACCCACTTACGTGGGTGATGTGCGCCTTGAGAGCCGAAGACCACGGGTCAAGATTCTGTTTCCCGCCAATTCCGCCATTTTCCGCCATCTTTTCGCGCCAAAACCCCGTCTTCTCCGAGAAAGTGCGTGAAGATTAAGCCCCACCCCTCGTTTTCCTGAAGAGGGCGGAACCGGAAGTTCCCAGAGGGCCACAGTCAGCGAGAGAGTGCTGCGAAAAGACCGAGGGGGCGGGCCAGAATGTGTTACTAACGGAAGTGGAGCGGGGACGCCAGGACTCTGTCACAACGTCCCTGGAAGACGCAGTGTCAAGATAGCGGAGCGAGACTGGTCCCCGGAGTGTGCTGTCCCTGGTACTGCGGCATGGATAGAGGAGGAAACAGAGCAGCTGTACCGGAGGATGCAATTCCTCTTCATTCTGAATCACTGGAGGGAAGAGATGAGGAGCCTGGCAGTGGCGGTGCGAGCCCGTGAGATCGAAATCTCACGTGAAGAGAGGGTAAGCGGATACCCAGTCCCTGCTGAATGCACAAATCCGGCCAAAGTGGCTGCGGACCGTCCCCGCTCGCGGTGAGCGCTCCACAGCCGGCTACCCCATCCTCGGCGGACGCCGGGCTGCCCCCATCAACCCCGGCAGCAGAACCTTCAGTATGTTTACCAGAGCCTCCAGATGCAGAGATCCAGAGCAAGGCCCTCATTCCAGCAACGGCAGCAGTCACCCAGCCACCGGCCAGACCAGACCCGGCCGCATCACTGGGCCCGTCCTCAGAGGCCGAGCACCTGGGCCCGTCCTCAGAGGCCGAGCACCTGGACCCTGCAACCGCGGCTGCAGAGCAGTAGGTTCATCTGCCTTCACCAGCGGCAGTGGAACCAAGATGTCTGCCTGTTCCGCTACCGCGCGGCATCTCGACGGCTGTTGGGGCTGCCAGAATTCAAATCAAGCCAGAGCCAGATAGGGAGCTGAGGCCGGATGCTGATGCCCCTGTGAGGCAAACCCTGGGATATGAAGATGAATTATGACTTCCAGTCATAATCGCTCTCATCACTCCATGGCAGTGCCCCCTCCCTTCTTGTTCTCAATGTCCACCATCTGGGAAGGTGTCACATCCCACTTACGCCTCCAACAGCCATCTCCTGTGATATGGAAATGAGATGATGTGGGAACAATGGACACAGGATGACTCCCTGCCGTGACCCTGTAGTAGGGGCTGCTATCTAATTAGCAAGGCTATGGAAGTATCCAGACAGAACGACTCCAGTAAAAAATGGTTCATATCTCGCAAGCCATATTTCCGATAAATATGGCAACCATAAAAATGGTGTCTCCGCATGCGGACGATGCTGGCACACCCTTTTTATGGGAGCGGGAGCTTGGGAAATACCCCAGGCGTGATATCAGCCAATGTGGAACTAGTAGACGAGTCATGAGTCCTCTCATTCTGTAGCTAAATTCATAACTGTCACAATGAGAGCATTGGCGTCCGCCTACGACGCTCCCAGGCAAAGTTATGGCCATATTCCATGTTGTGGATTTTGTCCATAACTCCAGCCAGGGGTGGAGCAGTGCTCCCTCTGAGGTCACTAAGGTAGGAGGGGACCTGGATTTGCCCAGGTTGATAACCCTACTTCGGCCATTTTCCAGGGTTCTTTCGCTGGGGGTCACGTGTAGGAAACATCTGTGGGAGTTCCTGGAAACCTGGCCTACAGCGCCCCCCTGTGGCCAGACGCACAAGGTAACTGATTGAATTGCATACCTGTTTGTAAACCATGCTTTATCTGTAACTGTACTCTGACATATGTATATTCTGTAGATTCCCTATTGTATATATTGTAGTTTCTAGTGTGCTTTAGGCTGATTAAATTATATAATTAATCTTGGGCTGTTCTGTTATCTCGATCTTGAATCCCACGTCTGTGTGTTCGGCTAATAGTTACCGTGAAGCGGTTGGTGGCAGCGAGTTGTGCCAAGGATTATTGTGGGGAGGCCAGTGAGATTCGGGGAGGTTTTATATATTCCGCCCGCGGAGGTCGGGGGAATATATACCCTACTCTCACCGGGGACCCTTCAATAATCGGCATAAGTAGTATAGCGGCCTCCTTGCTTATTGTCGGGCAATTCCATAATTGGCCTGACTATAAGAGGGGCGCTAGAGAGCGCGTCACGTGCTCTGTCTGTCGGTCGGGAGGTATAAAGGAGGGGTGACACCCACTTGTTACCCCCCGATTGTGACGTACTGGTAGCCAGCGCGGGGGATTTCTGAGTGACCCCCCGGTGGTTCGTGACATATTGGTGGCAAGCGGTGGGATCGAGATAATAGTGTGTGTGAGTGTGAGACCCATACTCCCAGACACTAAAGACTGCCTGCAGCAGCTGTGGCTGCTGGGGTCTTCAGACTAGCTCAACACTAGAGTGTCAGAGTGCAGATACTGTAAGGTGTGTGGAGGCATCAGGTGTCAGTTCTGTGTCAGTGACCAAAGTCTGCAAGAATGGCTGAGAGCACCAGGAGCAAAGCCAAAGGAATGGCCGATGCTCAGGCCAGAGACGATGAGGAGGTTGTCCACGAGCCCTCCAAGAGCCCGACGTCAGAGAACAGCTCTGCAGAGGACATCGCACAACCTGGCACTGCTGGACAAAATGAGGAGGAGCTCGCCCAAGGGTCCTCAACGAGCCAGATGCCAGCCCTCCGCTCTGCAATGGACAGTGAATCACCAGGCTCCGCAGCGGGCCGCAGATCACCACGTGCCATTCCACCGAGCCTGGGAGGCTCGGATAGCCTTCTTCAAATGGCTATGGCCCTTCTCCAGGCTGGAGACCAGGAGGGCTACAAGGAACTCCTGGCAGAGCGCAGGGCAGAGCGGCAGGCGGCGCGTGACGCTGAGGCTGCGGAGCGGCAAGCAGCGCGTGAGGCTGCGGAGCGGCAAGCAGCACGTGAAGAGCGACGGCAACAGGCAGACCGTGACCACCAGCTGCAGCTAGCTCAGCTCCGGCCCTCATCAGCCACACGTGACCTTCAAGACACCAAACTTCCAAAGGTCCGTGTTGAGGACTTCCCAGTGCTGGAGAAGGATGGAGACTTGGACTCTTTCCTGACTGCTTTTGAACGGACTTGCTTGCAGCACCATCTGGACAAGGACCAGTGGGCCAAATACCTGACCCCCCGTTTAAGGGGTAAGGCCCTGGAAATCCTTGGGGACTTGCCTACTGAGGCAGATCAGGGCTACGACACCATCAAGCGGGCCCTGATCCAACAGTACAACCTCACCCCAGAGTCCTACCGCAAGAAGTTCCGGAGCCTACAGAAGGGACCAAAGGACTCCTGGGCTGACCACAGGCGGGCACTTGCCCGAGCTGCCGACCACTGGACCCAAGGCCTGCAGCTTTCCACCGGACCGGAGATCCTGGACTTGTTCATCACGGAGCAACTCTTGTGGAACTGCCCTGAGGATCTCCGCCAGTTCATCCGAGACCAGAAGCCAAAGGGATCCACGGCTACAGCTGCCCTGGCCGATGACTACACCAACAATCGGGCTCCTGAGGCCAGGAGAGCAGCCACCAGCAGCACCTGGAGAGGGGGTAAGATGAACTCTGCGACTGCCCCACCTGCCCCTAGACTGCAGGGGGTGTCCCCCTCAACTCCCCTCTCCAGGCCCGTGGCAGAACCAAGACGGTGCCACCAGTGCAACCTACCTGGACACTTCAAGGCCATGTGCCCTCAGCGTCCCAAGGCCCCGGCTCCGTCCCCGTCCCAAGGGCCGCCCAAGGTGTATTGTGTGGGTGGGGGTGGTGGTAGGTCCCTGGACAGCTTCCAACCTGTCACCGTCGGCCGGTCTGTGACCATAGGACTGCGAGACAGCGCCTCGGCGGTGACTCTGGTGCGGCCTGACATGGTGTCCCCCCAAGACTTGATCCCGGGAAAAACCCTCGCTGTCTCCGGGATTGGAGGCATTGACCCGGCGCTGCCTGTTGCTGACATTTATGTGGACTGGGGCGCAGGGCGAGGGGTGAGGGAGGTGGGGGTAACTGATCGGATCCCCGCAAACGTGCTACTTGGGACAGATTTGGGGCAGATAACCTCCCAGTTTGGGCCCCCACCAAGGGCTGAACCTTCAGCCAGTACTGACATGACTCCTGACAATGTTAATGTGTTATCTATGAATGATGTGAGAGAGGGGGGAGTGAACTCTGATATTTCTGCTTGCATAGACACCATAGACACACACTCAGCTGCAGCTGTGACAGGGGAGGGGGTCAGAGAAAGGTGTGACAATGCCTCTACAAGTAATCAGCCTGTGAGCTGGGATCTGTTGCCCTCTGCAGGGATAAGCAGAGAGCAGGGTGCTGCAGGGGGAGGACCAGTGTGTGGGGTGGGGGCTACCACAGCAAATGTGGGGTCCCCAGAGATTTCACCGCGGGGTTCTGTTGCTGCAGGAGGGGAACAGGCAGGTGAGATTGGGGCCGGTCCAGGAGCGGAAGTGCTCCCAGGTAAGATCTCGGTGCATGGTTCCCCCACAACCGGGGTGTCAGGAAGCCAGGTAGGTCTGCCTGAACCGGCGACTTGGTCAGGAACGGAGGAGGAGCAGGCACGACCCACGGTCGCAGCGGCTGTGGCCGCTGTCACCCGCAGTGGGAGTGCTGGAAGCCAAGGGGCCTCCCGGAGGTCCGATAGCTCTTGGCAGCTCGTGGCAGCCGAGTCAGGTGGAGGCCAGGACACAGGTCCCGGGGTACTGACTGAAGATGTGACAGTCTCGTCGATTCTGGCCACATCTAGTCAGGGGTTTCAGGCAGCGTTAGAAGCTGACGACAGCCTGAAAGCTCTTAAGGAGCAGGCGGCACAGCCTCCCTCGGACTCGGACCCGGAGCGAGTGGTCTGGGACCAAGGACGGCTGTACCGGGCCACGGTCCAGCAGGGGTCACCGGAGGCGTGGCCCAGGGACCGACAGTTGGTGGTACCCTATCCGTTCCGGACGGAGTTGTTGCGGATCGCACATGAGATTCCGATGGCCGGACACCTAGGGATCGCTAAGACCAAGGCCAGGTTAAACCAGCATTTCTACTGGCCAAAAATGGGGGCCGATGTGGCTGCCTACTGCCGTTCGTGTGAAACCTGTCAGAGAGTGGGGAAGGCGGGGCCACGCCCCAAAGCCCCACTGGTATCTCTGCCCATCATCGATGAGCCTTTCAGGAGGGTGGCTGTGGATCTGGTCGGCCCGCTGGCCATCCCCAGCAGCTCCGGGAAACGCTTCATACTGACGGTAGTGGACTATGCCACCCGGTACCCAGAAGCAGTGGCCTTGTCGTCCATTCGGGCTGACAAGGTGGCCACCGCATTGCTGGAGATTTTCTCCCGAGTGGGTTTTCCCCAGGAAATGCTCACTGACCGGGGGACCCAATTCATGTCCCAGCTGATGGAGGCCCTCTGTAAGCAAGTCCAGGTGCGACATCTGGTGGCCAGCCCGTACCATCCACAGACTAATGGCCTGTGCGAGCGGTTTAATGGCACCTTAAAGCAGATGCTTAAGATGTTGGTCGACTCCCATGGGCGTGACTGGGAGCGGTATCTCCCACACCTGTTATTTGCTTACCGGGAGGTTCCACAGGCCTCAACAGGATTCTCACCGTTTGAGCTCCTGTACGGGCGACGTGTGCGGGGCCCCCTGGCTCTGGTGAAAGAGGCTTGGGAAGGGGATTTGGCCACCCCTGGAGTGTCGGTTATCGAGTATGTCATGCGCTTCCGGGACAAAATGCAGGCCTTGACGCAACTGGTACACGACAATATGGCTCAAGCCCAGGCCGATCAGAAGCGTTGGTACGACCAGAACGCTTGTGAGAGGACCTACCAAGTGGGTCAAAAGGTGTGGGTACTGGTCCCCGTACCACAGGACAAGCTTCAGGCAGCCTGGGAAGGCCCATACCTCGTGTACCAGCAGCTCAACCCTGTGACGTACCTGGTCACCCTGGACCCTGCCCGTGGAAGGCGGAAGCCCTTCCATGTGAACATGATGAAGGCACATCATGAGCGGGAGGCATGTGCGCTCCCCGTGTGCAACCTGCCCGAGGAGGGAGAAGCGGAAACCCTCTTGGATATGCTAGCCCAGGTTAGGGCAGGCGGATCCATTGAGGATGTGGAGGTTGGCCACCAGCTCTTGGAGGACCAACGGTCCCAGCTGTGGGCCACCCTCCTCCCCTTCCGGGGGTTTTTTACCAACCAGCCCGGAAGGACTGACTTGGCTGTCCATCACGTGGACACTGGGGATCATCCCCCGATCCGGCGTTCAGCATATCGGGTCTCCTTGGAGGTGCAGCAACACATGCGCCAGGAGATTGACGAGATGCTGAAGCTGGGGGTGATCCAGGCATCCAACAGCGCTTGGGCCTCGCCTGTAGTCCTCGTCCCTAAGAAGGACCGAACCGCTCGGTTCTGCGTGGACTACAGGGGGCTCAATGCTGTCACGGTCGCCGATGCGTACCCAATGCCACGCATCGATGACCTGCTCGATCAGTTGGCCGGGGCTCAGTACCTGACCATCATGGACCTGAGCCGGGGATATTGGCAGATCCCCCTGACTCGCACGGCCAGGGAACGCTCTGCCTTTATTACCCCATTTGGACTGTACGAGTCCACGGTGATGCCATTCGGGATGAGGAATGCCCCTGCCACCTTCCAGCGGATGGTCAACACCCTGCTCAAGGGACTTGAAGGGTACGCGGCCGCGTACCTGGATGACATTGCCGTCTTCAGTCCCACCTGGGAGGACCACCTAGAGCATCTAGCACAGGTGCTCAGGCGGATCCACCGGGCAGGTTTGACCATCAAGCCGGGAAAGTGTCAGCTGGCCATGAGCGAGGTCCAGTACCTCGGTCACCGGGTAGGTGGGAGAACACTGAAGCCCGAGCCTGAGAAAGTGGAGGCCATCGCATCCTGGCCCACCCCCAGGACCAAGAAGCAGGTGATGTCCTTCTTGGGGACCGCTGGGTACTATAGGAGGTTTGTTCCATGCTATAGTAGCCTGGCAAAGCCCTTGACGGACCTCACCAAGAAGAAGCTGCCCTCTGCAGTCGATTGGACAATGGACTGCGAGACAGCCTTCCGGGCCCTAAAGGACGCCCTGTCCAGCCCGCCCGTGCTACAGGCAGCCGACTTCACGCGGCCGTTTGTAGTACAGACCGACGCCAGTGACTTCGGCCTCGGTGCGGTGCTCAGCCAGGTGGACTCTGCGAGCCAAGAGCACCCAGTCTTGTACCTGAGCAGGAAGCTGTTACCACGGGAAGTGGCCTATTCCACGATGGAAAAGGAGTGCCTGGCCATAGTGTGGGCCCTGCAGCGTCTGCAACCCTATCTATACGGGCGCCACTTCATCGTGGAGACGGACCACAATCCCCTCAGCTGGTTACACACTGTCTCTGGGACGAATGGGCGATTGTTGCGATGGAGCCTTGCGCTCCAGCAATACAACTTCACCATTCGCCACAAAAGGGGCCGGGACCACGGTAACGCAGACGGGCTGTCCCGACAAGGAGAGGTCGCGGACGGGCGCACGGGAGAACACCGGAGTGTGCTGCCCCCTAGCGCCCTCAAAAGGGGGGAGGTGTGAGGCAAACCCTGGGATATGAAGATGAATTATGACTTCCAGTCATAATCGCTCTCATCACTCCATGGCAGTGCCCCCTCCCTTCTTGTTCTCAATGTCCACCATCTGGGAAGGTGTCACATCCCACTTACGCCTCCAACAGCCATCTCCTGTGATATGGAAATGAGATGATGTGGGAACAATGGACACAGGATGACTCCCTGCCGTGACCCTGTAGTAGGGGCTGCTATCTAATTAGCAAGGCTATGGAAGTATCCAGACAGAACGACTCCAGTAAAAAATGGTTCATATCTCGCAAGCCATATTTCCGATAAATATGGCAACCATAAAAATGGTGTCTCCGCATGCGGACGATGCTGGCACACCCTTTTTATGGGAGCGGGAGCTTGGGAAATACCCCAGGCGTGATATCAGCCAATGTGGAACTAGTAGACGAGTCATGAGTCCTCTCATTCTGTAGCTAAATTCATAACTGTCACAATGAGAGCATTGGCGTCCGCCTACGACGCTCCCAGGCAAAGTTATGGCCATATTCCATGTTGTGGATTTTGTCCATAACTCCAGCCAGGGGTGGAGCAGTGCTCCCTCTGAGGTCACTAAGGTAGGAGGGGACCTGGATTTGCCCAGGTTGATAACCCTACTTCGGCCATTTTCCAGGGTTCTTTCGCTGGGGGTCACGTGTAGGAAACATCTGTGGGAGTTCCTGGAAACCTGGCCTACAGCGCCCCCCTGTGGCCAGACGCACAAGGTAACTGATTGAATTGCATACCTGTTTGTAAACCATGCTTTATCTGTAACTGTACTCTGACATATGTATATTCTGTAGATTCCCTATTGTATATATTGTAGTTTCTAGTGTGCTTTAGGCTGATTAAATTATATAATTAATCTTGGGCTGTTCTGTTATCTCGATCTTGAATCCCACGTCTGTGTGTTCGGCTAATAGTTACCGTGAAGCGGTTGGTGGCAGCGAGTTGTGCCAAGGATTATTGTGGGGAGGCCAGTGAGATTCGGGGAGGTTTTATATATTCCGCCCGCGGAGGTCGGGGGAATATATACCCTACTCTCACCGGGGACCCTTCAATAATCGGCATAAGTAGTATAGCGGCCTCCTTGCTTATTGTCGGGCAATTCCATAATTGGCCTGACTATAAGAGGGGCGCTAGAGAGCGCGTCACGTGCTCTGTCTGTCGGTCGGGAGGTATAAAGGAGGGGTGACACCCACTTGTTACCCCCCGATTGTGACGTACTGGTAGCCAGCGCGGGGGATTTCTGAGTGACCCCCCGGTGGTTCGTGACAGCCCCCTACTGGGAACACCAACAGCACCAATTGCAATCCGAAATTGCAAATCGAGACCGGCGACGACGGGTGTTTGCTGCCCATGATAGAGAAGGAGCAGATAAGGAGCGCTGCTTCCCGAGTAAAAAGGCCGGGGTGCCGTGGCCTTGTGGAGCGGTTTGACCCCGAGCAAGGATGGGTATTCATCCGTGAAGCAGGCCTCACAGCGGGGGTGTATGTATCTCGTCGGGATCTGGCATAGCACCTTCTGTGGGGCCACCCGGAGCGTAACCTTCAGCCTGAGGAGATGGTTACCTATACCCGGCATTGTGGAAAGCGGGGCTGGTATGCCCTGGAAGTAACCAAACATGTGATATTTGAGGAAGGGTATGTGTCAGCGTCAGTAGCGCGTAGCCGCAAGGAAGCCTGGCTACGGGACCCGACAATCTATTATTAGGAGTGTTAAATGCTACAGTATTAACAGTTGCGATGCCATAGAATGTTAGGTATCGGTGTTTCGTTTATTATTTTTCACAGTTTGGTATTTTCCATATAGAAAATGTTAGGAATCAACCAGTTTTTTAATGAAAAGAGTGAAAGTTACCTGATTTTCTAAAAATTTGCCAAACGGTACAAGGACTCCGTTCAGTTTTAGATATTTTAAGTAAAATGGACCACGGTCACAAGACTGGCGTGACGAACACAAACTTGTGTCTTGTATAATAGTTGCACCTCCTGTGCCAGCCAGAGCTGTCAAAATCACAACACTTGGGACCTTAACCCGGTCACGGACACTTTAGGTTTCCAGGGGGAACAGGTTGTTTGAGTGGCGGGTTACTGGGATCCGGGACGACTGGACTGTCACAGGAAGGGGCTGCAATGGAGTAGGTTGAGCCTCCGTTACCAGTAAAACCGGTAGCGTCCCACCGTGGGCGACGAACTCTAGTATGGTATTTTAGTATCATTAACTGCATTACCTCCTCTGTGTGGGATGGACTCGTTAAAATAAAAGTATGTTAACTTATTTCTTTTCAGTTCCAGCAAAACAAAATAATCCTCTGTCATCCTGTAGCTCGCGGATGAGCTTTATTTAACCCAGGGGGTATGTGACGCCCTGGCCTAACAGGTCATCACAGGGTATTGTGCAACCTGCCTTTCTGCACAGTATCCACCCTCCTTGGTTAACGAATCCCAGTCCTCTGGTGTTGTTAACAGCTAGTCCAATGAAAATCCCAGGAACACTTCCCACTTGAACCTACCAGACACACCATTGGGGGGCCTGAAGGGAATAGGGCCGCCCACATGGGGGGTTGGTGAGGAGAAAGTGAGGACATTGACAGTTGAGAGTTGAGAGTGTAGGAGAAAGGAGGTGAAGTGGCTCTCGTGAGGAAAGGCCACGGAGGAGAGCTCCTATATACTAGGTGGCAGACGTTGGTCTGGGCCTGGTAGGAGCTGGAACTGGTCACAGGGGACAGTGTCAAGGGGCACGGACTGCCGAGGAGGGTACCCAGCGGCCTTGAGCTATCACTGGGCAGGGGCCAGGGCACGACAAGGTACGTGGACCCCAGGTCGGAAAGTAGCTTCATGCGTTCTGGTAATTTACCCGACAAGGGTGAAGACTTCAAGTGTCATCCCCAACCCACTCCAAAACTGGGGTACTATCGCACCGATGGGATAGGACTTTCCCACTACAGTCCAAAGAAATTCTACGCGTGTACCCCGAGAGCAAGCTCACTCCGCTAGCCATACGGGTGAGCGGGACCAGGAGAGTTTCATACCAACGGGTCCAAGTGAGACTAAAGTGCTAGGGATAGGGCCACAAACCAACAACAACACTGAGGACACGTATCCAGGCATGCTCACTACAGACTACGGTGGTGCTCGGAACTTTGGTTTACAAGCTGTCGGTGTGGTTATTCTGGGACTGAGTACATTGGAAACCCCCTCTGCACCTATCCCCCAACGGCACCCAAACACCACCATCCAACACCAATGGGCCCCGGGACAACAACCCCCTACCCATGGAGAAGTTAAACATCAGGCTGCCACACCATCGTCACCGGGCTCCCCAACGGCAGCGGTGGTCCCTCATATTACCACGCACCGTGGGTGGCGTCACGAACTTTCCAAAATCCCACTGTACATATCTCCCCCCCTCCTTTTAATTGAGTGGCCGCGTGACCCTCGTGTCTGGAGACCCCTCGAGCCACCGCGGATCCGGATCCAAGCGGCAGCAGCAGCCCGGCTGGTCGCACGGGGTCGGTACATAAGCAAAGGTGAAGGGTTACTACTAGTGATGAATGAATAGTAAAATATTCGGGTTCAGATTATTTGTACCGAATACCTAGTACTATTCCAGTATTCATCACGAATAATGAACCTAATACAAGTTAATTGGGAATCTGATCATTTTTCTGGGAAATCTTTAAGAAAAATGGTTAGGTCCCCCACTGACATACATTAGGTTCGTTACTAGTGACAAATATTGGAATAGTACTATATCTTCTGTACGAATAATCCAAATCAGAATATTTTCATTTATGCCAAGATAGCTCATTATTTATTCGCTTTATTTTGCACTTACACTGATGAGAAAAATGGTAACAATGTTTTGAACTTTTGATTTTCATCCTCCATATGTCACCATCCACTACAGCTTCAAATGTGAGGCTACCTTCATTTTATAGACAATCATCTTGGCAAACTCAAATATAAATTAGACTGGCCAAACTGGCCACTGAATAACCACATGTGCAACATGTCCACAACCAGTTCAACAATATATACATTATTCTCTACATCGACCGAGGTCTTCTGGAGTGACGTGCACGAGTCCAGCACCCCCTGACATTAGTCTCATATTTGAAGCTGTAGTGGATGGTGAAATATAGAGCCTGAAAGTCAAAAGATCAAAAAATTGTTGAGCAGTGAAGTAGCTCTGTGAACCTTCCGCTGCAACCGTGTATCCTCAGCTGAGGTTATGTAAAATATCACAAGCGTAGTACTTTTCCTAATATTCATGGCAGGTATGCATTTCATTATTCACACTTTCAAGTTAGCAAGTGGCATTTTTCATTGTATGATTCAATAATTTTCGGTATGCTTATGGCATTATACTATTATCTATGTTTGACGTGCAGCCTTATCCTTATGTACTATGTATTTTTAGGCTTGCACTCATAATATATATTAGTGCTCACTTCAGTTATCCTATTTAGTAATATGAAGTTTTTTTTCTGAATGTGAACACAGCCCCGCCCCTTTCGGCCATGTTTTTTCCATCTCCTATATAAGCAAGTCCTTGGTTACTCCTCTCCACGCACAGCAGTTTTTAATTGCAATGAAATGACACACAGTTAGGGTCATAGAGCTAGGGACCCCAATATAGAGATATACCTTGACGAGGTTTTGGGGCTTAGTTACATTGATCAATGCAATTGCTAAATATCTCCTTTTTCCTAATATTCATGGCAGGTATACATTTTAATATTCACACTTTCAAGTTAGCAAGTGGCATTTTTCATTGTATGCTTCAATAATTTTCGGTATGCTTATGGCATTATACTATTATCTAAGTTTGATGTGCAGCCTTATCCTTATGTATTATGTATTTTTTGGCTTGCACTCAATATATATTAGGGCTCATTTCAGTTATCCTATTTAGTTCTGTGATTCCCCCAGCTGGAACTGAAGCTCCTCAGCTGGGGTCATGTAGACTCTATCCCTGGTGACAGAAGCAAGGCCCTTTTATACCACTCAGTACTCTTGCAGGATTGGTGGAGATAGCTGCTCTCTCATTGATCGCAAGTTCAATCCGACTGCATCATTTTCCTCTGAATTATGTAGTCTGATGGAATACACATTTACAGACAATAGGGCTCAAATCAGTCTGACAAGAGACAATTTCTAACTTCTCTTGATTTAAAAAAGGACCCATATGTCTGGCCTAATTAAGATAAATTCTCCCCCCACACAAGTGGCCAAATGCTGAGTTATCACATAAAGCTCTCATGGGGTTTTCCCCAAATTGTCTCTATGAACTCTGACATCACATCAATATAGCACTCACTTCTCTGTCGCTCTGCTCTATTGATGGCCGCTGAAGTCATGCCAATTGACAGCCAGCTCTTGGCAGCAGTAGAATCACTGGCAGGAGCAGTCCGTGACTGCTCTGAGCTGGTTCTTGGTAGCAACTACCTGTCTGTTTGTATTTACACCCATAATAAAGAAATAAAATAGTTCTGGATAACTCCTTTAACATTGATCCTCCTGGCAACCTTTGACTTTCAGTCATAGAAGCAAGGCCAGCATGGCTTTATTCACCACTCAGTATACAACGAGTAGCAGATGTAGTTATGCCCCGGCGCTTACTAACAGCTGGCTCAGCACTGATGCACTGCTATCCAGTTATCAGTCAGTGATAGGATTTGATTATAGCCGCCGCTCACTGTGTGCTGAGCAGTAAATGAAGGCACACTGGCTATGACTGAAAGCCAGAGACTGCTAGGAGAAATAAAGTTAATTTCCTCTCAGTAGCTAGGCTTTCTGTGTGGCAGCCACAAAGTTTTGGAACGCTACCAACTCACAGATTAACCCAGTATCTGCAGATTAATACCATTTTTATTAAATGATATGTTTTTTTGTATATGTATTTAAAGGAAACCTAATAAAATACTGTATACCTGGTCATGACAGGGGGATAGTGGCCCGATCTTGAACTGGTTAATATTATTTCCTTTTAATATTGTGAAAATTATTCACCTATGTTTTTCCTACTGGTCAAAAGTTAGACTTAATATTAAGATATAACTATATTGTGGTTAATTTAGATAAGACATAAACAAATTCACCTCAAAGTTGCTGTCAATCCCATAATTCAACCACAATTGAGACCAGTAAAATATGGTATCATTACAGTTTCAACAGAGTCACACCAATAGTATTTTATACACTAGACAGGCCGCAGAGAAGGTTATAAATAAAAGAAAGCATCTGAAAATGTAGGCTGCATCCTGCTGTGGTTTCCATGTGCATGGGAGGATGTGATGTATTATCTACAGATGGTTAGCCTTAAACCTACTTGCCTTCAAAACCATTATCCAGCATGTGTTTCTGCCAAATTCAAATTATTTCCTGTTATTTTCATGTAAAAAATATATTTTGACATCGTTTTGTGAACTGGAAATGGGTTCACAACATTTGTAAACAACAAATAAAAAACTACATAGCAAGGAGTTATGTGATAGCTTAGTTTCTCTAACAGTGTCTGTGAGACCATAATGACCATTCAAACTAATCTCAGCACCCAGTAGGTAGAGAAGAGCAAAAGGTTTGAGGCAAATACAATTTGCTTTGGATTTTATAAGAAAAAATTGGGTTCTCTTGATTTTGTAATTCGTTTTGCTTGAATTCAGCAAAATGTCATCAGGATGCTATTATAGAGGACCATGAAAGAAGTAAAAAACAAACAAAACCTTGTGGCTTACCTGTTCTATTGCTACAACACCCGGTTTAGTTTTTCCAATTAGGTCTTTGCGGCCACTACTTTCCTTTGGCATGACTAGCAATGTCCTCTCCATGCATCTTCATGTAGTGATGGAGCTTCCAGTGCTGAGCAGTCCCTGACTTTACAATTACCATCACCTGACACGACT
This sequence comes from Anomaloglossus baeobatrachus, assembly GCF_048569485.1. Lineage (NCBI taxonomy): Eukaryota > Metazoa > Chordata > Amphibia > Anura > Aromobatidae > Anomaloglossus > Anomaloglossus baeobatrachus. Next base: position 288,919,143 of record NC_134358.1, read on the forward strand.
GGTGGACACCAATGGAAGAAGGCTATATGCTTTCAGAAATAACCAGAAAAAACATAAAATATAACATTTAATTGTGAATTTTAAAAAAGGTGATAACTTGTCACCCATAAAAACGTGAGTATAAAATAAAACACCCAGATCGTTGGTCACTAAGCTCAATTGGGCAATGATATGGGTAAGGCGCAACTAAATCTGTCCTTTTTAGGATAAGCTATTATACCAGCTATTCTCCTAATATGTCTCAAAGATAGGCTTATAAGGGAACCACCCTTTACAGCATATCTCTGAAGCTAAAATCAGATACGGACGTAAAGTGAATATTAGTGATGAGCGAGTATGCTTGTTACTACTCGGTACTCGCACGAGTATCACTGTACTCGGGCTACTCGGCGGGTACCGAGTAATTTTGCAATACTCGTGCTGTACTCGTGGTCTTCATCCCTGCATGTTGGCGCTCTTTTGAGAGCCAGCCCTCATGCAGGGAATGGCTGGCAGACCACTGCAATGCCACAGCCCTGTTAGTTGTGGAATTGCAGTGATTGGCCGGCCCGCACAGCGTGACCGAGCCTTTATACCGGCGGGTGCGCTGTGCTCTGTACACAGCCATCTCATATTCCCTGCTTTCCACGCCCATAGGCGCCTATGATTGGTTGCAGTGAGACACGCCCCCACGCTGAGTGACAGGTGTCTCACTGCACCCAATCACAGCAGCCGGTGGGCGGGTCTATACTGTGCAGTAAAATAAATAAATAAATAATTAAAAAAAACGGCGTGCGGTCCCCCCAATTTTAATACCAGCCAGATAAAGCCATACAGCTGAAGGCTGGTATTCTCAGGATGGGGAGCCCCACGTTATGGGGAGCCCCCCACCCTAACAATATCAGTCAGCAGCTGCCCAGAATTGCCGCATACATTATATGTGACAGTTCTGGGACTGTACCCGGCTCTTCCCGATTTACCCTAGTGCGTTGGCAAATCGGGGTAATAAGGAGTTAATGGCAGCCCATAGCTGCCACTAAATCCTAGATTATTCATGTCAGGCGTCTCCCCGAGATTCCTTCCATGATTAATCTGTAAATTACAGTTAAAAAACACACACACCCGAAAAAATCATTTATTAGAAATAAAAAACACTAACAAAGTCCCTCATTACCAATTTATTAACCCCGACAAACCCTCCATGTCCGGTGTACTCCACAGTCCTCCAGCGTCGCGTCCAGCTCTGCTGCATGGAAGTGACAGGAGCTGCAGAAGACACCGCCGCTCCGGTCACCTCCACACAGCTAATGAAGGGAATAGCGCGATCAGCTGCTGTCAGTCAGGTAACTCCCGGCCACCGCTGGATCCAGCGGTGGCCGCGATTAACCTCAGTGACAGCAGCTGATCGCTATACTCACCTCAGTTGGTGCATGGAGCTGACCGGTGCGGCGGTGAGTAGCGCGATCAGCTGAGCTGTCACTGAGGTTACCCGCGGCCACCGCTGCATCCACCGTTGGATCCAGGTAACCTCAGTGACAGCTCAGCTGATCGCTATACTCATCTCATTAGCTGCGTGGAGGTGACCGGAGCGGCGGTGTATTCTGCAGCTCCTGTCACCTTCATGCAGCACAGCTGGACGCGACGCTGGAGGTCCGTGGATTACGCCGGACATGGAGGGTTTGTCGGGGTTAATTAAATTGGTAATGAGGGACTTTGTTAGTGTTTTTTATTTCTAATAAAGGATTTTTCGGGTGTGTGTGTTTTTTAACTGTAATTTACAGATTAATCATGGAAGGAATCTCGGGGAGACGCCTGACATGATTAATCTAGGATTTAGTGGCAGCTATGGGCTGCCATTAACTCCTTATTACCCCGATTTGCCAATGCACTAGGGTAAATCAGGAAGAGCCGGGTACAGTCCCAGAACTGTCACATATAATGTATGTGGCAATTCTGGGCAGCTGCTGACTGATATTGTTAGGGTGGGGGGCTCCCCATAACGTGGGGCTCCCCATCCTGAGAATACCAGACTTCAGCTGTATGGCTTTATCTGGCTGGTATTAAAATTGGGGGGACCGCACGCCGTTTTTTTTAATTATTTAATTATTTATTTCACTGCACAGTATACACACACACCGGCTGCTGTGATTGGGTGCAGTGAGACAGCTGTCACTCAGTGTGGGGGCGTGTCTCACTGCAACCAATCATAGGCGCCGAAAAGCAGGAAAGCAGAGAATACGAGATTGATTAATGAGCGGCCGGCTTTTTCAAAAGAGGAAAAGCCGCCGGAGTTTAGTGAACAGCCGTGCAGCGCCGCGCCGGTGATCGGGGAACGGTAAGTAAGAGAGAGGGGGGGAACTAACCGACAGACTGTGAGAGGGGGACAGACAAGACAGAGAGAGACCGACAGAGTGAGACCGACCGACGGGAGATAGAATGAAAAAAAAAATGACCGACATTGTTAGTAAAAAGCACAAAACGTGCGTTTTGGACATCGGAGTGCCACACAATGTTTTCACGTAAAATCTTTCATGTATTAATCTCAAAAAGTAACATACACCAGCTCTATCTCACTATTGGGTATGTGCCCTTAACATTTCCGCCATGAAAATTCATTTTGGTGTCATTTTGGAAGGTTTTCTGGTGAGTCCGTAAAAATGGCGTAAAACGCGGACAAAATTGTTCACAGCTGTGACTTTTGAGTGATAAATGCTTCAAGGGGTCTTCCCCATGCTGTTGCCATGTCATTTGAGCACTCTTCTGAGACTTTTGTGACATTTTTAGGGTTTCTACATGCTGCCGGGGGGTCATTTCACAAAAATACTCGGGTCTCCCATAGGATAACATTGGGCTCGGTGCTCGGGCCGAGTACACGAGTATCTTGGGATGCTCGGCCCGAGCCTTGAGCACCCGAGCTTTTTAGTACTCGCTCATCACTAGTGAATATCATTCCATAATTATCAATACAAATGCCCTTTTCCACCATAAATGATCATTCTATATAGAACGGTCTCACCATATTGCAGGCTCTATAATTTTCATCAGACGTGGAGCAGATGCTGATAAACCTTTTTCATAACTGATTATCACTCCAACTTCCAGAATTTAATATTTAATATAATTCAGACATCATGTAACTCCCAATGCGTTTCTTTTCCACATAAAAATCCTCAGGGGAGCCTATGTTACTTGAGTTCTGCATGTCTGGTCAGCCACTATTCACATCCACATAATGGCTCCTTCATATATAAAGCCCATCACGGACTGCAAATTTAATAACAATAGTTAGCAAAATGTCCTTATTCATAGATTGTCATATTAAAGCCGAAATGTTATCAAAGGTCAAACACTTACCAAATCGTGTCCACAGACATATTCATATTCCAATGCACCGCGCTGTGTGCCATCTGCACTGTAATTTTATACCCCTTGCGCATGCTCATTGCAGCACAATCTTAGGATGAGGTCACATGATCAGACATAGTGTCCACATCACGTGAATAGAAAGACCGCCCCTACCCATAGGGCGGTGGGTGGAATGCAAGCCTTGCGCTCCACTCAGTCAATCCACTGTCTACATCAGCGTCTCAATGCCTGCACAGACCTCCTTAGAATATAACCGAGGTGCCAGCGCTGATTCTCTCTCCCACACGAGACTTGGGCAGCTATCATTATAATACCTCTATATAAACTGCCTCTTTACTGCTGAATATCCAATACATAATATCAGCAGTTATTGTATCATCCAAAAAATGGTCAAAATCCTAATTTCTTCATTGTATTTAACACCCTCATGGGCACAATGATCTATTCCCCTTCCAAAACACAAAAATATTTTTCATTCTTTTATTTTTTATCTTTTTTTAAATATTTTTATTGTTTATTTTTTTTTGCTCAAAATAAAATACACACCACATCTTTTATACAAATGTTGTTACGCAAATTTTTTTTATATATCTTTTTTTCCCTCTCAAAACAGAGTGCAAGCACAAATGTATGTGGTAATAATATGCCAATATATCCCCATTCTAATTCAATATGAATCAAAATTGAAAATATTCCAGATCAACTTTTTTATGTATAATCCAGTCATATTCAATCAGATCTTAATAGCCGAAATGTCATGAATCCACACCAAAATCACAATTGAATCCACATAGTTGGAACTGGGTCAAATTTTGTAATGTAAGACTAAAGGTGGAGAGGAGCAGGGCTGTCACAATTGGTGCAGCACATTATCCATATAGATGGTGATAGAACTAAATTAGTTAAGCACATTATCCGTATAGATGGTAATAGAAGTAAAAGACAGTTCCCACTACCAGAAGGTGACCACTATCCTTTAAGCCTCCAGATATCAAAAATACAACATCGACTTTCCCTCCTATACTCACCCTATATCTATTGTGCACAGAGAAAGGGAACAAAGGATAGTTGTTCGTTAAGTCCAAATGGTGCAACCGTATTTAATTTGAAAATACAAAAACATTCCTTTTTTTAATAACAAGTTGTCCCAGTTGCCACCTCTAAAAGGAGGTCCTATATGGTCAATACCCATGATTGTAATAGATCTTAAATCTCCATTATGTAAGGTATTGACATGTCGCGCCACCGCTGTATCCTTTTTGTTTATGATGTCTTGCCTATGTTCCCCTGCTCTTTTCCTCAACCCCCTGATTGTTTTACATATATAGTATTTACCACAGCAACATTTTATTCTATAGATAACCCCCTTGGTCTTACATGTTATAAAGGATCTAATCTTGAATTTTTTATTTGTGTTGGGGTCTACAAATTCCCTTCCTTCTTCCATCATATTACACACAGTACAGTCGTGACATTTATAACATCCTTTAACATTGCTCTGTGACATACTATTTGAACCCTTAAAATGGCTATGCACCAATCTGTCTCTCAGCGATCGTGCTCGTCTGAATGTTATTGAAGGGCTAACAGGTATTAGCTGACAAATTGCAACATCCATTTTTAAAACTGGCCAGTATCTACTTATGATCTCCCTTAATTGTGCAGAGCTATTGTTATATGTCATGATAAATCGTAGGAGATCTGGAACCCTGGATTCTTTTGGTGTGGAATTCAACATTTTGGCCTGATCCATATTTTTTGACTGTTTGAAAGGCTTCACCCACTAAGTGTTTGAGATCCCCTCTCTCATTCAAGCTCGCTTCCAAATCCCTTGAATGCTGAAGAAACTGCTCATTTTCTGAATAGTTCTGTCTCATTCTAAAGAATTGACTTTTTGGAATCCCCTTTGTCATGAACAGCCGAGTGAGTCACTCAGATATCCCGCAGCTATTTGCTGGTTGTCACAAATACGACTACTCTCTAGCTCCCCCCTTGTCTGCAGGCCACTTTTGGTACTGCAGGACAAAGCATAAGATGAAGCCGCTGAGCTGATAATGCCAAATATTGGAGGTCCCACAGCAAGGGTAAATGTATATATCACCGATTCCCGCTAATGGAATATATATATACCTCGGTACCCTCAGTGATAGCACTCCAATAATTCTATGCAATAACAATTACGCTGCCACCACCCAGCTTTTCGGGATAGCTGGGGACCCATTTCAGATAGCATAAGGCCCTTCGGGTTTTTGGATTCGTATATAAAGCATGAGAAAAGAAACTATTAAATTTTATATATTTAATCCGAAAATAGGCAGTGTTTAAAAAATATACAAGAATTTACAAAAGGGAACAATACAAATTACAGTATAGACAGTTATATAAAAATAAAAAGCATAAACATGAAACTTACTAAACGTGTGCCATAGAAGCGACGTCTGAAGTTACGGAGGGAGGGAGTCCAAGAGCTAAAGATGTTAAGAAACAGCCAGCATCACCCTCTCTGATGCCCTCCAACTTACTGACCCCCCCCAGAAATCAGCTAGTCTCTCTTATGCCTTAGGTAACCCCCCTTCTCTGTGACATCATTTTACAGTCTCTTGTGGGCTTTGCCAAGTTTGTCACGAAGTTTCTTAATTCTAGATTTTCACATATCTTTGCCCCTGGGCCACACAGGTGAAAGATATTAGCATCATATTTTGTATCTCGGTTTTACATTTACATAGACACCAAACACAACGCTTCTAGCACGATTTTACTGGCCAATACTAATTTGTCGTGATACCGGCGATCTCCCCGTCAAGCGAGATGGTGCGCTGGGTTCAGCACGACTTAGGGATTTTGGCAATATGTTTTTCATTTTTCTAGCATTAACGTAGCTCTTAAAAACTGCTTTGGCAGTTTTCCCTCCAACAGAACAGAGGATTGTCTTTTTCTGCATTTTTCTTTCTGCAGTTCACCCATCACCCAAGTCATAAATACCTTAAGCTTTCAGGCCGATCAGCTAATCGTCATGATGATCTGTGGGTGATGGTGAAAAGGAGGGGGGTGAAGACTCTTCAACAGTTTTACATGACACCTCCCCCTTTTTGAGGTAGCATGGGAGATTGATTTGCCAATCGTCTCCTAAGCCTACCTCACTGGCATCCCCCTGCCGGGACAGCCCGTCAGCGTTGCCATGCTCAACACCCTTCCTGTTTTGAATGGTAAAATCATACTGCTGTAATGCCAAGCTCCACCGCAGTAGCTTACCATTGTCGCCGGCCACCCGGTGTAGCCAGCTGAAAGGGTTGTGGTCTGTTACTATGGTGAAGTTGCGTCCATATAGGTAGGGTTGCAGTTTCCGCAGGGCCCACACTATAGCGAGGCACTCCTTCTCCACAGTGTCGTAAGCCACTTCCCGGGATAAGAGCTTGCGGCTATGAAACACCACCGGATGCTCTTCTTCCTCCCCTTTTACCTGGCTGAGTACTGCACCCAGGCCAAATGCACTGGCATCTGTCTGGACTATGAACCGTCGGGTGAAGTCTGGGGCTTGTAGAATTGGGGAATTGACGAGGGCAGCTTTCAGTGCTCTGAAGGACTGTTCACAGTCATCTGTCCAGGTGACTACTTGCGGTAGCTTCTTTTTGGTGAGGTCCGTCAACGGCTTAACAAGAGTACTATAGTTTGGAACAAACTTCCTATAGTACCCTGCCGTACCCAAGAAGGACCTCACCTGCTTCTTTGACTTGGGGGTAGGCCAGGAGGTGATGGCATCAACCTTCCCTGGTTCTGGTTTCAGGGTCCCGCCACCCACTCGGTGTCCGAGGTACTTTACCTCCGTCATGCCAATCTGACACTTCCCTGGCTTTATAGTTAGACCAGCGCTTTGCATCCCCCTGAGCACCTGCTCCAGGTGCCCCAGGTGTTCCTCCCAAGTGGGACTAAAGATGGCAATGTCATCCAGGTAAGCGACTGCAAACCCTCCTAGTTCCTCAAGGAGCTGGTCGACCAATCGCTGGAAAGTGGCAGGAGCATTTCTCATGCCAAAGGGCATGAAGAAGGATTCGTACAACCCGAATGGGATGATGAAGGCGGACCTTTCTTGTGCTTCCTTGGACATAGGAATCTGCCAGTACCCTCGACTCAGGTCCATGATTGTCAGGTACCGGGCCCCGGCTAAGCAATCCAGTAGCTCATAGATGCGTGGCATTGGGTACGCATCGGGTGCTGTGATTGCATTTAGCCTCCTGTAGTCCACACAAAACCGGGTCGTCCGGTCCTTTTTTGGAACCAAAACTACAGGCGAGGCCCATGCACTTTTGGACCTCTGGATCACTCCCAGGACAAGCATTTCATCGATCTCCCTTTTTATGTCCTTTTGTACCTCTAGGGAGACACGGTTTGGGGTTGACAGACTGGGAAATGACTCCCTGTGTCCACCTGGTGGGTGGCTAGGGATGTCTTCCCTGGGACATTCGTGAAGGTCATCAGGTAGGGCCGAAATACCTCCCGCAGCTGGGACCGTTGATCCATGGATAGCTGTGGGTTGTATGCCGCCTCCTCGATAGACCCTCCATCCCGGGCCGAGGCGAGTATGTCCACCAAGACTTCACTTTCGCCTTCCTCGGGAAGGCTACACACAGGAAGGGCGAAGGCTTCCCTGTCATGATGAGCTTTCATCATGTTGACATGGAAGACCTTTTGCCTCTTCCTGGCATGGTCGATGGTAACCACGTAGTTTACGTCATTGAGGCGCTGATGCACAAGGTATGGACCCTCTCAGGCCGCCTGAAGCTTGTTCTGGGTCATTGGGACTAGGACCCACACCTTCTGACCCAATTCGTACAACCGCTCTCGAGTGTGTTGGTCGTACCATCGCTTCTGGCTGGCCTGGGCTTGCACCATATTCTCATGCACCAGCTGTGTCACTGACTGCATTTTGTCACGGAGCCGAATTACATACTCCACAACGGACTCTTCTGGGGAGTTCAGTTCCTCTTCCCATGATTCCCTTACCAGACCAAGAGGCCCTCGGACTCGTCTGCCATACAGGAGCTCGAAGGGGGAAAACCCCGTTGAGGCCTGTGGTACCCCCCTGTAAGCAAACAACAGGTGTGAGAGATACCTCTCCCAGTCGCGTAATTGTGACTCAACCAGCATCTTAAGCATCTGCTTAAGGGTACCATTAAATCGCTCACACAAACCATTGGTCTGTGGGTGATAGGCGCTTGATACCAGATGGTGCACCTGCATTTTCTTACAGAAAGCCTTCATTAGACGAGACATGAACTGAGTCCCCTGGTAAGCATCTCCCTGGGAAATCCTACTCAGGAGAATATGGCCAGGAGGGCATCTGCCACCTTATCGGCCCTAACTGAGGACAGAGCCACTGCCTCCGGATATCGAGTAGCAAAGTCTACCACAGTAAGGATTAAACGTTTTCTAGAGCTGCTGGGGACGGCCAGAGGCCCGACAATGTCCACAGCGACCCATTGGAAAGGCTCCTCTAGCACCCTTTCTGATGCCCTCCAACTGACTGACCCCCCCAGAAAAGAGCTAGTCTCTCTTATGCCTTAGGTAACCCCCCTTTTCTGTGACATCATTTTACAGTCTCTTGTGGGCTGTGCCGAGTTTTCTCACAAAGTTTCTTAATTCTAGATTTTCACATATCTTTGTCCCTGGGCCACACAGGTGAAAGATATTAGCGTCATATTTTGTATCTCGATTTTACATTTACATAGACACCAAACACAACGTGTCTAGCACGATTTTACTGGCCAATACTAATTTGTCGTGCTACCAGCGATCTCCCCATCAAGCAAGACGGTGCGCTGGGTTCAGCACGACACAGGGATTCTGGCAATATGTTTTTCATTTTTCTAGCATTAACATAGCTCTTAAAAACTGCTTTGGCAGTTTTCCCTCCAACAGAACAGAGGATTGTCTTTTTCTGCATTTTTTTTTCTGCAGTTTACCCATCACGCAAGTCGTAAATACCTTAAGCTTTCAGGCCGATCAGATAATCGTCATGACGATCTGTGGCTGATGGTGGAAAGGAGGGGGATGAAGACTCTTTAACAGTTTTACATGACACCCTTCATGTGGGTGGGCACTCTCCCACCTCAGTAGAGCATTGGATGAAGTCTCCTTATGGAATGTGCTTGTTATTAATCTTTTTTCTGGCCCTCTTTTAACCACCACATCAAAAAAATGTCAACTTTGTCTCAGTCACCTCATATGTAAACATTAGGCCAACGTTGTTAAGATATAAATCACCTACAAAATGTGCAAAGCCTGTCACATCACCTTTCCAGATAACAAAAATGTCATTGATGAAACGGACCCAGAGGACAATGTGCTCTGTGTCCATACCACCTTCAAAAATGATGGTTTGCTCCCACCAACCAAGGAGCAACTTAGCATACGACGGGGCACAGCAACTCCCCATCGCAGTACCCGTGAGTTGGTGGAAGTACTTACCATCAAATGTGAATATGTTTTTAGTCAGGCAGAATTCCAAAGCTTTCATTACAAAATCACTGTGCTTCGAAAGGTGGTTTCCTCGCCAATACAAAAAATACCTTGATGCCTCAAGACCCTTGTCATGAGGAATTGAGGAATAGAGGGCCTCTACATCAATACTGCACAGCAGCATGCCTTCCTCCAAAAATACATCCTCAATTCCTCTCAAAAAGTCTGTTGTATCTTTAAGATATGAATTGAGAGATTAAGGGAAACTACATAAGGTCTGAGGATCCTGTCCACATACACACTTAGATTTTAAGTCACAGGTATGTTTATCCACAATTTTGGAAACGTGACAACAATTTGTCAGGCCCATTTTGAGAGTTGTGTGAAATTATGTCCAATTTAACTTTATGTCTCAAGTTTCTTTTGTGCTTTTACAATACACACAAATGAAATAAACATGGATATGACATGTGTAATTGCAATAATTTTCTGGGAGAAATACTTCCTTTTCTGGAACAATTTCAAGGGTACCAACACTTTTGGTTATGACTGTATAATCAATATAAGCTTCAAGTGCAGACTCTCAGCTTTAATTTGAGAATATTCACTTCACAATGAAAGCTGCCCAGTAGTCAAGGTATCTATAATCCCCAAACAATAAACATATTTTGAAATGCAGTGCCATGTTTTATTTTACTCTGGCATAATGTAACAGATCATATTCCAACATTTCATCCATCTGGTCTTTTACAAGAAATCTGTACAGAAATACATATAACATCATGTTCTATGGAAAAACATATAACAGTGTATAAAAATGCTATATATAGTGGATATAGACAGTGTACACACCATTGCTAAAATGCCAGGTTTTTGTGATGTTAAAAAATTACATCAAGACGAATCCTTTCCAAATTTTTTCCACATGTAATGCAATCTATAATTTGTACAATTCAATTGAAAAACAACCTGAAGTCTTTTTGGGTGGAAAATGAAAATTAAATAACTAAAATAATGTGGTTACATAAATATGCACATTCTTAAAGATAATCTGTCAGGAGGATCAAACCTCCTAAACCATCTCTATGGACACGCAGGAAAGTTGAATAAAATTATACCTTTACATATGTAATGAGCTGCTTTATTCCTGAAGAATCTCCATTCTTATTAATAAATGAACTATTAATATGGACTGGACAAAAATCACCTTTGGAATCTGTCTTCAGAGTGTACTTTAAATGAATGGTGGAATTACCACATATAAAGACTGACATTCCGCTCTTTTCTTCTCATTGCAGAGCTGTCTGTGAGTATAACTAACATAGAACAGCAGAACTGAAATTTGCAAGATTACAAACACATTTGCAGCTGCAACTCTCATCGCCTGCTATCAGCTCAGCAGTATACACCTTGGTCTACATTGGCTCAGGTAAAATGTTGATTTATCTGGAAAACAGATATCAAGGTATCATTTCATTAAATTTTTTATGACATGCCTATATTGATGGCTTAGGAGGGCTGATCCTACTTCCAAATTTCATTTAATCTATTACTTTCTTTAAGTACCCTTTGAATTTGTGACAGAATTCAGTCTTTTTGGATAGGAACTTATTTTCCTGACCCATCTAGAATTAACAATTTTTGTCCACTCCTCCTTGCAGTAGCATTCCAAATCTGTCAGATTGTGACTTTTTAGGTCAAACACATACTTTCAAATGGATGCATATTTGGGCTTTGACTGGGTTATTCCAAAAGTTTGATCTCTTTCTGGCGAATCTATTCTTCTATTGATTTGGAGGTCTGTTTATAGTCATTGATGTGATGAAAGGTGACATTCCTCTTAATCTTCAACCTTTTAGCAAAGACCTGGATATTTCAATGGCAAATGATTGAACTTTTACTATTCCCATCACTGTGACTGAAGCCCCAGTTATAGCTGTTGACAAATAGCCTCAAAGTTTAATGCTGCATCCATCATGCTTCACTGTGGGTATGGTGTCATTTTGGAGATACACAGTGTTGGATTTACACTGAGCATACATTTTTGAATTATGCCCAAAAGATTTAGCCTTGGTCTCATCAGACCATAACACATTTTCAATATGCTATTGGCATACTTGATGTAGGTTTTGGCAAAATCTAGCCAGGCTTAGACGTTTTTCTTTGTAAGAAAAGGCTTCTGTCCTGCCACTCCAACCCACAAGCCAGATATATGAAGAAATATGGAATATTGTTGTATACAACTAGTACTTGGCAGAAATTCCTGCAGCTGTTTTAATATTGCTTTAGGCCTCTTGGCAGCCTCCCAGATCAATTTTATTCTTGTCTTTTTATCAATTTTTGATAGTTATCCAGTTCTTGGTAATGTTCCTGTTGTGGCATAATTAAGCCACTCTTTGAAGACTATCTTCATAGTGTTGCATGGTATAGCTAATGTCGTGGACAGTTTTTGTACCCTTCTCCTGAGTGATAGCTTTCAACAATGAGATCCCTTTGATGGATTGTAAGCTCTATTTACAGTCCATGACTTTTGTAAAATTCAACTAAGAAAAAGTCAGGAAACTCCTACAAGAACAACTAAATTTTAGGCTCCCTACACAAGTCTGAACAAAAACCATACATGTGGCATGGTCCATTTTATCCACCTGTGTGTACATGTGTGGCATCCGTGTGTCATCTATGTGCTATCCGTGTGTTGTCTGTGGTTTTCCGGTATAAAGGAAGAATAAAATTACAAAGCCTTTCCTATATTTTGCAATGTTAAACATGTACAGCACATGGATGGGACATGGCTGTTACATGGATGTCATCCATGTGGTGTACCTGTCTTTTTTTGACCCATTGACTTTTATGGGTCTGTGTGTCAATGCTGCCTGTTAAAAATGAACATGTCTCTGGGGCGATAATATGGACACACACACACGCATGCGATTCACAGACACATGGTTTGTGTGAAAACTAGAGTTGAGCGCGGTTCGCGGTTCGAGGTTCTCCAGTTCTAGGCTCGAGTGATTTTGGGGCCTGTTCTAGATCGAACTAGAACTCGAGCTTTTTGCAAAAGCTCGATAGTTCTAGAAACGTTCGAGAACGGTTCTAGCAGCAAAAAAAACAGCTAATTCCCAGCTGGCTTTCCGCTGTAATAGTGTAAGTCACTCTGTGACTCACACTATTATGACATTTCAGTGTATAGTGTGTGTGAACAGCGCCTTCAGATCACTGCTGTTTGTATAATGGCGATCGCCATTTTTTTTTTTTTTTCCTTGTCTTCCTTCCCTAAGCGCGCGTGTCTTGTGGGGCGGGCCAGCATGTCAGCCAATCCCATACACACACACAGCTAAGTGGACTTTTAGCCAGAGAAGCAACGGCATGTGTGATAGGATGTCCATGTCACATGTCCCTGCATTATAAAACCGGACATTTTCCTCCAGGACGCCATTATCTCTTCTGCGTCCTTGGTGTCAGACATCACTGGCGCAGCTCCGTCCTGAGTCCTATCGCTGATACAGCTGTATGCGCTCCATACACAGCGCTGGACAGCATAGGGATAGCACTTTCCATCAGTCCTTTTAAGGGCTCGTACCGGCAGGGTCAGAGCCATAGGTGACAGGTCCTGAAAACAGCGACAGCGTCTGTGTAGCAAAGGTCAGGGATTTCCTCCCTGCATTTCCCCATTAGGAGGGAATAGAAAGGCAGGCTTCCTTTCCTCTACCCAGAGCCCCACAATCCTGGCACTGTACCCTCCTGTCCTCTGCACACTCCAACTCATTATAACTAAGCCATTATACTAGCAAACACTCAGTGTACCTAGTGGCATCCTAACCGTGGCTATTGGACTTTGCTATAGTCCCACTAGTGCAAAGACATTTGCAGCACCTCTGCCTGCATTGCACACTCCAACTCATTATAACTAAGCCATTATACTAGCAAACACTCAGTGTACCTAGTGGCATCCTAAACGTGGTGTCACGCTCCCCGGGTCCCCTGTCCAGCTCCCCGGCTCCCCTGCCACGCTCCCCGGCTTCCCTGGCTCGCTCCCCAGCTCCTTTGTCCGGCGTCCCCCGCTCCACAGCCTCCAGGCCTCCTCACCTAGGATCCCCAGGCGTCCCGGTCCCCGCTCCCAGCGTCCGCTGTCAGCTTCGCTTCAGCCCGGCTCCCCTGCCTCCTGTTCGCCGCTCCCTGCCCTGGCTTCTGGGACCCGGGCCGCGCGCATGCGCATTAGGGCGCGCGCGCGGTCATTGACCCTTTCTTAAAGGGCCAGCGTCCACAGACAGGATATTGAACACACAGGTACAGGGTATAAAGGGGTTTAATGTCCAAGTGGGCGGGGCCTGTTCTTCGTGTTTCCTAAGCTAGGAGTCAGGTCTCCTTGTGTCTCTGTGATATACTCACCTCTCTCTCTTCTAGAGCCGCTCCTGCCTCGCCATCCGGTCCTGCCGATTCCCGAACCCCGAACGCTGACTATCTGCCATCCCGTCAGTCCGTACCATCTCTGATCCCTGTGGTGACCCGTCCTCTCGCTCCATTGGTTCCGGACTCTGCCTGACAACATCTTGGCCTCCGAACCTGAGCTCCGTCACCCAGACTACCATCAGTGACTCCGTGGTCCCAGGGACTTCTACATTCCACTATTTTGCACGGACTATCCTGCTACCTGTAGTGCTCCGGCTACCGGACTCCTTGCCTTCAGGAAGGTGTTCGGCCCAGTGCATCCACCTCCTGGGTCTGCCCGTCCACCTGGCCCTAACAGTAAGAACAGGCCATGGATCCCGCCGAAGCACTAGCGGCCTTGCAGGAGGAACTCACACGCCAGCGTTAGACCCAGACCCGCATGCTGAACTTTATGTCTTCTGTGGACGCCCGACTGAACACGCTACAAGCGTCGGTTACATCTTCGGCATCTCGAGCTTCCACTGGACAATCCACAGCCCCAGCTCCCGTGGCAGCCTCCTCGGATGCTTTCAGGCTTCCTTTGGCCTCACCACCCCGGTACGCCGGAGATCCCAAGACCTGCAGGGGATTCATAAACCAATGCTCCCTCCATTTCAAGCAGCTGCCGCGTTTGTTTGCCTCCGACCAAGCCAAGGTCGCGTTCATGATGTCCCATCTAGAGGGTGAGGCACTGGCGTGGATGAACCCCTTGTGGGAGAAGGAGGACCCTGTGACCACTAACATCCAGGAGTTCCTGCAGGCATTTCGTGGCACCTTTGACGAGCCCGGACGCGCCTCCGCGTCTGCCTCATCTCTCCTCCGGTTACGTCAGGGGACTCTGACGGTGGGTCAATATGCCATCCGTTTTCGCACCTTGGCTTCGGAACTCGGGTGGAACAATGAGGCTCTAACCGCCGCCTTCTGGGAAGGTCTCTCGGGTCGAATTAAGGATGAGCTGGCTGGTCGTGACGTGCCGTCCACCCTGGATGCCCTGATTGCCCTAGCAACTCAAGTGGACATTCGCTTTCAGGAACGATCCAAAGAAGTGTCCCGTGAGAGACGTCCAATACGGCATTCCTCTCCTCCGCAGAAGCCCACCGTACTTCAGTCAACGGCATCTGGTGTCTCCGTCCACGAGCCCATGCAGATCGACCGTTTGCGGCAGTCTGAACAACGCCGAGCAGAACGGCTCGCCAAGGGCCTCTGCTTCTACTGCGGAGAGGGCACACACCTTCTACGCTCCTGTCCAGAGAGGCTGGGAAACTCCAAAGCCTAGGGTTGGTAGGAGAGGCCACCCTAGGTGCTGGGACTCTCTCAGACCCGGTTACGTGGACTGTTCAAGTGACAACGGGAGAGACGCGGTTCACGGCTGAGGCGTACCTCGATTCCGGGGCAGCAGGCAATTTCATCCAGCAGGCCACGGTGGACAAGTACCAGGTGCCACGGTGGACAAGTACCAGGTGCCTGTTACTCCACTCGACAAACCCCTCGTGATCGCCTCTGTGGATGGGAGACCCCTCTCTGACACCATCTCGTGGATCACCAAGCCGGTGGAACTGCGTATCGGTGCCCTGCACACCGAGAACATCGCTCTCTACGTCCTCCCACACATGTCCCATCAAATCCTGCTGGGACTCCCCTGGTTACGGACACACGAACCGTCAGTCAGCTGGGGCACTGGTGAAATCACCCGATGGGGCTCCTCTTGCCACGAGAACTGTCTGAAGACCATACAACCCATCCGACGACCTCCAGTTCCAGAGTCCCTACCGGGACTGCCCTCGGCCTATTGGTCCTTCGCGGACGTCTTTGACAAAAAGGAATCAGAGGTACTTCCGCCACATCGTCCTTATGATTGTGCCATCGACCTGCTCCCGGGAACTACACCACCTCGAGGACGGATATATCCGCTGTCTCCTGCCGAAACAAGGGCCATGTCTACCTACATCACAGAGAACCTGGCAAGGGGATTCATTCGGAGATCCTCCTCTCCTGCTGGAGCAGGCTTCTTCTTCGTTAAGAAGAAAGAGGGCGACCTACGCCCATGCATAGACTACCGGGGATTGAACCAAATCACCGTGAAAAATAAGTACCCCCTGCCGCTCATCCCCGAATTGTTTGATCGGCTTAGAGGAGCTCGTGTGTTCACCAAGTTGGATCTTCGGGGTGCCTACAACCTGGTCCGCATCCGCTCAGGGGACGAATGGAAGACCGCGTTCAATACTCGCGATGGGCACTATGAATACTGTATGATGCCCTTCGGCCTGTGTAACGCACCAGCAGTCTTTCAGGAATTGGTGAACGACGTGTTCCGAGACCTTCTCTACGTCTGTGTGGTGGTGTATCTTGATGACATCCTGGTCTTTTCTCCGGACCTCCAGACCCACAGAGAGAACGTGCAGCTGGTACTACAAAGACTGAGGGAGAATCGTCTGTACGCCAAGTACGAGAAGTGTGTCTTCGAGCAGTCTTCTCTTCCCTTCCTGGGTTACGTAATCTCCGATACCGGTCTGCAGAGGGATCCGGAGAAGGTCTCTGCCATTCTCAACTGGCCCCCTCCTTCTGGACTGAAGGCAATCCAACGCTTTCTGGGATTCGCAAACTACTACCGTCAGTTCATCCCTCACTTCTCTGCTCTGACTGCACCTCTCTCCGCCTTGACCAAGAAGGGGGCTAATCCAAAGGACTGGTCACCTGCGGCCGACGCCGCATTTGGCTCCCTGAAGCGGGCGATTGCTTCCTCCCCTGTGCTCCACCGTCCGGAGTTAAACCGACAGTTCACCTTGGAGGTGGATGCCTCCTCCTCGGGAGCCGGAGCAGTGCTCATGCAGAAGTCCTCCTCCGGGAAGATGGTTACTTGCGGTTTCTTCTCCAAAAGTTTCTCTGCGCCTGAACGCAACTACACCATCGGTGACCGAGAGCTATTGGCAGTCAAACTGGCTCTGGAGGAATGGCGCTACCTTCTGGAGGGAGCAGTGTATCCCGTGATCATTTACACGGACCACAAGAACCTGGAATACCTGCGGTCTGCTCAGCGACTGAACCCACGGCAAGCCAGGTGGTCCTTGTTCTTTGCCAGGTTCGATTTCCAGCTCCATTTCCGACCCGCGGACAAGAATGTACGCGCAGATGCCTTGTCCAGGTCATTCATGCCCATGGAGCAGGAGGAGGAGACATCCCAGCCCATCATCTGCCCTAGTAAAATCATTCCGGTGGCTCCTGTCACCCTGGCCCAGATATCGCCCGGGAAGACCTATGTCTCTGAGACTGACAGGCAAAAAGTGTTGCACTAGGGCCATGCCTCGAAAACAGCCGGCCATGCTGGTCAGAAGAAAACATGGAGTACAATTGTACGTCACTACTGGTGGCCATCCCTTCGCACGGACGTCGCTTCTTTTGTATCAGCCTGCTCCTCTTGTGCCCGGAACAAGACGCCCAAACACCTGCCATATGGTCGTCTTCTGCCTCTGCCTATACCCTCCGTTCCGTGGCAACACATTGCGATGGACTTTATTACGGACTTGCCCCTGTCCTCCGGACACACAGTCATATGGGTCGTGGTGGATCGGTTCTCCAAAATGGCTCATTTCGTCCCTATGGCTGGACTGCCCTCAGCCCAGGAACTCGCTGACGCCTACATACAGCACATCTTCCGGTTGCATGGCTTTCCATCACACATTGTGTCCGACAGAGGAACTCAGTTTACCTCCCGCTTCTTTAGGGCTCTCTGCAAACATCTGGGAGTGACTCTGGACTTTTCTTCAGCCTACCATCCTCAGTCTAATGGCCAAGTGGAACGGGTCAATCAGATCTTGACCTCCTTCTTACGTCACTACGTCAACGCCCATCACGACGACTGGTCCACGCTTCTTCCTTGGGCTGAATTCTCCCATAACCACCACGTCAGTGAGTCCTCCTCCAGCTCTCCCTTCCATGTCGTTTACGGACTTCAGCCTTCCGTCCCATTACCTGTATCCTCTTCCTCGGATGTCCCTGCTGCTGATGCTGTAGCACGTGACTTTGCAACAATTTGGAACTCTGTCAAGACGTCCCTTGGACGTGCGTCCCTTCGGATGAAGAGACACGCAGACAAGAGGCGTCTGGATCCCCCGTGTTTCTCTCCAGGAGATCTGGTCTGGCTTGCCTCCAAGTATGTCCGATTGAAGCTACCATCTTACAAGCTGGGTCCTCGCTACATCGGGCCGTTTAAAGTCCTCAGCAAGATCAATGAGGTCTCCTACAAGCTGCAGCTCCCGGCCACGATGAGGATACCCAACTCCTTCCACGTCTCCTTGCTCAAGCCGGTTGTCCTTGGTCCCTTCTCCGCTGCTGCCAGTTCGGCTCCTCCTCCTATTGCCGATGACGACATCTATGCGGTAAGGGATATCGTGGCCATGAAAACCGTACGGGGCCGGCAGTTCTTCTTGGTGGACTGGGCGGGGTATGGTCCTGAGGATAGGTCCTGGGAACCCCGGGAGAATGTGGGTACTCCTCTGATACGTGCCTTCCTGTCCCGGTTGCGGGGAGGGGGGCGTGGGGGGGGGGGGTACTGTCACGCTCCCCGGGTCCCCTGTCCAGCTCCCCGGCTCCCCTGCCACGCTCCCCGGCTTCCCTGGCTCGCTCCCTGGCTCCTCTGTCCGGCGTCCCCCGCTCCACAGCCTCCAGGCCTCCTCACCTAGGATCCCCAGGCGTCCCGGTCCCCGCTCCCAGCGTCCGCTGTCAGCTTCGCTCCAGCCCGGCTCCCCTGCCTCCTGTTCGCCGCTCCCTGCCCTGGCTTCTGGCACCCGGGCCGCGCGCATGCGCATCAGGGCGCGCGCGCGGTCATTGACCCTTTCTTAAAGGGCCAGCGTCCACAGACAGGATATTGAACACACAGGTACAGGGTATAAAGGGGTTTAATGTCCAAGTGGGCGGGGCCTGTTCTTCGTGTTTCCTAAGCTAGGAGTCAGGTCTCCTTGTGTCTCTGTGATATACTCACCTCTCTCTCTTCTAGAGCCGCTCCTGCCTCGCCATCCGGTCCTGCCGATTCCCGAACCCCGAACGCTGACTATCTGCCATCCCGTCAGTCCGTACCATCTCTGATCCCTGTGGTGACCCGTCCTCTCACTCCCTCGGTTCCGGACTCTCCCTGACAACATTTTGGCCTCCGAACCTGAGCTCCGTCACCCGGACTACCATCAGTGACTCCGTGGTCCCAGGGACTTCTACATTCCACTATTTTGCACGGACTATCCTGCTACCTGTAGTGCTCCGGCTACCGGACTACCTTGCCTTCAGGAAGGTGTTCGGCCCAGTGGATCCACCTCCTGGGTCTGCCCGTCCACCTGGCCCTAACACGTGGCTATTGGACTGTTGTCTAGTCACACTAGTGCAAAGACATTTGCAGTACCTCTGCCTGCATTGCACACTCCAACTCATTATAACTAAGCCATTATACTAGCAAACACTCAGTGTACCTAGTGGCATCCTAAACGTGGCTATTGGACTGTTGCCTAGTCACACTAGTGCAAAGACATTTGCAGCACCTCTGCCTGCATTGCACACTCCAACTCATTATAACTAAGCCATTATACTAGCAAACATTCAGTGTACCTAGTGGCATCCTAAACGTGGCTATTGGACTTTGCTATAGTCCCACTAGTGCAAAGACATTTGCAGCACCTCTGCCTGCATTGCACACTCCAACTCATTATAACTAAGCCATTATACTAGCAAACACTCAGTGTACCTAGTGACATCCTAAACGTGGCTATTGGACTGTTGTCTAGTCACACTAGTGCAAAGACATTTGCAGCACCTCTGCCTGCATTGCACACTCCAACTCATTATAACTAAGCCATTATACTAGCAAACACTCAGTGTACCTAGTGGCATCCTAAACGTGGCTATTGGACTGTTGTCTAGTCACACTAGTGCAAAGACATTTGCAGCACCTCTACCTGCATTGCACACTCCAACTCATTATAACTAAGCCATTATACTAGCAATTTTTGCTGCAAGTTTAAGGGCCGTAGTTGCATTGTCAGGGATATTTATTCTTTATTATTCTGCTGTTAATAAAGCTAGACCACCACTGCAATCTACACCACCTCTCAATTTTTACTACCACATTTTCAGTGCACAATCTTGTCACACTCAACATGAGTGGCAAAATGACAGATGCTGGTGGAAAGGGGAAGAGGCATGGTGGAAAAGGCAAAAAAGGTTTTGTCCGTGGGGAAGGTGGCAAAGCTCCATTATCATCTGCTGAAGATAGAGCATCTACCAGCAAAAGTAAGATGTCTACTACTTACCGTGGACAATCCGATGTGCTCCCTTTTTTACGGACACGAACAACAGGAACAAAGGTAGATGATGGCCAAAAAAGGAAAATGCTTGAATGGATCTCAAGTGGTCCAACAAGTGCCCTCTCAGCCTCTTCAAGTACCGCATCGAAAAAAACACCAGTCCTCTGAGTTGTCATCCCAATCAAACTTGCTTTCTCCCAGCTCTGAAGTCTCCATCAGCCCTGCACAGTATGGTGGAACTGAGATGGCTGAGTCTGCAGAGCTGTTCAGTCACACTATAGCCTGGGAATCAGAGGTCTGCTCCCAAGCTACAGTGAGTACAGAACAGGAAATGGTCTGCAGTGATGCCCAGAACCTTTGTGACTCTGATTCAGGCCGTGAGGACCAAGTTTCTGAGCATAATGTTGACCCTTTGTCACAAACTGTAACACCTGTGGTTATAGACAATGAGGAACATACTGATGAAGATGAGACACAGATACCCGATTGGGATGACAACTTAAATATTCGGTCAGGGCAAGAAGAGGCTCGGTCTGAGGGGGAGGGGAGTGCAAACACAACAATTGATGATGAAGTTCTAGATCCCACCTACTGTCAACCCACAGTCAGGCACTCGAGGAGGTCAACAGAGGTGGTGGAGGAGGATGCAACTGATGACGAAGTTACCTTGCGCCTTCCTGGACAGAGTCGGAGTACTGGTAGCACGTCTACAACTGCATCCTCAGCCACCACTCTGCCTCTGAGCATTATTCGGGGTGGATCAACAGGTCGCATGGCCTCTAAGCCTTGCCTAGCCTGGTCCTTTTTTGACATAGAAAAAGATCGCCCAAATTATGTGATCTGTAAAATTTGTCATGGTTCTCTTAGTAGAGGTCAAAACCTCAGCAGTTTGACAACTTCTTCCATGAATCGTCACATGAATAAATATCATATGGCCCGGTGGGAAGCTCACCGTGCTGCAATGCGGCCTAGCGGAGCGAACCATCCACCGCCTGCCACTTCCAGTGCATCCGCGCGCTCGTCATCTTCTAGGACTGTGGGGACAGCTGTCACACCTGTTTTTCCATCCACAACTTCCACCACTGTAACCGCAACAGGCAGTTTGCTTGGTAGGTCGTCAGTTGGTTTGGAAGGGGAAACAAGTGAGTGTGTACAGCTCTCTCAGACATCGATAGCACCAATGTTGGATGAAGGCAACGTCATGTCTCCGCCAGCACTTTCCTCACAAACCTGCATTTTTCCAGGGGCACCCTACTCAACACCGTCTACACACAGCAGCCAGATCTCTGTCCCTCAGATGTGGTCAAATAAAATGCCACTTCCTGCGACCCATGACAAAGCGAAGAGGTTGACTCTATCCCTCTGTAAGCTGTTGGCTACCGAAATGCTGCCTTTCCACCTAGTGGACACACAGGATTTTAGAGACCTTATGTCTGTTGCTGTGCCCCAGTACCAGATGCCTAGTCGCCACTACTTCTCTAAGAAAGGTGTGCCCGCGCTACACCAGCATGTCGCACACAACATCACTGCTTCCTTGAGAAACTCTGTGTGTCAACGGGTGCATTTCACCACCAATACTTGGACCAGTAAGCATGGACAGGGACGTTACATGTTGCTGACTGGGCACTGGGTAACTATGGTGATAGATGGTGAAGGGTCTGCTGCACAAGTCTTGCCGTCCCCACGACTTGTGTGTCAATCCTCTGTCTGTCCAAGTTCCGCCACTGCTTCTGCATCCTCCACCTCATCTGGGTCCTCCACCTCCGCCCCAAGCCTGCCTGGTCAGGCCACCAGCGTTCTCACAGCGCAAAAGGAATCACGCACCCCTCATTACTATGCTGGCAGCAGAGCGCAACGGCATCAGGCGGTCTTTAGCTTGACATGTCTTGGGAATAAGAGTCACACAGCTGAGGAGTTGTGGTGAGCTCTGCGGTCCGAGTTTAATAAATGGTTGTCTCCACTCAACCTGCAGCCTGGTAAGGCCATGTGCGACAATGCTGCAAACCTGGGTGCGGCCCTTCGCCTGGGCAAGGTGACACACGTACCTTGTATGGCTCACGTGTTGAACCTTGTCGTCCAGCAATTTTTAACACACTATCCCGGCCTAGATGGCCTTCTGAACAGGGCACGAAAACTGTCTGCTCACTTCCGCCATTCAAGCGCTGCATCTGAGCGACTTGCATCGCTCCAGAAGTCTTTCGGCCTGCCGGTTCATCGCCTGAAATGCGATGTGGCGACACGCTGGAATTCAACTCTCCACATGTTACAGCGACTGTGGCAGCACCGCCGAGCCCTGGTGCAATACGTCATGACGTATAGCCTGGGCCAACGAGATGCAGAGGTGGGTCAGATCACCCTGATGGAGTGGTCTCAGATCAAGGACCTATGCACCCTTTTGCAGAGTTTCGACATGGCGACGAATATGTTTAGCGCTGACAATGCCATTATCAGCATGACGATTCCAGTCATTTACATGCTGGAGCACACGCTAAACACTATTCGGAGTCAGGGGGTGGGACAACAGGAAGGGGATGAACTACAGGAGGATTCATATGCGCAAGACACAACAACATCACCAAGGTCCAGACGTTCATCATCACCAAGGCGTCAGGCATGGGACCATGGGGGACAGGGATCAACAAGGGCGCATGGTAGCAGGCGAGATGTTGAGGAAGGTGCAGGAGAACATGAAGAAATGGAGGACGAACTGTCCATGGACATGGAAGACTCAGCGGATGAGAGAGACCTTGGTCAAATTTCAGTTGAAAGAGGTTGGGGGGAGATGTCAGAGGAAGAAAGAACGGTTAGCACCTCTATGCCACAAACACAGCGTGGACTTGGTCAGCATGGCTGCGCAAGACACATGAGCGCCTTCTTGCTGCACTACCTCCAACATGACCCTCGTATTGTCAAAATTAGAAGTGATGATGACTACTGGCTTGCCACACTATTAGATCCGCGGTACAAGTCCAAATTTTGTGACATAATTCCAGCCATAGAAAGGGACGCACGTATGCAGGAGTATCAGCAGAAGCTGTTACTTGATCTTAGCTCGGCTTTTCCACCAAACAACCGTGCAGGTGCAGTGAGTGATTCTCCTAGTTGTAACTTGCCAAACATGGGACGGTCTCGTCATCTTCAACAGTCTACCCGTACCAGTAGGACCGTATCTGGTGCTGGTAACAGCAATTTTATGGAATCTTTTCATAATTTTTTTAGACCCTCTTTTGCAAGGCCACCAGAGACAACAAGTCTGACACATAGTCAACGGCTGGAGAGGATGATACAGGAGTATCTCCAAATGAACATCGATGCCATGACTTTGCAAATGGAGCCTTGCTCCTTTTGGGCTTTAAATCTAGAAAAATGGCCAGAGCTATCCAGTTACGTCTTGGAGATTTTGTCGTGTCCAGCTGCCAGCGTTGTCTCTGAACGTGTCTTCAGTGCTGCTGGGTGTGTGCTGACAGATAAGCGCACGCGTCTGTCCAGTGACAATGTGGACAGACTGACGTTCATCAAAATGAACAAGTCATGGATCCAGAAGGAATTTACTACCCCTGTGTCATCCTGGGGAGAGTAAATGCTTGTGGATTTGGAATGTGCTTGATGCAAATCTAGCTGTGAAGTGTACAACTAGGGCACAAGTGCTGCCACTGAATGGGTGGGTGTGTGTGGGGCCCAATTTTTGGAAAAAAGGGAGACTCCGCTTGGAGTAACCCTTGCTTGCTGTGTTTTTAAAAGAAGCCAAGATGAAAAGAGCTGGGATCAGGAAAGACTTTGCTACCTACCCCGGTGTCATCCTGGGGACGGATAAGAATGGCGTATTTTTGAATGTGCTTGATGCAAATCTAGCTGTGAATTGTACAACTGGGGCACAACTGCTGCCACTGAAGGGGTGGGTGTGTGTGGGGCCCAATTTTTGGAAAAAAGGGAGACTCCGCTTGGAGTAACCCTTGCTTACTGTGTTTTTAAAAGAAGCCAAGATGAACAGAGCTGGGATCAGGAAAGACTTTGCTACCTACCCCGGTGTCATCCTGGGGACGGATAAGAATGGCATATTTTTGAATGTGCTTGATGCAAATCTAGCTTTGAATTGTACAACTGGGGCACAACTGCTGCCACTGAAGGGGTGGGTGTGTGTGGGGCCCAATTTTTGGAAAAAAGGGAGACTCCGCTTGGAGTAACCCTTGCTTACATTGTTTTTAAAAGAAGCCAAGATGAACAGAGCTGGGATCAGGAAAGACTTTGCTACCTACCCTGGTGTCATCCTGGGGACGGTTAATTATGGCGTATTTTTGAATGTGCTTGATGCAAATCTAGCTGTGAATTGTACAACTGGGGCACAACTGCTGCCACTGAAGGGGTGGGTGTGTGTGGGGCCCAATTTTTGGAAAAAAGGGAGACTCCGCTTGGAGTAACCCTTGCTTGCTGTGTTTTTAAAAGAAGCCAAGATGAACAGAGCTGGGATCAGGAAAGACTTTGCTACCTACCCCGGTGTCATCCTGGGGACGGATAAGAATGGCGTATTTTTGAATGTGCTTGATGCAAATCTAGCTGTGAATTGTACAACTGGGGCACAACTGCTGCCACTGAAGGGGTGGGTGTGTGTGGGGCCCAATTTTTGGAAAAAAGGTAGACTCCGCTTGGAGTAACCCTTGCTTGCTGTGTTTTTAAAAGAAGCCAAGATGAACAGAGCTGGGATCAGGAAAGACTTTGCTACCTACCCTGGTGTCATCCTGGGGACGGTTAATTATGGCGTATTTTTGAATGTGCTTGATGCAAATCTAGCTGTGAATTGTACAACTGGGGCACAACTGCTGCCACTAAAGGGGTGGGTGTGTGTGGGGCCCAATTTTTGGAAAAAAGGGAGACTCCGCTTGGAGTAACCCTTGCTTGCTGTGTTTTTAAAAGAAGCCAAGATGAACAGAGCTGGGATCAGGAAAGACTTTGCTACCTACCCCGGTGTCATCCTGGGGACGGATAAGAATGGCGTATTATTGAATGTGCTTGATGCAAATCTAGCTGTGAATTGTACAACTGGGGCACAACTGCTGCCACTGAAGGGGTGGGTGTGTGTGGGGCCCAATTTTTGGAAAAAAGGGAGACTCCGCTTGGAGTTACCCTTGCTTACATTGTTTTTAAAAGAAGCCAAGATGAACAGAGCTGGGATCAGGAAAGACTTTGCTACCTACCCTGGTGTCATCCTGGGGACGGTTAATTATGGCGTATTTTTGAATGTGCTTGATGCAAATCTAGCTGTGAATTGTACAACTGGGGCACAACTGCTGCCACTGAAGGGGTGGGTGTGTGTGGGGCCCAATTTTTGGAAAAAAGGGAGACTCCGCTTGGAGTAACCCTTGCTTGCTGTGTTTTTAAAAGAAGCCAAGATGAACAGAGCTGGGATCAGGAAAGACTTTGCTACCTACCCCGGTGTCATCCTGGGGACGGATAAGAATGGCGTATTTTTGAATGTGCTTGATGCAAATCTAGCTGTGAATTGTACAACTGGGGCACAACTGCTGCCACTGAAGGGGTGGGTGTGTGTGGGGCCCAATTTTTGGAAAAAAGGGAGACTCCGCTTGGAGTAACCCTTGCTTGCTGTGTTTTTAAAAGAAGCCAAGATGAACAGAGCTGGGATCAGGAAAGACTTTGCTACCTACCCTGGTGTCATCCTGGGGACGGATAAGAATGGCGTATTTTTGAATGTGCTTGATGCAAATCTAGCTGTGAATTGTACAACTGGGGCACAACTGCTGCCACTGAAGGGGTGGGTGTGTGTGGGGCCCAATTTTTGGAAAAAAGGGAGACTCCGCTTGGAGTAACCCTTGCTTGCTGTGTTTTTAAAAGAAGCCAAGATGAACAGAGCTGGGATCAGGAAAGACTTTGCTACCTACCCTGGTGTCATCCTGGGGACGGTTAATTATGGCGTATTTTTGAATGTGCTTGATGCAAATCTAGCTGTGAATTGTACAACTGGGGCACAACTGCTGCCACTGAAGGGGTGGGTGTGTGTGGGGCCCAATTTTTGGAAAAAAGGGAGACTCCGCTTGGAGTAACCCTTGCTTACATTGTTTTTAAAAGAAGCCAAGATGAACAGAGCTGGGATCAGGAAAGACTTTGCTACCTACCCCGGTGTCAATTTGGGGACGGATAAGAATGGCGTATTTTTGAATGTGCTTGATGCAAATCTAGCTGTGAAGTGTACAACTGGGGCACAACTGCTGCCACTGAAGGGGTGGGTGTGTGTGGGGCCCAATTTTTGGAAAAAAGGGAGACTCCGCTTGGAGTAACCCTTGCTTACATTGTTTTTAAAAGAAGCCAAGATGAACAGAGCTGGGATCAGGAAAGACTTTCCTACCTACCCCGGTGTCATCCTGGGGACGGTTAATTATGGAGTATTTTTGAATGTGCTTGAT
This sequence comes from Anomaloglossus baeobatrachus, assembly GCF_048569485.1. Lineage (NCBI taxonomy): Eukaryota > Metazoa > Chordata > Amphibia > Anura > Aromobatidae > Anomaloglossus > Anomaloglossus baeobatrachus. The sequence goes on from NC_134358.1 coordinate 288,946,075, forward strand.
GCAAATCTAGCTGTGAATTGTACAACTGGGGCACAACTGCTGCCACTGAAGGGGTGGGTGTGTGTGGGGCCCAATTTTTGGAAAAAAAGGGAGACTACGCTTGGAGTCACCTTGCGGTGTTTTACCTGATTTTAGAAGGTCGTGCCATGCCTATATCTGTGTGTCCTCCTCTTTTTCCTTGTCCAGCTCTTTTGTTTTCGCATGAGTATATGTCCTTGTCACTTTCCCATGTGTTTGTGTTGTGTTGTGAGTTGTTTGTCACCTTTTGGACACCTTTGAGGGTGTTTTCTAGGTGTTTTTATGTGTTTGTGATTGCCTGCCATTGTTTCCTATGCAGTTCGAGTTCGGTTCGTCGAACATTCGACGAGCCGAACTCGAACGGGAGCTCCATTCGGCGAACCAACCTCGAGCCGAACCGGGACCGGTTCGCTCATCTCTAGTGAAAACACAGAGGTATGAAGATCAACATAGATATAAATGAGGATCCATGTGAACGTTTCTTTGGTATGTGTGAAAATGGACGTTACACTTACCAGAAAAGTTGATGTGTGAAGGAGCCTTAGACAGAGCTACTTAGAATCACTTTAAGTGATGGCAGCTGTGTACTGACTACTATTTAACATGAGTTTAAATGTAATTGACTAATTCTGAACACAACCGCCACCCCAATTATAAGAAAGTGTTCACACATGCAACCATGCAATTTTCATTTTGTTACTTTTATTTTCCCCCTCAAAATGTTTTTTTTTTTTTATTCTCAATGGATTTGTACAGATTATAGAGTATATTAAAGCTTGAAAAAGTTCTGAAATTATTCTTCTTAGTAGGACTTTTTCGCATAACAAATAACATTGCATTTTAACAAAGGGTTGTAGACTTTTATATCTACTGTACATCAGAACACTACCAGGTAAATGACTTCTGGTTTCAGATGTTGCTGTAGAATCTCAGTGGGATCCAAAATTTATATTTTTGTGAAAATTGTCAACAGTTTATTCTCTGTGAATTCTGAATTAAGATTTAACAGAGTAACTTATTAGGTATTAGGGAGTGGCTAGTCGGAGAGACAAATGACACAGACACATTTATTGTAGGGGAAAGCCTTTTTCTGGGGAAAAAAAAAACATTGTTTGTGCTGCTTGTACAATTATGTTCAGTGATGTTTTCTCTCATATAGGTAAGCAAATAATGTATCATGGATCACTGGATCCAATATAGTCTGAGACACTGTTACTTTCTCTGTTCACAAGAAAAGAAAACTGCCTCTGTCTTTTCCCTGCCTAGCATGTACAGCGCCTAGTGATTATTGGAGGTACCTGCCAATACACATTATCATTTTATGCAAATCCAGAATTTTTTAGCAGAAGCAAGTCCAAGATAAAGTAGATGGAATCTGACCAACCCGACCAAGACTTAAATGTGTAATGGGTTGCCACACTGTCCTCCAATAGATGGCGTCAGCAGACATAAGGATTGGGCAGCTAGAATCAATTCTGGCAGAGATGAGCTACAGCCCTGCATGTATTCCTGTGCATGGAGCATTTGTGAGAGATAGCTTTCATCTGAACAATTTTCCACATTTTTTTTACCTTACACCTACAAACAAATGTATTTTATTGGGATTTTATGTGATCCACTAATTAGTGTTTTTAGGGGGATGTACAGTGTTAGTTTTCTGCCACACATAGCATTTTGCATTTAGCCCCAAAAGTTCTAATTTGTTCTCATCTGTCCAGAGCACCTTCTACTACATGCTAGCTGTATCCCATGCATGGATTTTTGCAAACTGCAAATGGAATCTTTTATGACTAACTTTCATAAATCACTCTCACATTCTCCTTGCCACTCATGCAGAAAGGCCATATTTGTTGAGTACATAACCATTAATTATCCTGTGGACAGATTCTCCTACTTTTCCTTCCCAAGACAACACTAAGGATCAGGGGGGCACTCAGTGCGAGTGGAAGAAAGGCGATTCTGGTAGCTAAATAGGAAAGGGTTATTTACAGTTGGAGTATTCAGATTGTGGAATGCCTTACCACAAGCGGTAGTAATCGCAGACACTATAACAAATTTTAAAAAAGGCTGGATGATTTCCTCAGTACACACAACATTGTCGGTTATAAATGATTTAGTGACAAAATATATAGTTGGTGGAATAAGGTTGAACTACTGTAGATGGACCTAGGTCTTTTTTCAACCTATGTAACTATGTAACTATGTACAGTATGGTATCGGCCACTTAACAGATAACAGGATAATTATAAAGAGCAAAGAAAAGGCTGAGATATTAAACAGGCACTTTTCATCCGTATTCACCAAGAAACTGACTGTTTCAGGATCATTCAACAAGGCAAAAATCAATTGATATAACTATTTTAACAAAAGAAGTATGCCTGCGTCTGATCAAATTAAACATTGACAAATGTCCAGGGCCAGATGGCCTTCATCCACAGATATTGAGGGAATTGAGCTCATTAATTGACAGACCACTGTATTTCATCCTCTTAAACTTTCTTGTAGGAGAGGTGGTGCCCCAGGATTGGAATTTGGCTGGCATGGTATCTATATTTAAGAAAGGTAAGAAGGTGGATCCAGGCAACTGCCATCTGGTAAGTTATCAGTGGTGTGCAAAAAGTTTGAAGGCATTTTAATAGATTACATGCAACAATATATTGCAGAAAATAATATAATAACTGACAACCAACATGGCTTCCCTAAAGATAAGTCGTGTCTAACCAACATGTTGGGTTTCTATGAGATAATGCAGCTGATGTGATTTATCTGGACTTTGCATAGGCATTATGTACTGTACCACCTAACAGTTATAATTAACTTTATAAGTTATAAAGCTTCAGAAGCAGGGACTAGGAGAAACTATATGCAGATAGGTAAGGAACTGCTAGAAGATAGTAAACAACGAGGCATCGTAAATTGTACATTCTCTAAATGGGCTGTAGTCAGCAGTGAGGTACCGCAGGGATGTGTGCTAGGACTTATTCTTTTTAATTTCTTTACTAATGACTTTGTCAATGGGATTGATAGTAAAGAGTCAGTCTTTGCTGATGATGCCAAATCAAGTAAGATATTAAAAACTGACATTGCCAGTACAATATTACAAAATGATCTGGGTTAGATGTCTGAATGGGCAAACACTTGGCAAATCAGATTTAATGTTAATAAATGTAGAGCAGCTAGGATGGAGTAATCCTATTGCTCCATATACATTAAATGAAAGTAAACTGGTTATAAGTAAGCTGAGCAGCAGGTCTCATTGTCAAGCAGCAGCTACAAAAGCAAACAAGACTTTAAAGTGTATAAAAAGTGAAATTAGATCCTGTGATCCAAACGTATTTTTGCCCACTCTATACAGTAAATCACTTATAAGGCCACATCTAAAATATAAGAGCTAGTTTTGGGCTCCACATTTTAAACAGGATATTCAAAATTTAGAGTCAGTTCAAAGCTAAAGCGAGCTTTACATGCTACGATGTCATTGTCGATATCGCTAGCGTGTGTACCACCCCCATCTTTTGTGTGACACGGGCATATCGCTGCCCGTCGCGCACAAAATCGCGCATCCCCGTTACACAGACTTACCTGCTCTGCGACGTCGCTCTGGCCAGCGATCCTCCTCCTTTCTAAGGGGGCGGGTCGTGCGGCGTCACAGCGACGTCACACGGCAAGCGTCCAATAGAAGCGGAAGGGTGGAGATGAGCGGGACGTAAACATCCCGCCCATCTTATTACTTCCGCATAGCCGGTAGACGCAGGTAAGGAGATGTTCCTCGCTCCTGCGGTGTCACACACAGCGATGTGTGCTGCCGTAGGAATGAGGAACAACATCGCTAATGAGCGTAAACCATTTTTGGTTTTAGGACGACCTCTGCATGGCAAACGATTTTGGCCGCTTTTGCAATCGTTTTAGGTCGCACAAAAGTGTCACACGCTGCGATATCATTAATGACACCGGATGTGCGGCACTAACGGCGTGACCCCGACGATAAAACATTAACGATATCGTAGCGTGTAAAGCCCCCTTTAGCATCTAGATTACTACAAGGAATGGAAAGCCTCTCATATGATGAGAGGTTGGAAAAGTTATGTTTGTTTAGCTTAGAAAAAAGACGTCTCAGAGGAGATATCATTCCCTCAATGTGAATGTATCGAACGATGGCACTGCCCTCCAGTTGAATTCTGGCATATCGCATACTCGCGGTCACATAACTGCTGTTCACCGCTTTGAAACCAGGAAATCCTCTCAGGGTGTGTGGTGTGAGGATTCATACACTATGAGCAAAAAGGGTAACAATGTTTTGAACTTTTAACTTTCAGACACCATAGCTCACCATCCACTACAGCTTTGAGCGTGAAATTACCTTCATTTTATAGACAATCATCTTGGCTATCTCATACATTAATTTGACTTGCAACTATTTAGTATATGATTAGTTATGCAGATTCTTGTCATAATAATAATAATAATAATCTTTATTTCTATAGCGCTAACATATTCCGCAGCGCTTTACAATTCAGGAGGCTCATATACAAACAAGTAACAGTTATAGAAAATACAATATTTAAAGAAAAAAAAGACAACCCTGCTAGCTAGAGCTTACAATCTACAATGAGATGGGGGGGGCAAGGTACATGTGCTTATTTACAATGACTATCCAGCCATCTCAAGAAAATGGGGGATAGATAATGGCTTCCTGGTCTAGTTGGCCAGAGGCTTGAGATGCATTTGAGTGCCATGGAGTTTGACGTGGGGTTATTTTCTGAGAAGTTGTGGAGGGATTAGGTGAAATTAGTTTGGCTAGGGAGTGTGATAGGCCACCCTAAAATGATGCGTTTTTAGGGTGTGTCTGAAGCTGAGTAAATTGTGATTCATCCTAACTTCTTGGGGTAGAGCGTTCCAGAGGTTTGGTGCAGCTCGGAAGAAGTCTTGGATTCGAGAGTGGGAGGTTCGAATTAGTGTGGATGTTAGTCGAAAGTGATTTGCAGACCGTAGAGAATGGGTGGGGTGATAGAAAGAGAGGAGGGTGGAGATGTAGGGGGATGCCGCATTGTGGAGAGCTTTGTGGGTGAGAACAAGCAGTTTGAATTGGATCCTGTGATATATGGGCAGCCAGTGCAATGACTGGCACAGAGCAGAGGCATCCAAGTAGCGGTTAGCCAGATAGGTGACCCTGGCTGCTGCATTGAGGATGGACTGTAGAGGAGAGAGTCTAGTTAGGGGGAGACCAATTAATAGAGAATTACAGTAGTCAAGGCGAGAGTGGATAAGGACCACGGTGAGGGTTTTTGTCATTTCCATTGTGAGAAAGGGGCGGATTCTAGAGATGTTCTTGAGGTGCAAGTGGCAGGAGCGGGCAAGAGATTGTATGTGGGAGGTGAAGGAGAGATCAGTGTCAAGTATAACACCCAGACAGCGGGCTTGCTGCCTAGGACTTATCGCTGTGCCACTCACAGAGAGGGAGATGTCAGGTTTAGGAAGGTTGGGAGATGGAGGGAAAAGAAGAAGTTCAGTTTTGGAAAGGTTAAGTTTCAGATAGAGAGCAGACATGATGTTGCAAACTGCAATCAGGCAGTCACTAGTTTTCTGTAGTACATCGGGGGTGAGCTCAGGGGATGAGGTGTATAGCTGTGTGTCATCAGGATAAAGATGGTACTGAAAGCCAAATCTGCTGATGGTCATTCCAATTGGGGCAGTGTAGAGGGAGAAAAGAAGAGGGCCAAGGACTGAACCTTGAGGGACCCCAACAGTGAGAGGAAGAGGAGAAGATGTGGAGCCAGCAAATGATACACTGAATGAGCGGCCAGAAAGATAGGAAGAGAACCAGGAAAGCACAGTGTCCTTTACGCCGATAGAATGGAGCATAGATAGAAGGAGATGGTGGTCAACAGTGTTGAAGGCAGCAGAAAGGTCAAGAAGAATAAGCAGAGAGTGGTCACCATTACGTTTTGCTGTCAATAGGTCATTGGTCACTTTGACAAGGGCAATTTCTGTTGAGTGTAAAGGGCGGAAGCCAGACTGTAAAAGATCTAGAAGAGAGTGAGTGGAAAGGTAGCGGGTGAGACGAGAGTAGACCAGGCGCTCCAAGAGTTTGGAGATGAAGGGGAGATTGGGGACTGGTCTGTAGTTGCTTGTGCAGGATGGATCAAGAGAAGGGTTTTTTTAATAATGGCGTAATAATAGAGTGTTTGAGGGAGCAGGGGAAGATACGAGAAGAGAGAGAGAGATTGAAGATTTTAGTTAGGTGAGTAGTGACAAACGAAGAGAGGGACTGGAGAAGGTGGGAGGGAAAGGGATCAGTAGGGCAAGTGGTAGGACGAGAAGAAGAGAGTATCTTGGAGACTTCCACCTCTGTGACTGGGTCAAATGTGTAAAGTGAGCTGGATGGGATATGGGGAGGGATGGGATTCACAAAGCTTGGTGGCTGGGAGCTGATCTCTCGGCGGATGTTTCTATTTTCTCTGTGAAATACAAGGCCAGGTCATCAGCATGAAGGTCTGTGATAGGGGTCTGTGCTTTGGGACTGAGGAGGAAGTGAAAGGTGTCAAAGAGCTTTTTAGGATTGCTGGATAGTGAGGAGATAAGGGTGGTGAAGTAGGTCTGTTTGGCAAGGTTAAGGGAAGAGTTGTAGGTCCTTAACATGAACTTGTAGTGGATGAAGTTTTCTGGTGTGCAGGTTTTCCTCCATAGGCGTTCGGCACTCCTAGAGCATCGCTGGAGAAATAGAGTTTGTGATGTGAGCCAAGGCTGTTTTACTCGGTGTTTGGAGGTTCTGAGGGTGAGGGGTGCTATTTGATCCAGGGTGCTTCTGAGTGTTTCATTGTAGTGGTTTACAGCCAGATCAGGACAGGAAAGTGAGGAGATAGGGGACAGTGATGAGTGTAGAGAGTCTGTAAGTGTCTGAGAGTCAATGGCCTGTAGGTTTCTGGATGTGTGATAGGTGGGAGTGTGCTGGGCGGACGAGGGTTTGTGAGCTTGAAGGAGAGGATGTTGTGGTCAGAGAGGGGAAGAGGTGAGTAGGTGAGGTCAGTAAGCAGAGTTATATACCAGGCCAGAGAATTCAGCAGTAGCAGAGGGGAGCAGACATTGCACTTCAGTAAGAAGAGTTATTGTATATACCTGTGTGAAGAGAGAAAGAAGACGGATGTTAGTCCACTGCCATTGAAATAACTGCCCAGCACTTAGCAACGATGGCACTTTGCATAAGATGGCACGCATGCAGGCACCCCACATGTTGTTGCATTGTTACTGTTTTGCTCCTGGTGTTTGAAAAAATATTTTTCTACCTGGATACTAGAAATTACAACTTTTTCTCACATTCCTAATAGATCAGTGTGTTAGGCTGATTTCACACTTGCATTGTTTTGCATCCGTCACAATCAGTTGTGTGACTGATGCAACAGATGCGTTGCAGATAGTGGCACAACTGATGTGACTGATGCTGCAAAACAACGATCTGTTTTTTTTTTTGTTTTTTTTTACTGTTTTACCGACGGCCGGCTATGGTGAACGATGAGCAGATCGTTCACAATAGCCGACCGCCGGGCGATCAGCTGACCATTCACAAAAACCGCCACCAGCCGATCAGCTGATCGTGCGGCCATCAAGAGAGACATTGATTTCAATGATTAAACACAAGAGCTGAGCATGCGCAGTGAAAAAAAAAAGGATTCCGCCGCTCAAAAAACGCTACATGCTGCATTCCTGTTGCCCGACGGTCAGTCGTTCCACAACCGATCCGTCACGCGTTGAATGCAACGCAAGGCCATCAGTCGCAATCCGTTGTCCATACAAGTCTATGGGGAAAAAACGAAATCCTGCAAAATATTTAGCAGGATACCGTATTTCCTCAAGGCGACGTATTGCAACTGATGAAAAACAACGCAAGTGTGAAAGCAGCCTTATTTGGTTGATTCCCAATCAAAAGGTCACTGGTTTCAATGAAGGGGGAGCCATGAAGAAGATTTTCCAAGATATATACTGGATGAGGTACAAGAGATAAAAAAAAACAAAAAAACTTTGCTATCCGAGTGCAGAATGGTTTGTAAAAAGATAGGGGCTAGTGTATGATTGCACCTTTAATGTGGGTAAATCAAGCATTGGAATAATGTTCACATTGGAGCCTTGGAAGTGCTGCTTCTCCGATGGATGTAGAGATCTGATCCAGTGGACCTCTGCAGACCAAGCTTTAATGCAGGACAAAGTATCCAGTTGTAGCACTCTTCCAGGAGTGCTTGAAGAAGGCTGATGATGCTCAGCAGAAATACGTTGTATTTTAACCCCTTAACGACCGCAGGCAGTATTATTACGTCCTAAGCAGTCATAGTCTAATCCATGCACATGTCAGCTGATTTGTACGGCTGATATGTGTGCTTCGCAGGCACGAGTGGATCCACGTTCCGCCTGTGCATGTTAATCCCTTAAATGGCGCTGTCAAAATGTGACAGAGCCATTTAAATACCTGGCGCGGTAAATCTGCACTCACCGGGCTCCATGGGCATCGCAGTGTCGTGATCACTGTGAGCCGATGGTTGTCATGGTAGCACAGGGTAATGTGAGGACTCCTGTAGCTCACATGACTCACTTCCTCTTTCACCCAGCCGGCTGCTACAAGTGACAAGCGGTAAGTTATTCTGCTAATCTCAGCTGAGTAGCTGTGATCAACAGAAAAGAATGACCACTGATCCTTATAGTCCCCTGGGTGGACTAGTAAAATAAAAAAAAATAAAAAAAAGTTTTAAAAAATAAAAAAAATAAAAGTTCAAATCACCCCCTTTTCTCCCCATTGAAAATTAAAGGGTTAAAAAAATAAAAAAATATACACATTTGGTATCACCTCTTTTAGAAATGCCCAATATATCAAAATATAAAATCAATTCATCTGATCGGTAACCGGTGTAGCGGCAACAAAATCAAAATGTCAAAATTACTTTTTTTGGTTGCCACAAATTTTGCGCAATACGCAATCACAAAAGATCAAAACGTAGCATCTGCACAAAAATTATACCATTAAAAATATCAGCTCGAGATGCAAAAAATAAGCTGTCACTGAGTCATAGATCCACAAAAATGAGAATTCTACAGGTTGCGGAAAATGGTGCAAAGCGTGCCCACTTTTTTGGAAAAACTTCTGATTTTTTTTAACCCCTTAGCTAGTAAACCTATAAATGTTTAGTTTCTACAAACACGTACCATCCTGAAGCATTACACCGCTACATCAGTTTTACCATATAGTGAACATGGTGAATAAAATATCTCAAAAACAATCATGCAATCGAATTTTTTTTGCAATTTTTCTGCACTTGGAATTTTTTTGCCGTTTTCCAGTATACTATATGGCAAAATTTATGGTTTTGTTTAAAAGTACAGCTAGTCCTGCAAAAAACAAGCCCTCATATGGCAAGATTGATGGAAAAATAAAAATGTTATGGCTCTCGGAAGAAGGAGAGCAAAAAACCCCGAAAAATAGAAAATCGGCCTGGGGTGAAGGGGTTAATATTAATATATTGTAACCTCTATTGACCTTGGTCAACTGGATGGATTGAGTTTTCAATAAAGTGTATTGAAAAACTACATTGTTATTTCTAAATTCACTCCTGGGAGAACCCTACAACCGGATTCTTCATCCTGCATTGAAGATTTTTGAAAAAAAGAGAAACAACATCATCCAAATGATCGACAGTAGTCTCTTGGCCAAGAAAATTGCCATATTGCATCATGTTAGTGTCATGACAGTTAAAAAAAATACAAATTAAAGTCTGTCCATCAATTCAAAAGCCAAGAGGTTAACATCCAGGCAAAATATTGAAGTCAACAAGTTGGCTCATCACCAGGTCTATGATTTCTGGCTCGACAAACACAAACAGTGGAATTGGCTTGTATACTTTGCAATAGTGAAATCACAGATGTCCATGCATTACACAAGTCTAGAATAGTGGTTCAAAATAAGCCTCAACTTTAAAATTTTCATAAGAAACAATTACTTGAATTTGCAAGAAAATACAGAAAGTGGGCAGTAGAGGATAGGAAACAGGCAATTAGGAGCGATGAGACGAAACTTAGTAGACTAGGCTCTGATGGGTGCAAATATGTCTGGAATAAACAAGGGAAAAAGGGTCTAACATTAAGAAATTGAAGGAATTGTCAAGTTCCGTGAAAGAAGCCTAATGATATGGGCTTGTTTCACAGCCAAAGCTGTTGGATACTTGACCAGTATCAATGGTGGTCTCAATGCTATATGTGATTAACCTACAAGACTTCATACACTCGAATACTATGGATATGAAAAAGACAACATAGTGTTTTAGCAGGATAACAACTTCAAGATTGGTGAAGAAATGGTTCAATGACAATGAAGTAGAGGTGCTCTATTGGCCCCCACACTCCCAACACCTCAACTCAATTGAACACATGTGGATGGAGTTGAAGAAAAAGCTGTATACATACCCAAGTGAGTCGACCTTTATGCACTGACATTGGTAACGTGTAGAAGAGACCTGGGATCAGATTTTGGTCAAGAAATGCTTGAATCTGATCTAGAGCATACACAGAAGGATTCAGACAGTGTTGAAAGCCAAAGGTGGATTTAGAAAATACTAACAAAATAATAAAAATTTAAATTTAGATTTTTAGGAGCAAAACAGTAACTATGCAGTGACATGAAAAGAATTTGCGTAACTAATCATATGCTAAATAATTGCAAGTCAAATTTATTTATGAGATAGAGATAACCAAGATGATTGTCTATAAAATAAAGGTAGTTTTATGTTCAAAGCTGAATGGGAAGATATGGCATCTGAAAGTCATAAGTTCAAAACATTAGAAAGAAACTGGAGAAAAAACAGGTTTTTTGCCGCGCTTGAAGACCACAGACATTGATGTCGGAACAGATGATTCTTTTATTGTTTCATTCCTACGCGTTTCGGAGATCCAAACTGTCTCCTTCTTCAGGGAATTCTTTCCCTGAAGAAGGAGACAGTTTGGATCTCCGAAACGCGTAGGAATGAAACAATAAAAGAATCATCTGTTCCGACATCAATGTCTGTGGTCTTCAAGCGCGGCAAAAAACCTGTTTTTTCTCCAGTTTCTTTCTGATGTTCCTCCTGTGTAGCAGGGCTGCTGCTGGACCGCTTGGGCGCTCATTCTTGCTATCAATGGTGTTGTGACTGGCACAACCCGATCAGGTGAGTGCATCACTTCTTTATGTTTGCCCAATATATCGGGTAAGACCCTATTGCGCCTTTTCTCTCCCATATAGTCAAGTTCAAAACATTATTACCCTTTTGCTTGTCAATGTAAGATTGCAGTCGCAAAAAATTGACTGCAGACTTATCAATTTAGACCAGACAACCTCTTTAAAAATACTTTTTTGGGAGTTAATATTAATTGAGTTTTACAGTTTGTAATAACTCAATAATAACGCAATATGAGTGAGTGTGTGATGGAAGCAATTTCTTCTCGTTCTGATTATCTCACTCGCCAGCACACTTTTAATAGTGTTGGTAGGGTGACATGAGGATAAATATAAGGTGGAATTACGGGCCATCTAATTACAGAAAGTGCAAGAGGAAATGTTCACAGAAACCAAATCATAGCTTAAAGTCCAGTCCAAAAAAATATGAGACCCACTGACTATTTCTCAGTACATTGGTCCTGCACAGGAAATGTTCCTTGTGACCGTTGCAACAGATACAATCTGTTCTTCATTGGCTGGGACATTGAGTCTTGGATTTTCGTGGGACCCCTTTTGGATTATGCTGGACCCTGGATTAGAGTTTCTGCAGGAAAATAAATTGGTGAATGAGAGTGCCTTTTGTCTTTATGGCTTTAATAATTTTCTCTTTTTATGTCTTTCAGATTTGCTTTTAGGAAACGTCGTGGGACATTGCTATGGACTACGTAAGACTTTTTTTTAAAACATTTTTTTTTAATAAATCGGTGATCAAGGGCTGTGGTCGGGGGGTGTTTGTTCAAATATTTTTTTTTCTATATTTTCCCCTACTAGATTAGTAATGGGAAGTGTCTGATAGATGCCCACCCATTACTAATACCAGGGCTTGATGCCAGCTGAGAATTTACAGCTGGCATAAACACCATTAACCAATTTGCCAGTGCACCAGGGCAATGGGAAGAACTGAGTACAGCAACAGATTTGGCTCATCTAATAGACGTTCCACCGCTCCACCTTTTAGGCAACTGCGGGCTGCTATTTTTAGGCTGGGAAGGGCAAAATAAACATGGCCCTTCCCTTGCTAAAAATATCAGCCCCTAGTTGTCTGCTTGCCTTAGGCTGGTTTTTAAAAAATGGGGGGACCTTACTCTGTTTTTTTAAATTCTTTTTTTTTTCAAATAATTTAAAAAATCAGCATGAGATTCCCTCTATTTTTCAAAACCAGCCAAGGGATAGCTGACAGCCTTCCACTTGGACCCATGTTACTCTATGGGGCTGGTGAAACATCGCACTGCATTTGGATGACACCGGAGTGCAGTGCCACAAACGCATCAACTGATAATGGAGGTGAGAGGAGATTAGTCCCTCCCTCTCCTCCACAGCTGTTCTCCGATCGCAGGATCGCATCACAGTATAATGACACTTGGCTTACACTCACAGCAGAGTGGGAGCTTAGGGTCATTAGCATATCGTATCCAATGCTCTTGCACTGGATGCTAAATGCTCGTGTGGCCTTAGCCTTAAGTGTGGGCTCCAGGCAGATTCAAAACTCTATTAATGCAGATAAACCCCATATCTGCTGGTTAATAGCGGGGTTTTTTTTCACATGACAGGTTCCCTTTAATGCTTCCAAATCACTCCCTTCTGATTTCAGCATTTGTCCAGTAGATCATAAGAGCTATCAATCAAAAGCGGAAGTGAAGGGTTGGGTAGCATTATATGCAATAACTGAACCTATGAATAGGCCATCAGTATTGCAATCCAAGAAGAACCCCCTATTTCCTAAATTCTCACCAAAGACTTTACTTGCAACATTGGTCCTATACAATTTAAAACTTTACCAAAGACATAGCCAGCAAAATAATTCTCAGCATTAACTTTACAGCATTAAATTGGGCTATACTAGGAGAAGAAAGTAAGCACAGCAAAGATGCACTGAGTCGTGAAAACTCAGACAGGAAGATATGGGGTGTAGACTCGACTAGACAGGCTGTAATTTGTACAGACAGAAAAAATATTATTGTTTGTCTTCAAAATCTATTGCAGCATATGGAGCAGCATACCAACCTGAAATAGGAACAAGAGAATAAACAGCTCTGAAGAAAAATGACACAGGAAAATTGTATATAGTATAGTATAGTATAAGAGTATATGTCTGCAATTAAATATTTAAATTCTCCTAATAAATGTATAACATAGTGATGGTCGGGTGTGCTCGCCACTGCTCGATAAGTCCAGCACCGGGGTGCTCGGACATGCTCGACACTTGATTGAGAATCCCTGGTGCTCGAGCACCATGCTCAAGTCTCCACTCCACAGATTTTACATCTGTTTCTAAACCACTAAACATGTGAGGATTGCCTGCCAATCACGGTAATGCCATAACCATGTTGGCATTACTGTGATTGGCTAGCCACAACGTGTCATTTGGTCTATATAAGACCTGGTGACGTGACGCTTGGCTCACTTTGCCCCAGATACAGTTTAGGGTAACTGCTACAGGAGCGATAGGTTAGGATCAGAGGCATATAAGCAGAGATTGGGGCCTAAAACCAAAAGTCCTTTGTCAAGGCTACATCAATCTATTTCTTGCTGTAATCTGTATGGCTAGCTGGTGGAAATGGATAGGTTTGGATACAGGGATATAGGTAGGGATAAGAGCTTTAAAGCCCATGCTGCTGCACCCTTAAACCAAAAGTCCCTTGTCAGTGCTACAGCTATTCTTTTCCCTATAAATACCACTGTTACCTGCATTCACTATAGGACTAGCTGCTGGAGGAAGGGTAGGTTTGGATTATAGGCATTTAATCATAGATCAGAGCCTTACAGTCCTTGCTGGTGCTGCTGCAACCTAAACCCAAAAATCCTTTGTCAGGGCGACATCTTTTCTATTCCGTATGAATAGCACTGTTTGCTGTGTTCAGTGCAGGGAGAGCTGCTGGTAGAGTGATAGCTTAGAATTACAGGAATATAGACAGGGATTATAGCCATACAGTCCTTGCTGTTGCACCCTAAAACCAAAAGACCCTTTTCAGGGCTGCATCTCTTCTATTCATTATTAATATTGCTGTTACTTGCATTCACCATAGAACAAGCTGCTGGAGGAGGGATAGGATTGGATTACAGGCATATATGCAAGGATTAGAGCCTTATCATCCTTAGTGCTGCACCCTAAAACCAAAAGTCCCTTGTTAGGGCTACATCTATTGTATTCAATTTTAATATGTTACCTGCATTCAGTGTGGGGATAGCTGCTGGAGGAGGGATAGTGTTGAATTCAGGGATATAGGTAGGGATTAGAGCCTTACAGTCCTTGCTGCTGCACCCTAAAACCAAAAGTCCTTTGTCAGGATTTTATCTATTCTATTTCCTATTAATACCACTGTTACCTGCATTCACTGTAGGACAGTTGTTGGAGGAGGGATAGGTTTAGATTCAGGGATATAGGTAGGTATTAGAGCCTTACAGTCCATGCTGCTGCACCCTAAAACCAAAAGTCCTTTGTGAGGGCTACATATATTCTATTCCCTATGAATACCTCTATTTGCAGCATTCAGGAAATGGAGAGCAACTGGAGGAGGGAAAGGTTATGATTACAGACTTATAAGCGCTTATAAGCAGGGATTTTTGCTTTGCAGTCCTTGCTGCTGCCCCCTAAAACCAAAAGTCCCTTATCAGGGCTACATCTATTCTATTCCCTATTAACACTGCTGTTACCTACATTCACTGTAGGACTAGCTGCTGGTGGAGGGATAGATTTGGACTACAGTCATATAGGCAGGGATTAGAACCTTACAGTCCTTGCTGCTACACCTTGAAACTAAAAATTCTTTGTTAGGGTTACATCTATTTTATTCCCTATTAATACTGCTGTTACCTGCATTCAGTGTAGTGAGAGCTGCCAGAGGAGGGATAAATTAGGATTACAGGCATATAAGCAGGGATTATCGCCTTACAGTCCTTGCTGCTGTACCCTAAAACCAAAAGTTTCCTGTCAAGGCCACATCTATTCAAGGCCCTTTTAATAATGTTGTTTACTGCATTCAGTGTAGGGAGAGCTGCTGGAGGACGAGGTTTATCTGACGATATGTCGTCTGGGTCATGGTTTTCGTGACGCACTTCTGTCATCGTTAGCGACGTTGTTGCGTGTGACACCTACGAGCGACTCCGAACAATGTTAAAAATAGCGAAAATCGTTGATCGTTGACACGTCGTTCAGTTTCAAAATATTGTTCGTTTAGAATGCAGCAGATATATTTCTACGTTTGACACCCTGACAACGACAAACAACATCGTTAGTGCGTCCGTCATCAGCAACGCGGGCATGTCGTTACGAGCAATGCTCCATGCCTCCTCCATTCTGATTAGTGGTACCAACTGCGTTCTGATTTGGCAGGCATGGTTGATAAGGCGGTCTCAATTATACGCCTCTGTCGTTGCCGGAACCGTTGGGAGGATTTCTGTGTGACGGTATCCACACAACCGCCTTGGTAAAACAATATGTCGCTGAACGATGTTGCGTCGTTTGTGAGATGGGTACATGTGACCGCTACAAAACGACCTATGAGCAATCTCAGCAAATCGTAGCAACGATCTGGGCGTGTCACATCGCTAACGAGATCGCTAGCGATATCGTTGCGTGTAAAGCGGCCTTTACAGTCCTTGATGCTGCACTCTTAAACA